>NC_135238.1:46688953-46996953 GCF_051348905.1 Ranitomeya variabilis
ATATAGTTAATCTACACAGGGAGGGACCGGATAAGTGCTTTACAAGACAAAAACCGCTTGAGGCGAAGTACCCTTTCTCAGCAGATCTCAGAAAGGATTGGGCCGAGTCCCCTGCAGTAGACCTGCCAGTCTCTCACCTGGCATCCAAAACCCTTCTATCCCTGCCGGACGGATCATCTATTAAAAATCCCACAGGCTACCAGGTAGAAAATTTGGCTCGATCTGTCTTCGATGTCTCAGGTGCGGCTCTATATCCTTCCTTCGCTGCCGTGTGGGTAGGTAAAGCAATGGTTTCTTTGTCGGAGACCTTGGCTAATTCTATTCAGAGCAGTAATCTTCCTCCAGGAGCAGCGCAGCTGGCTAGCCATATTTCTCAGGCAGGAAATTACATGGTACACGCTTCTTTGGATGTGGCCAACTGTGCGACTCTATCGGCGGCAAATGCCATCATGATCAGAATATCTTTATGGCTCAGAGAATGGAAGGCAGATTCTGCATCAAAAAAGTCTGACATCTCTTCCTTACTAGTGTGGGTGTTTGTTTGGAAAGAAACTGGATCAGCTTATCTCTGATGGTACCGGAGGAAAGAGCAAATTTCTTCCCCAGCAGAGGCTTAGGCGTCCTTTTCGGCGTCAACAACAAATCCTTTTCCGATCCTTTCTTGCCAATCCAGATTGGTCCAATCCCACTACCTCTTCAGGATCAGGACGCTCTCCTCACACAGAGGACCCCAGGCATCCAATCAGCAATGGAAGGGCCAGACCAAACAGTCTGGATTTAAGGGAACTAGGTCCCACAGATTTTCCTCCCAATGACTCATGGGTTTATCCAGTCGACACCAGCAAGGTAAGCGGTCACCTACTTCTGTTTCACCAGGTTTGGCTCTGTCGTTCACGACGAATGGGTCACAGACCTGGTGTGTTCCGGATACAAAATAGATTTTTCTTCGAATCCCCCGACTCGTTTCTTTCCTTCCCAACTTCCAGCAACAAGGGCAAAGACTCTTTCCCGAGCCATAGACTCTTTGCGCCGCAATGGCGTCATTGTTCCGGTGCCGGAAAACAAAAGGTTTGAGGGATTCTACTCCAACCTATTACCGTATATACTCAAGTATAAGCCGACCCGAGTATGAGCCGACCCCCCTAATTTTGCCACAAAAAAATGGGAAAACTTATTGACTCGAGTATAAGCCTAGGGTGGAAAATACAGCAGCTACCGGTGAATTTCAAAAATAAAAATAGATGCTCCATACCGTTCATTATTGCCCCAAAGGAGGTTCCATATAAAGCTGTGCCATATATAATGCTCCATACCGTTGATTATTGCCCCATAGATGCTCCATATATAGCTGTGCCATATAGAATGCTCTGCACTGTTCATTATGGCCCCATAGATGCTCCATATAAAGCTGTGCCATATGCAATGCTCTGCACCATTCATTATGGCCCCATAGATGCTCCATATAAAGCTGTGCCATATACAATGCTCTGCACTGTTCATTATGGCCCCATAGATGTTCCTTATAAAGCTGTGCCATATATGCTCTATAGCGTTCATTATGGCCCCATAGATGCTCCTTATAAAGCTGTGCCTTATATGCTCTGCACTGTTCATTATTGCCCCATAGATGCTCCATATAAAGCTGTGCCTTATATGCTCTGCACTGTTCATTATTGCCCCATAGATGCTCCTTATAAAGCTGTGCCATATATGCTCTGCACTGTTCATTATTGCCCCATAGATGCTCCTTATTAGGCTGTGCCCTATATGCTCTGCACTGTTCATTATTGCCCCATAGATGCTCCTTATAAAGCTGTGCCATATATAATGCTCTGCACTGTTCATTATGGCCCCACAGATGCACCTAATAAAGCTGTGCCTTATATGCTCTGCACTGTTCATTATTGCCCCATAGATGCTCATTATAAAGCTGTGCCATATATGCTCTGCACTGTTCATTGTTGCCCCATAGATGTGCCATATAAATCTGTGCCATATATAACGCTGCTGCTGCAATAAAAAAAAAAAAAAACACATACTCACCTCTCTTGCTTGCAGCTCCTCAGCGTCCCGTCCCGGCGTCTCTCTGCACTGACTGTTCAGGCAGAGGGCGGCGCACACACTATATGCGTCATCGCGCCCTCTGACCTGAACAGTCAGAGCCAGAGGACGGGAAGACAGAGCGGCGCCCGGCGGTTGGAACGTGGACAGGTGAATATAAAATACTCACCTAGTCCCGGCGCTCCTGACGCTGTCCCTGCCTGTCACACTATCTTCGGGTGCCGCAGCCTCTTCCTCTGTCAGCGGTCACTGGCACCGCTGATTAGAGAAATGAATATGCGGCTCCAACCCTATGGGAGTGGAGTCCATATTCATAACTTTAATGAGCGGTCCCACGTGACTGCTGAACAGGGGAAGAGCTGCGGCACCCGACGACAGTGTGACACGCAGGGACAGCGTCAGGAGCACCGGGACTAGGTGAGTATGCGACAATCCTCTCTCCCCCTCACCCGCTGACCGTGACTCGAGTATAAGCCGAGAGGGGCACTTTCAGCCCAAAAATTTGGGCTGAAAATCTCGGCTTATACTCGAGTATATACGGTAGTTGTCCCAAGAAAGGACGGAAAAGTGAGACCCATAGTAGACCTCAAACTTCTAAACAAGTTTGTCAAGGTCCATCATTTCCACATGGAGTCTCTTCGTTCGGTCATAACCTCAAGTGAAAAAGGGGAGTTTCTAGCATCCATCAATTATTCGATATGCTTATCTGGACATCCCGATTCCCCCACCCCCAAAAGTTCCTGCGTTTCACCATTCGCGAACTGCATTTTCAATTCACAGCCTTGCCCTTCGGCCTCGCTACTACTCCCAGGGTTTTCACAGGGCGGCTGTCATGTCCATTCTGCACTCTCGGGGCCTGGTCGTCCTGCCCTGTCTGGACGAACTCTTGGTCTAGGGTCCGTCTTTCCACGACTGCACGGAGTCCGTTCGTATCACTTGAGATACTCTTTCTCGTCTAGGTTGGCTGATAAACTTAGCCAAGTCTTCCCCCGTTCCAGCTCAGCAGATATCCCCTTTTTAGGCATGATCCTGGACACCTCGCGAGGGTTGGTGATTCTCCCTCAAGACAAGGTCCTAGCCCTTCAGCAAGGAGCCCCCACACTTTTTCAGTTATCCCCTCATTCCATCCCCTTTGCGATGAGGGTACTCTAGAAAATGGTGGCAGCATTGGAAGCGGTTCCTTTCGCACAGATGCACCTCCGGCCCCTACAGCATGCTCTTCTAGCCGCTTGGGACAGGAACCCTTTCTTCCTCGACTTCCGGTGCCGCCTATCCCCGCGGGTCAGGCAAACTCTCAGATGGTGGACATTGAGTTCTTCCCTCAACCAGGGAAAGTCCTTTTTGCCGGTCCAATGGCTAGTGGTGACAACTGATGCCAGTCTTCTGGGCTGGGGAGCAGTTTTTTTGTCACCACATCGCTCAGGTCCGCTGGTCATCTCAGTAATCGAAACTGCCAATCAATGTCTTGGAAATCCGAGCGATATGGCTAGCGCTACTGCAGTTTCATTATCTCCTAGCTGGTCACCCAATCCGAATTCGATCGGACAACACCACGGCTGTGGCATACATCAAGCATCAAGGGGATACCCGCAGCAGGGAGGCCATGTGTGTAGTAACTTGCATTCTCAGCAGTGCACACACCAGGCTTGGAAAACTGGGCGGCAGACTTCCTCAGCCGCCAGGGTCTCGCCTCGGGGGAGTGGGAACTTCCAACATATCTGTCTTTTTTGGGGGACCCCGGATGTGGATCTGATGGCGTCCAGACTGAACGTCAAAGTCTCCAGGTTTTTAGCTCTGTCTTGAGTTCCAAGAGCCATAGGAGCGGGTGCTCTGGTTCTTTTGTGGTGCCAGTTCCGTTTTCTGTACGTTTTTCCCCCGCTGCCGCTTCTTCCGAGAGTCATCTGGAAGTTCAAGGCGGAAGGGGTTCCAGTGATCCTGGTCGCTTCGGATTGGCCATGCCGGTTGTGTTTCGCAGATTTGGTGTGCCTAGTCGCCGATGTACCCTGGCAACTGCTGGTTCGTTCAGATCTGCTCTCCCAGGGACTGATTTACCACCAGAACATGGCGGCCCTGTGTTTAACGACTTGGCCGATGAATCCTGGATTCTAGCCCAGGCTGGTTTTTCACAACGGGTCACGTCCACAATGATCAGTGCTTGTAAGCCTGCGTCGGTACACATTTATCACCGTACCTGGAAGACATGTTTTGCTTGGTGCAAGGCTCATGGACGTCTTCCCCCTCATCTTCTCTATTCCCACCATTTTGGAGCTCCTACAGACCAGCCTGGACTCAGGCCTGGCGCTCGGCTCGCTCAAGGGCAAGATATCCGCCTTATCGGTCTTATTCCAACGAAGGATTGCAACAATACCTCAGGTGAAGACGTTCATTTAGGGGGTTACACATGTGCTTCCCCCCCCCCTATCGCATGCCTTTAGACCTTTGGGACCTTAACTTTGTCCTTTTAGTCTTACAGGAAGCTCCTTTTGAACCGCTTCAGGACATTTTGCTCACCTTGCTATCCTGGAAGTTGTTTTTCTTGTTTCAATCACATCAGTAAGGCGGGTTTCGGAGCTGGCTGCTCTGTCCTGTCGGGCGCCTTTCCTTATTTTCCATCTGGACAAGGTTGTCCTCAGGCCGTCCCCATCCTTTTTGCCCAAGGTTGTCTCATCCTTTCAACTTAATGAGGACGCTGTTCTTCTTTCATTTTGTCCGACTCCAGTCCACATGGTGGAAAAGGCTTTCCATACTCTGGATGTAGTCAGAGCTCTGAGAAGGTATATCTCGAGGATGGTGTCCTTCCAAAGGTCGGATTTCTTGTTCGTGTTCCTGAGGGTCACAGGAAGGGTCTAGCCGTTTCGAAGGCCATGATGGCTACATGGATACGTTCCACCATTCAGGAGTCCTACAGCATCAGAGATAAGCCTATCCCAACGGGCATCAGAGCACACTCCGCTCGGTCAGTGGGTGCTTCTTGGGCCATTCGGCATTGGTGGAGCAGGTCTGTAAAGCCGCAACTTGATCCAGCTTACATACTTTCTCGAAGCACTATAATGGTCATACTCAAACTTTGGCTGATTTGCTTAATTATTGTATTGTTAATGTTGTTACTTATGACTGTTGTGTTTGAAACTGTTAAGCTGTAAAGCGCTGCAGAATATGTTGGCGCTATATAAAGATTATTACTAGTATGCGGGGAAAAATTCTGCAGGCTGTGGTGGCACACATCTAGACAGTTGTTACGTGAAGCCTGATGTTTTCGGTTGTTGTTTCCCACCCAGTGACTGCTTTGGGACGTTCCATGGTCCTGTATCCCCCAACTAGGCTAAGGAGAAACAGAGGTTTTTGTGTACTCACCATAAAATCCTTTTCCCCGAGCCACTCATTGGGGGACACAGCACCCAACCTGTTAGCCTAATGGCTTGTGCTTGTTCCTTTTTTTGACATGTTGTTGTACTCTTATGTATTATTAATGTTCTCCTACTGCTTTTGCACTGAACTGGTTCTCTGGGAGCCAGCACGAGGGTGTATACTGCAGGGGAGAAGCTAACTTTCTTTGTATTAACTTGGTGTCGGCCTCCTAGTGGCAGAAGCATACACCCATGGTCTGTGTCCCCCAATGATTGGCTCGGAGAAAAGGATTTTACGGTGAGTACACAAAAATACCCAGTTTTTAACCACTAAAGTATACATAAAAAACCTTACAAGTTTGCTATCACCATAATTGTACTGACCTGAAGAATCATGTTGAACAGCAACAAAACAAAATCCAATGATGGAATTCCTCTTTAAGAAGCCGGTTTGTAGTTGCCATCGTTCCCATTAGATCAGTTTTAGGAGGACGTCCATTATCACATTGGCAAGTTAATGGGAGCCGCTCTGCTCACTTCTGCTGTGTTTTTGGTTTTTGTAGATGCTTCTCATCAATCAAAGAAATTTTTTTTTGTTTTGTTTTTTTAGCCCAAGACTAACCGTGGTGGTGGTGAAGAAAAGAATAAATGCCAGATTCTTTGCCAATATGGGCGGCCGGCTCCAGAATCCACCACCGGGAACAATCGTTGATAGTGAAGTCACCAGACCTGAATGGTTAGTACATATGTGCCCAGAATAAGTATGGAGGGAGGACTAGTAATGTCTGAAGTGTGACTCCTGGGAGACCCCCACCTTACTTCAGACCCCACACTGGGAGATGTCTGGCAGTCAAGTAAATGAGGATGAGCTGCAATACCAGACACTGCCACATAAAAAGAGTAGCGCTGGTTTCTGATTTCAGACACCCCCTTTAATCCAGATCAAGGGAAAGTGGACACTAGGAGGTATTTTACTGTAAACCCCCCGACGTTTTAAATATTTCCATAGATCTCTGTTCCTATGGGCTCCTTGGTCGGGAGGCTCAAACATAGTGTGCTCAGTATCTTAAAGGGGTTGTCTATTACATGTAAAAAAAAAAATAGCCAATGGGGGGGTCTTAAATGAAAAAAAGCCCCCTACCGGACCCCTGACATTCCTCTGTGATACAGATCAATCCTCTTCCTGCTGAGACAGAATGTGATCGCTGAAGGGCATCAGTCATCACTAACTGGCTGCAGCGGTCACTTTGTGTTCCTTGCTGGAAGAAGTGCGGAGACTCTCAGGGATGGGAGGACACAGGCAGCGTTACAAAGAAGTGGTGGGGCTCTTGTATCTTTTTGAACTTTAAGACACCTTTGGGCCCAATCTTAATATAACATATACTGGACATCCCCTTTAATAAAGTGACCAGCAGCGATCTGACCGATGCTCTCAGCAATTAATCCATACTTCTTCTGTAAAGTCTCCGGAACAGAACTTGCTCAGAGGAGGCATGGACTTTAGGGCAACCACAAAAAGCTTAGCCAAATCCATTGTTCACGGACTTTCCTGAGTTTCCATAGTTGTCAGGTTAAACTGAAAGAAATGGAGTACAAGTCAGTATGTATGGAAGCTAGGAGCATGTTCACACGGGCCATCAATACAGAACAAAGACAGAAAATATCCTGCTGTAAGTAGAAGCAATCGTGCATATGGATAACACTGGGTATTTAATAAACACTGATTTTATAAAAGAAAAGTGAAAGCCATCCCAGCAACGTCAGTGTGCCCGAGTTCGGGATGGTGTTGACGAAGCACCCGATGTTCTCTATATCCACTACGCCTTTTACTTACAGAAGGTATTTATTGTGTTTGTTTTGGGACTTAGAGTTGCCAGGTTGCTCTCGATAGATTAGTGATGGCTGACACCATCGTCTATAAACCATTAACGCCCGTGTTGTCTGCTTCCGCCAAGGTATGGCTTCTTCATCATCAGCCAGTCTGTGAGACAAGGGACCGTCTCCCCCACACATTACAACGTGGTGTACGACACCGGAGGCCTGAAGCCCGACCACATGCAGCGCCTGACCTACAAGCTCTGCCACCAGTACTATAACTGGCCTGTACGTAGTTACTGGGAGATTACTGGAGAAGGGACTTCAGGAGTCCTGCCTGTTCACTGTTTTTTTTTTTCCTCTTAGGGTGTCATCAGAGTTCCAGCACCGTGTCAGTACGCCCACAAGCTGGCCTTCCTGGTCGGGCAAAGCATCCACAGAGAGCCCCACAATTCTCTGTCCAGTCTCCTGTACTACCTGTAGAAATTGTGCAGGGCTGGGGATTGTTCAAGTGTCTGGTTTGAATTTAAGTTTTTACTACCTGTAGAAATTGTGCAGGGCTGAGGATTGTTCAAGTGTCTGGTTTGAATTGAAGTTTTTGAAAAAATTGGCAGAGTTGGAAAAGCCAAAAGTAGCAGCAACCAAATTGTAGCTGTCATATATATTTATTTTCTTTACTTTTATTTTATTAATTGGAAATTATATTGGTTAATGTTGACAAAAGGTTTAATAAAATAGTTATGTTCTGGCTTCTCAATCATCCGATGTTTATTAGACTTGAGATTTTTCTGCTAATTTTGCAGAGGAGCTAGGTTGTTCCAATAAAATCTTCCATCTTTCAGCCAAAGAGAAATCATCCATCCTTCGGTATCGGAAGAGCCAGGGTGCACAATACTTGCCTTTTTGTAAGAGCAAAGTGGCTTCTTTAGAGCTGAACCAACATTTCTAGGCATCCATTCAAAATCAGACTTTCTCCTTCGCCTCATTGGGGGACACAGCCCGTGGGTGTATGCTGCTGCCAGTAGGAGGCTGACACTAAGTGATACACAGAAAGTTCGCTCCTCCCCTGCAGTATACACCCTCCTGCTGGCTCTCAGCTCCTCCCCTGCAGTATACACCCTCCTGCTGGCTCTCAGCTCCTCCCCTGCAGTATACACCCTCCTGCTGGCTCTCCGCTCCTCCCCTGCAGTATACACCCTCCTGCTGGCTCTCAGCTCCTCCCCTGCAGTATACACCCTCCTGCTGGCTCTCGGCTCCTCCCCTGCAGTATACACCCTCCTGCTGGCTCTCAGCTCCTCCCCTGCAGTATACACCCTCCTGCTGGCTCTCAGCTCCTCCCCTGCAGTATACACCCTCCTGCTGGCTCTCAGCTCCTCCCCTGCAGTATACACCCTCCTGCTGGCTCTCAGCTCCTCCCCTGCAGTATACACCCTCCTGCTGGCTCCCAGCTAACCAGTTCTTGCTTAGTGTCCGTAGGAGGCACATGGGTCTGGTTCAGACCCTAACGTTTTTATTTTATTTTTTACTTTTCTGTACATTTTTATTTTTTAAAGGGCCACTGTCGCCCCCCTCCAGCCGTTATAAACTAAAAGAGCCACCTTGTGCAGCAGTAATGCTGCAGTCTAACAAGGTGGCTCTTTTAGTTTATGATTCAGTTATTCCCTCAATAAAGCGTTTTAAAGTTTGTACAAAATAACCTGTCCTCAGACCTGGAGGCGGTCCGAAGCTTCCTCGGTGAATCTCCCAACGGCCGTCACTCATCTCTTCTGGGGATGTGGTCGCCGCCCCCTGCGCGCTGTTTCTTCTTAAATCCGGCGCCTGCGCTGTGCGTGCCTGCCTGGGGCAGGCGCAGTCTTCATTGTCCGTCATAGGTCAGATGCAGGGTGCCTGACTGCGCCTGTGCGGGCAGTGCGGCCACCCTGTTGCTGAATCCCTGCCCCGCACAGTGTTATTCATAATGCACAGTGCGGGGCTGGGGATCCTGGGCATGCGCACCATCTTGGTCCACCCGGCCGGCTCACACAGGGGCGACGACTTTGCATTAAAGGGGCACAATGACTCTGCAACATGGTATGACCAGTGTTCCCTGGTCTTAAAGGCACAAGACCAGTGTTCCCTGGTCTTAAAGGCACATGACCAGTATTACCTGGTCCTAAAAGCGCATGTCCAGTATTCCCTGGTCTTAGAGGCACAAGACCAGTGTTCCCTGGTCTTAAAGGCACATGACCAGTGTTCCCTGGTCTTAGAGGCACACGACCAGTATTCCCTGGTCTTAAAGGCGCATGACCAATCCGAAGCTGGTCACCCTAAATGAGCTCAGGAGCCCTCCGTAGCTGATCCCATTTTATCCCAGAGTACCTAGTTCCCTCAGTGGACTTTGTCACTGCCGCAACCCATTGCTTCTCTGACCAACAGATTGAATCCCTCCTTGATCCCTCTGTGGCTCGGAGTGATCGCAGGACTGATATACATGGTCCCTCCTACATGGGAGCCGTCGGCTAGCAGGGGCCGCAAGTATTCTGGGAAACGGAAGTTTTCATTTCATGATCTCCCCAAGGATTTGCTCAAAACAAGACTCTGAATATGGATCGGATATTGCCTTGGACCTGGACTTGCCAGAGCTTCAGTAAAGGATGAACTCGCCTGTTACGTGTTACGGAACCTGTTGTGAATTCCGCTCTTGGGCTCCCTCCGGTGGTTATAAGTAGCATTTTTGTGAGTTCTGCTCTTGGGCTCCCTCCTGTGGTTTTGAGTGGTATGGCTGCTTCTTGGATTTAGCATCAGCAGCTGTTCTCACTGATCGTCTTTCTGGCTCGGCTATATTAGTCTGGCCTTTTCCCTAATTCAATGCCAGTTGTCAATTGTTGAGCTTGGAGTCATGGCTCTCTGAGGATTCCCCTGTCACTCTGACCATTTCAGCAAAGCTAAGTCCTTGCTTGTCTTTTTGCAGTTCACTTGTTGTGGACTTTGTTGTTTAGCACTTTCTATGTTTTGCTCATTTGTCCAGCTTATCAGTATGTATCTAGTCAGCTAAGCTGGAAGCTCTGGGCGGCAGAGTTTGCCCTCCACACCTTTATTCAGGTGTGGAGATTTTTGCATTTCTCTGCGGTGGACTTTTTCTAGTTTTTATTACTGACCGCACAGTGTTCTGTCCTGTACTAATTCTTTCTAGCTAGTAGTGGCCTCCATTGCTAAATCTTGTTTCATACTACGTATGTCATTTCCTTCTCCTCTCACAGTCATTATTTGTGGGGGGCTGTCCTATCCTTTGGGGATTTTCTCTGAGGCAAAATAGCTTTCCTGCTTCTACCTTTAGGGGTAGCTAGATCTCCGGCTGTGACGAGGTGTCCAGGGAGTGACAGGAACATCCCACGGCTACTGCTAGTGTCTGTTAAGATCAGGAACTGCGGTCAGTATAGTTACCACCTGCTCAGAGCTAGTCGCATGTCGCTCCTTAATCACCAGACCATAACAGTACAACTGGCCAAAAATGAGCTGAATGCATCTCAAAAGAAGGAAAAGAAAAAGAGTTCTGAGACATTTTTTTTTCTTTAGTCTGTTTTGTCTTTTTCCTTCATCTTAATCTCTGGGTGATTCAGGATTTGGATGCGGGCATGGATGTTCAGGGGTTGTTTTCTCGTGTGGATCAGCTTGCTGCAAGAGTACAGAGTATTCAAGATTATGTTGTTCAGACTCCGGCCTTAGAGCCTAGAATTCCTACTCCAGATTTGTTTTACGGGGATAGATCTAAGTTTTTGAACTTTAAAAATAACCGCAAATTGTTTTTTGCTCTGAAACCCCGTTCCTCTGGTGACCCCACTCAGCAAGTTAAAATAGTTATTTCTCTGCTGTGTGGTGACCCTCAGGACTGGGCATTCTCCCTTGAGTCAGGGGATCCGGCATTGCTTAATGTAGATGCATTTTTTCAATCGCTTGGATTATTGTATGACGAACCTAACTCTGTAGAGCATGCTGAGAAAACACTGTTGGCCCTGTGTCAGGGTCAGGAAGCGGCAGAATTATACTGCCAGAAATTTAGAAAATGGTCTGTGCTCACTAAATGGAATGAGGACGCTCTGGCAGCAATTTTCAGAAAGGGTCTTTCTGAAGCCCTTAAAGATGTTATGGTGGGGTTCCCCACGCCTGTTGGTCTGAGCGAATCTATCTCTCTAGCCATTCAGATCGATCGGTGCCTGCGTGAGCGCAAAGTGGTGCACCATATGGCAGCATCCTCTGAACAGAGTCCTGAGCCTATGCAATAGGATTCTGACTAGAGCGGAACAGAGGGGATACAGACGTCAGAATGGGCTGTGTTTTTACTGTGGGGATTCTGCTCATGCTATCTCTGATTGCACTAAGCGTATTAAGAGGGTCGCTAGATCTGTTACCATTAGTACTGTACAGCCTAAGTTTCTCCTGTCTGTGACCCTGATTTGCTCATTGTCATCTTTTTCTGTCATGGCATTTGTGGATTCAGGCGCTGCCCTGAACTTAATGGACTTACCGTATTTTCCGGCGTATAAGACGACTGGGCGTATAAGACGACCCCCCAACTTTTCCAGTTAAAATGTAAAATCTTCTTAAAAGTCGGGGGTCTTCTTATAAACCGTGTCGTCTTATAGGGCCGGTGACTTTTGTGCCTTTTGGGAGGGGGGGGGGGGAGTGGGCCTGATGACGACGAGGGGGCGTCTCACAGGAAAGTGAGTATCCCCCATTACCTCATTGTATCGCTGCAGCGTGGGGTCTCTGCTGGGAGCGGCGACTGCTGCTCCTCATTGTGGCGCGTGGGTGCTGTGGGGCGGCGGCTCCTCTTCTTCAGTGCGGGGCCTCTGTGCTGTTGTGGGCCGGCGGCTCCTCTTCTTCAGTGTGGGGCCTCTGTGCTGCTGGGCGGCGGCTTATCTTCAGGCAGTCGGCGCTCCTCCGGTATCTCCTTAAAGCCCGGAGGCCCTGCCGGCAACTCCATCGGTGCAATGCAGTGGCCTCCGGGAACATGGCCGCTGCTCAGATTCAGATCTCGTCCCGAGATCTCGGGAGACGAGATCTGAATCTGAGCAGCGGCCATTTTCCCGGAGACAGCTCCATTGCTGCTATGCAGTGGCCTCCGGGAAAATGGCCGCTGGGGGCGGCGCATGCTCAGATTCAGATCTCTGAATCTAAGCAGCGGCCATGTTCCCGGAGGCCACTGCATTGCACCGATGGAGTTGCCGGCAGGGCCTCCGGGCTTTAAGGAGATACCGGAGGAGCCCCGACTGCCTGAAGATAAGCCGCCGCCGCTGCCCAGCAGCACAGAGGCCCCACACTGAAGAAGAGGAGCCGCCGGCCCACAGCACAGCCACCGCCGCTCCCAGCAGAGACCCCACGCTGCAGTGATACATGTCATGATCTCCATGGCCAGAGAACATAGCATAAGCCTATATAGGAACAAGCTCTTGGAAGATGGGAACTGTACTGACCATGAATTAAACCTACCGCACAACTAGAAGTAGCCAGGTAGCATGTCCTACTTTTTATCCCTATATGCCCAGCGCCGGCCGGAGAACTAAATAATGCTAGCAGAGGGAAATATAAGACCTGGCTCACCTCTAGAGAAATGCCCGTAAAGGAGACAGAGGCCCCCCACATATATTGGCGGTGATTTTAGATGAAATAACAAACGCAGCAGGAAAATAGTTTTAGCAAATTTGAGGTCCGCTTTCTAGATAGCAGAAGACAGAAAGAACACTTTCATGGTCAGCAGAAAACCCTAACAAAACACCATCCAGAAATTACTTTAGGACTCTGGCATTAACTCATAATACCAGAGTGGCAATTCCTGATCACAAGAGCTTTCCAGACACAGTAACGAAACTGCAGCTGTGAACTGGAACCAAAAAGCAAAAACAAACATGGACGAAAGTCCAACTTATCTAGTTGATGTCTGGGAGCAGGAACAAGCACAGAGAGGCTTCTGATAACATTGATGACCGGCAAGCAACTAACAGAGAAGCCAGGTTATATAGCGACACCCAGATCTGATGAGAACAGGTGAACAGGGAAGATGATGACACAAGTTCAATTCCACCAGTAGCCACCGGGGGAGCCCAGAATCCAAATTCACAACAGTACCCCCCCCTCAAGGAGGGGGCACCGAACCCTCACCAGAACCACCAGGGCGATCAGGATGGGCCCTATGAAAGGCACGAACCAGATCGGAGGCATGAACATCAGATGCAGTGACCCAAGAATTATCCTCCTGGCCGTATCCCTTCCACTTGACCAGATACTGGAGTCTCCGTCTGGAAACACGGGAGTCTAGGATTTTCTCCACAACGTACTCCAACTCACCCTCAACCAACACCGGAGCAGGAGGCTCAACGGAAGGCACAACCGGTACCTCATACCTGCGCAATAACGACCGATGAAAAACGTTATGAATAGAAAAGGATGCAGGGAGGTCTAAACGGAAGGAAACAGGGTTAAGAATCTCCAATATTTTATACGGACCGATGAACCGAGGCTTAAACTTAGGAGAAGAGACCCTCATAGGGACAAAACGAGAAGACAACCACACCAAATCTCCAACACAAAGCCGAGGACCAACACGACGGTGACGGTTGGCAAAAAGCTGAGTCTTCTCCTGGGACAACTTCAAATTGTCCATCACCTGCCCCCAGATATGATGCAATCTCTCCACCACCGCATCCACTCCAGGACAATCCGAGGATTCCACCTGACCGGAGGAAAATCGAGGATGGAACCCCGAATTACAGAAAAACGGGGACACCAAGGTGGCAGAGCTGGCCCGATTATTGAGGGCGAACTCCGCCAATGGCAAAAAAGCAACCCAATCATCCTGGTCAGCAGACACAAAACACCTCAGATATGTCTCCAGGGTCTGATTAGTCCGCTCGGTCTGGCCATTAGTCTGAGGGTGAAAAGCAGACGAAAAAGATAAATCTATGCCCATCTTAGCACAGAATGCCCGCCAAAATCTAGACACAAATTGGGTTCCTCTGTCAGAAACGATATTCTCAGGAATACCATGCAAACGAACAACATTTTGAAAAAACAGGGGAACCAACTCGGAAGAAGAAGGCAACTTGGGCAGGGGAACCAAATGGACCATCTTAGAAAAACGGTCACACACCACCCAGATGACAGACATCTTCTGAGAAACAGGCAGATCTGAAATAAAATCCATCGAGATGTGCGTCCAAGGCCTCTTAGGAATAGGCAAGGGCAACAATAATCCACTAGCCCGAGAACAACAAGGCTTGGCCCGAGCACAAACGTCACAAGACTGCACAAAGCCTCGCACATCTCGTGACAGGGAAGGCCACCAGAAGGATCTTGCCACCAAATCCCTGGTACCAAAAATTCCAGGATGACCTGCCAATGCAGAAGAATGCACCTCAGAGATGACTCTACTGGTCCAATCATCAGGAACAAACAGTCTATCAGGCGGACAACGATCCGGTCTATCCGCCTGAAACTCCTGCAAGGCCCGCCGCAGGTCTGGAGAAACGGCTGACAATATAACTCCATCCCTAAGGATACCTGTGGGCTCAGAGTTGCCAGGTGAGTCAGGCTCAAAACTCCTAGAAAGGGCATCCGCCTTAACATTCTTAGAACCCGGTAGGTATGACACCACAAAATTAAACCGAGAAAAAAATAATGACCAGCGCGCCTGTCTAGGATTCAGGCGCCTGGCGGTCTCAAGATAAATCAAATTTTTGTGGTCAGTCAATACCACCACCTGATGTCTGGCCCCCTCAAGCCAATGGCGCCACTCCTCAAACGCCCACTTCATGGCCAAAAGCTCTCGATTCCCAACATCATAATTCCGCTCAGCGGGCGAAAATTTACGGGAAAAGAAGGCACAAGGCCTCATCACGGAGCAGTCAGAACTTTTCTGCGACAACACTGCCCCAGCTCCGATCTCAGAAGCGTCGACCTCAACCTGAAAAGGAAGAGCCACATCAGGCTGACGCAACACAGGGGCAGAAGAAAAACGGCGCTTAAGCTCCCGAAAGGCCTCCACAGCATCAGGGGACCAATTAGCAACATCAGCACCCTGTCTAGTCAAATCGGTCAATGGCTTAACGACATCCGAAAAACCAGCAATAAATCGACGATAAAAGTTGGCAAAGCCCAAAAATTTCTGAAGACTTTTAAGAGAAGAGGGCTGCGTCCAATCACAAATAGCTTGAACCTTGACAGGATCCATCTCAATGGAAGAGGGAGAAAAAATATATCCCAAAAAGGAAATTCTCTGAACCCCAAAAACGCACTTAGAACCCTTCACACACAAAGAATTAGACCGCAAAACCTGAAAAACCCTCCTGACTTGCTGGACATGAGAGTCCCAGTCATCCGAAAAAATCAGAATATCATCCAGATACACTATCATAAATTTATCCAAAAAATCGCGGAAAATATCATGCATAAAGGACTGGAAGACTGAAGGGGCATTAGAAAGACCAAAAGGCATCACCAAATACTCAAAGTGGCCCTCGGGCGTATTAAATGCGGTTTTCCACTCATCCCCCTGCCTGATCCGCACCAAATTATACGCCCCACGGAGATCAATCTTAGAGAACCACTTGGCCCCCTTTATGCGAGCAAACAAATCAGTCAGCAACGGCAATGGGTATTGATATTTAACCGTGATTTTATTCAAAAGCCGATAATCAATACATGGTCTCAAAGAGCCGTCTTTTTTTGACACAAAGAAAAAACCGGCTCCTAAGGGAGATGACGATGGACGAATATGTCCCTTTTCCAAGGACTCCTTTATATATTCTCGCATAGCAGCATGTTCAGGCACAGACAGATTAAATAAACGACCCTTTGGGTAATTACTACCTGGGATTAAATCTATAGCACAATCGCACTCGCGGTGAGGAGGTAGTGAACCCAGCTTGGGTTCTTCAAAGACGTCACGATAATCAGACAGGAACTCAGGGATTTCAGAGGGAATAGATGATGAAATGGAAACCAAAGGTACGTCCCCATGAGTCCCCTTACATCCCCAGCTCAACACAGACATAGCTCTCCAGTCAAGGACTGGGTTGTGAGACTGCAGCCATGGCAATCCTAGCACCAAATCATCATGTAGATTATACAGCACCAGAAAACGAATAATCTCCTGGTGATCCGGATTAATACGCATAGTTACTTGTGTCCAGTATTGTGGTTTATTATTAGCCAATGGGGTGGAGTCAATCCCCTTCAGAGGAATAAGAGTCTCCAAAGGCTCTAAATCATACCCACAACGATTGGCAAAGGACCAATCCATAAGACTCAAAGCGGCGCCAGAGTCGATATAGGCGTCCGTGGTAATAGATGACAAAGAGCAAATCAGGGTCACAGACAAAATAAATTTAGACTGTAAAGTGCCAATGGAAACAGATTTATCAAGCTTTTTAGTACGCTTAGAGCATGCTGATATAACATGAGTAGAGTCCCCACAATAGAAACACAACCCATTTTTCCGTCTAAAATTCTGCCGCTCGCTTCTGGACAGAATTCTATCACACTGCATACTTTCTGGCGTCTTCTCAGTGGACACCGCCAGATGGTGCACTGGTTTGCGCTCCCGCAGACGCCTATCGATCTGAATAGCCATTGTCATGGACTCATTCAGACCCGCAGGCACAGGGAACCCCACCATAACATCCTTAATGGCATCAGAGAGACCCTCTCTGAAAGTAGCCGCCAGGGCACACTCATTCCACTGAGTAAGCACAGACCATTTACGGAATCTTTGGCAGTAAATTTTAGCTTCATCTTGCCCCTGAGATAGGGACATCAAAGTTTTTTCTGCCTGAAGTTCCAAATGAGGTTCCTCATAAAGCAACCCCAAGGCCAGAAAAAACGCATCCACATTGCGCAACGCAGGATCCCCTGGTGCCAATGAAAAAGCCCAGTCTTGAGGGTCGCCCCGGAGCAAGGAAATCACAATCCCAACCTGCTGTGCAGGGTCTCCGGCAGAACGAGATTTCAGGGACAAAAATAACTTGCAATTATTTCTAAAATTCTGAAAACCAGATCTATTCCCCGAGAAAAATTCCGGCAAAGGAATTCTCGGCTCAGATACCGGAGCATGAACAATAAAATCTTGCAAATTTTGTACTTTCGTGGTGAGATTATTCAAACCTGCAGTTACACTCTGAAGATCCATTATAAACAGGTGAACACAGAGCCATTCAAAGATTAGAAGGAGAGAGAAAAAAAAAGAAAGACTGCAGCATAGACAGACTGGCAAGTGATCCAATTAAGAGCACACTCAAACTAGAGGAAAAAAAAAAAAAAAAATCTCAGCAGACTTCTTATTTCTCTCCTTTCTCAGCCAAGGATTTTAACCCTTTAGTGGGCCGGTCAAACTGTCATGATCTCCATGGCCAGAGAACATAGCATAAGCCTATATAGGAACAAGCTCTTGGAAGATGGGAACTGTACTGACCATGAACTAAACCTACCGCACAACTAGAAGTAGCCAGGTAGCATGTCCTACTTTTTATCCCTATATGCCCAGCGCCGGCCGGAGAACTAAATAATGCTAGCAGAGGGAAATATAAGACCTGGCTCACCTCTAGAGAAATGCCCGGAAAGGAGACAGAGGCCCCCCACATATATTGGCGGTGATTTTAGATGAAATAACAAACGCAGCAGGAAAATAGTTTTAGCAAATTTGAGGTCCGCTTTCTAGATAGCAGAAGACAGAAAGAACACTTTCATGGTCAGCAGAAAACCCTAACAAAACACCATCCAGAAATTACTTTAGGACTCTGGCATTAACTCATAATACCAGAGTGGCAATTCCTGATCACAAGAGCTTTCCAGACACAGTAACGAAACTGCAGCTGTGAACTGGAACCAAAAAGCAAAAACAAACATGGACGAAAGTCCAACTTATCTAGTTGATGTCTGGGAGCAGGAACAAGCACAGAGAGGCTTCTGATAACATTGATGACCGGCAAGCAACTAACAGAGAAGCCAGGTTATATAGCGACACCCAGATCTGATGAGAACAGGTGAACAGGGAAGATGATGACACAAGTTCAATTCCACCAGTAGCCACCGGGGGAGCCCAGAATCCAAATTCACAACAGATACAATGAGGTAATGGGGGATACTCACTTTCCTGTGAGACGCCCCCTCGTCGTCATCAGGCCCACTCCCCCCCCACCCACCATATACACCCGGCAAGGCGATACCCGGCGTATAAGACGACCCCCGACTTTTAAGAAGATTTTCAGGGGTTAAAAAGTCGTCTTATACGCCGGAAAATACGGTAGAATTCGCTAGGCGCTGTGGTTTTTCTTTGCAGCCTTTGCAGAGTCCCATACCCTTAAGGGGGATTGATGCTACACCGTTGGCCAAGAATAAACCTCAGTATTGGACTCAGCTGACTATGTGCATGGCTCCAGCACATCAGGAAGATTGCCGTTTTCTGGTGTTGCATAATTTACATGATGTTGTTGTACTGGGTTTTCCATGGTTACAAGTACACAATCCAGTGCTGGATTGGAAATCGATGTCTGTGACTAGTTGGGGTTGTCAAGGGGTACATAGTGACGTTCCTTTAATGTCAATTTCCTCTTCCCCCTCTTCTGATGTTCCTGAATTTTTGTCAGATTTCCAGGATGTATTTGATGAACCCAAGTCCAGGTCCCTTCCTCCACATAGGGACTGTGATTGTGCTATTGACTTGATTCCTGGCTGTAAGTTCCCTAAGGGCCGACTTTTCAACCTGTCTGTGCCTGAACATACCGCCATGCGGAGCTATGTAAAGGAGTCTTTAGAGAAGGGGCATATTCGGCCGTCTTCGTCACCATTGGGAGCGGGATTCTTTTTTGTTGCCAAGAAGGATGGCTCCTTGAGACCCTGTATTGATTATCGCCTTCTTAATAAGATCACGGTCAAATTCCAATACCCTTTACCTTTGCTCTCTGATTTGTTTGCTCGGATTAAGGGGGCTAGTTGGTTTACCAAGATTGACCTAAGAGGGGCATATAATCTTGTTCGTATTAAACAGGGTGACGAATGGAAAACGGCATTTAATACGCCCGAAGGCCATTTTGAATACCTGGTGATGCCTTTTGGGCTTTCTAATGCTCCTTCTGTATTTCAGTCCTTTATGCATGATATTTTCCGCAATTATCTTATCTTGACAAATTCTTGATTGTGTATTTGGATGATATTTTGATTTTTTCCAATGATTGGGAGTCTCATGTGAAGCAGGTCAGGATGGTATTCCAGATCCTTAGAGCATTATCACGATTTGTGAAGGGGTCTAAGTGCCTATTTGGAGTTCAGAAGGTCTCTTTTTTGGGGTTTATTTTTTCTCCTTCGTCTATAGAAATGGATCCTGTTAAGGTCCAAGTCATTCATGACTGGATTCAACCCACATCTGTGAAGAGCCTTCAGAAATTTTTGGGCTTTGCTAATTTTTATCGCCGTTTCATTGCCAACTTCTCTAGTGTGGTTAAACCCCTGACCGATTTGACGAAGAAAGGCGCTGATGTGACTAATTGGTCCTCTGAGGCTGTTGAGGCCTTTCAGGAGCTTAAACGCCGATTTACTTCTGCCCCTGTCTTGCGTCAGCCGGATGTTTCTCTTCCTTTTCAGGTTGAGGTTGACGCTTCTGAGATTGGGGCAGGGGCCGTTTTGTCACAGAGGAATTCTGATGGTTCCTTGATGAAGCCATGTGCCTTCTTTTCCCGAAAGTTTTCGCCTGCGGAACGCAATCATGATGTCGGCAATCGGGAGTTGTTGGCTATGAAGTGGTCATTTGAGGAGTGGCGACATTGGCTTGAGGGAGCCAAGCACCGCATTGTGGTCTTGACCGATCATAATAATCTGATTTACCTCGAGTCGGCCAAGCGGCTGAACCCTAGACAGGCTCGGTGGTCCCTGTTTTTCTCCCGTTTTGATTTTGTAGTCTCATATCTTCCAGGATCTAAGAATGTTAAAGCGGATGCCCTCTCTAGGAGTTTTTTGCCTGATTCTCCTAGAGTCCTTGAGCCGGTTGGCATTCTTAGGGAAGGGGTGATTCTGTCTGCCATCTCCCCTGATTTGCGGCAGGCGCTTCAGGAATTTCAGGTTGATAAACCTGACCGCTGTCCTGTGGGGAAGCTGTTTGTTCCTGATAGATGGACAAGTAAGGTAATTTCTGAGGTCCATTGTTCTGTGTTGGCCGGTCATCCTGGGATTTTTGGTACCAGAGATTTGGTTGCTAGGTCCTTTTGGTGGCCTTCCTTGTCGCGGGATGTGCGTTCTTTTGTGCAGTCCTGTGGGAATTGTGCCCGGGCTAAGCCTTGCTGTTCCCGCGCTAGTGGGTTGCTTTTGCCTTTGCCTGTCCCGGAGAGGCCTTGGACGCATATTTCCATGGATTTTATTTCGGATCTACCTGTGTCCCAGAGGATGTCTGTTATCTGGGTGGTTTGTGACCGGTTTTCTAAAATGGTCCATTTGGTACCTTTGCCTAAATTGCCTTCCTCCTCTGATTTGGTTCCATTATTTTTTCAGCATGTGGTTCGTTTGCATGGCATTCCAGAGAATATTGTGTCTGACAGAGGTTCCCAGTTTGTTTCCAGGTTTTGGCGGGCCTTTTGTGCTAAGATGGGCATTAATTTGTCTTTTTCTTCGGCGTTCCATCCTCAGACAAATGGCCAAACTAAGCGAACTAACCAAACCTTGGAAACCTATTTGAGATGCTTTGTGTCTGCTGATCAGGATGATTGGGTGGCTTTCTTGCCGTTGGCCGAGTTTGCCCTCAATAATCGGGCCAGTTCGGCTACTTTGGTTTCGCCTTTCTTTTGTAATTTTGGTTTCCATCCTCGTTTTTCTTCAGGGCAGGTTGAGCCTTCTGATTGTCCTGTTGTGGATTCTGTGATGGACAGGTTGCAGCAGATTTGGACTCATGTGGTAGACAATTTGACGTTGTCTCAGGAAAAGGCTCAGCGTTTTGCTAACCGCCGTCGCTGTGTTGGTCCCCGGCTTCGGGTGGGGGATTTAGTCTGGTTATCTTCTCGTCATGTTCCTATGAAGGTTTCCTCCCCTAAGTTCAAGCCTCGGTTTATTGGTCCTTATAAGATTTCTGAGATTATCAATCCGGTGTCTTTTCGTTTAGCCCTTCCAGCCTCTTTTGCCATCCACAATGTTTTCCATAGATCTTTGGTGCGGAGATATGTGGTACCCGTTGATCCTCCTGCCCCGGTGTTGGTTGAGGGGGAGTTGGAATATGTGGTTGAGAAAATTTTGGATTCTCGTTTTTCGAGGCGGAGGCTTCAGTATCTTGTCAAGTGGAAGGGTTATGGCCAGGAGGATAATTCTTGGGTTGTTGCCTCCGATGTCCATGCCGCCGATTTGGTTCGTGCTTTTCACTTGGCTCGTCCTGATCGACCCGGGGGCTCTGGTGTGGGTTCGGTGTTCCCTCCTTAAGGGGGTGGTACTGCTGTGAATTCCGCTCTTGGGCTCCCTCCGGTGGTTGTAAGTAGCACTTTTGTGAATTCTGCTCTTGGGCTCCCTCCGGTGGTTTTAAGTGGTACTGCTGCTCCTTGGATTTAGCAGTCAGCAGCTGCTTCCACTGATTGTTTTTCTGGCTCGGCTATTTAACCTGGTTCTATCCTTCAGCCTGTGCCACTTGTCAATGGTTCCTGCTTGGATTCACATCTCTGCTTGGATTTCCCTGATATTCTGACCTGTTCAGCAAAGATAAGTTCTTGCTTTGTTCTTTTGCAGTTCACTTGTTGTGGACTTAATCGTTCTGCACTTTCTATGTTTTTTCTTGTCCAGCTTGTCAGTATGGATTTATTCAAGTAAGCTGGAAGCTCTGGGAAGCAGATTTACCCTCCACACCTTTAGTCAGGTGTGGAGATTTTTGTAAATTCTGTTATGGATTTTTCTAGTTTTTAATACTGACCGCACAGTATTCCGTCCTGTTCTATCTAGCTAGACTGGCCTCCTTTGCTACATCCTGGTTTCATTCTGCGTATGTCATTTCCCTTTCCACTCACAGTCAATATTTGTGGGGGGCTGCTTATCCTTTGGGAATTTTCTCTGAGGCAAGATAGCTTTCCTGTTTCTGTCTCTAGGGGTAGTTAGTCCTCCGGCTGTGACGAGGTGTCTAGGGAGTGACAGGAACATCCCACGGCTACTTCTAGTGTTGTGTTAAGCTTAGGAACTGCGGTCAGTACAGGTACCACCTCCTCCAGAGCACGTCCCATGTTGCTCCTAAACCACCAGTTCATAACAGGCTTCTAATACTGGACCACGCTGGTATCTGAGCTCTGCACTACCGGACGCTCTGTCACATGGTAGCAAGAGCATCTGAACCTGAGGTACTGAACTGCTGTGAATCAGACATGAAGAGATTTTTTCTTTGCAATTCAGGTCCTTCCACAACATCTGTAAAGGAACAAGTTTTTGTTCTCATTTTTTCCCGTATAGACGTGTTCTTCAGATTATTGTCTTGCTCCTCAATAACACTTCATGTTCACTTATGGCCAGAAGACTAGATGTTTTCCCGAACACTGTTCATGGTTCCTCCGATACCAGCTATCCATCCACGTGGTGAGACAGCAGAGCCCCCTTTCATGTCTGACTGTTGTATGAGGGTCTCACAGGACGCCGTGCATCATCATCATTGCCTGATGATAATTGGCTTATCCTAGGGCAGCACGATCTGTAAAAACTGCCCTGCCACCATTGCCATAAACTTCAGAAATGACATTCTGTACCGAAGCTAAATACCAATACCATAAAACATACTGTCCTACGCTTAATACTACCATAGTGTAAGGTGCCTGGGGCGAGCTGCTGCTTCTTCACACCTTGGCACCTCACAAATAAACAGTGTCCCAGTCCATCGATGTTGTGCAGTGCACTCACTTTCCAGCTGGAGGCCTCCACTGCATCCATGTCCTTAGGTCCAGGATCACCTGCACACATCAGAGGACACCTGGGTCATTATAAATTCAACTTTATTGGACAGGTCAGATACAAAGTCTTTATCATGCAGTATCGGGCACAGCAACCTCAGATTACCAATTCGGCCCCACAGCCATCAAGAGATCCACTACGCTTCCCTCATGTGGTTCTCCGACTGGCTCCCTCCTTATGGAAGGGATGAAGGCACACTCCTCAGTGCCTAGGTCAGGCTGTAAATAAGAATATAGCTGTCTAGATGGAGCGCTGATGACAGAGGCCACCGGAGCACAGATTTATGGGTTTAAAATCTTTAATCACTGATAAAAGATTTTAAACCGCTAAATCTGTGCTCCGGTGGCCTCTGTCATCAGCGCTCCATCTAGACCGCTATATTCTTTTTATTTGTATTGCTGCTTCCTCCTTGAGGGACCGCGGTGGGAGCTGCAGTTGACAAGCCAAATCACCCTTCACTGCTCCAGGACCTTCCACCACGTGACCGGAAGGTCATTGATCATGTGGGACGCAGTACTCGGAGTCTCCTGCACACCGGCACATCTCCGGACTTCAGTCGTCCATCATTGCCCTGCGTCTTCCGTGTTGAGGTCTGGGAGCTGTCGTTCATCTGTCGTATAGGACTAGGAATCCTTCTGAGCCATTCCACATTGTTATGCTTGTCCAGCATAACTGTCTTCGGTGAGTAGGTCTATGACCTTTCTGCATTCTTTTCCCGGCTGATACCATTCATGTGCGCTCCCCTCTCTCTTTGTTTCTAGGTCAGGCTGTAAACCCAGGACGTTACAGGAAGATCCATAGGAAAATAGGAAATTTCGTGCGACCTCATGCTGCTAGAATGACATGTACTTCACGTGGCTCCAGCCCACTGCAGCTTGAACCTGGACTTCACACAAACCTCTCACTTAGGTCACATTCACACATTCAGTATTTGGTCAGTATTTTATATCAGCTTTTGTAAGCCAAAATCAGGAGTGGAATAATCAGAGAAAAAGTATAATAGAAACATGTCACAACTGTGCCATACACAATGACTGTGAAAGTGTTTATATACATAGAGACGGGGATGAGTACCTCATACTCAGTGATGGGAAGAGTGTTCCCATATGCAGTAATTATAATAGAGTAACCCTTTAAACCAGTGTTCCCCAACTCCGGTCCTCAAAAGCCACCAACAGGTCATGTTTTCAGGATTTTCTTTATTTTACACAGGTGATACTTGCATCAGCTGAACGACCAAGAATCACATCACCTGTGTAATATAAAGAAAATCCTGAAAACATGACCTGTTGGTGGCTCTCGAGAGCCGGAGTTGGGGAACACTGCTTTGAACAGTGCCTACGAAAGAGCACACCTAATCAAATTATGTCCCCATACACACAGTGCCTGAGAGAGTGCATATAATCAAAGACTATCCTCATTCGCAGCAGCATGCCCGCTGTCTTGGGGTCATATTCGACACTGAACTTTCCTTTACTCCCTATATCCGATCACTCACTCGCTCTTGTCACCTGCATCTTAAAAACATCTCCAGAATCCGACCTTTTCTCACCTTGGAAACTGCTAAGACTCTTACTGTCGCTCTTATTCATTCTCGTCTGGACTACTGCAACTCTCTTCTGATCGGTCTCCCTCTTACCAAACTTTCTCCTCTCCAATCCATCTTGAATGCTGCAGCCAGAGTCATATTTCTGTCCAGCCGCTTCACCGATGCCTCCATCTTGTGCCAGTCATTACACTGGCTACCAATTCGCTACAGGGTCCAGTGCAAACTCATCTCTCTCACCCACAAAGCTCTCCACAGTTCTGCACCGCCTTATATCTCCTCTCTCATCTCTGTCTATCACCCTACACGTGCCCTCCGTTCTACAAATGACCTAAGATTAACATCCCCTGTAATCCGAACCTCGCACCTCCGTCTCCAAGACTTCTCTCGTGCTGCGCCAGCTCTCTGGAATGCACTTCCCCAGAGGATCAGACTGATGCCTAGCCCTGACCTATTCAAGCACGCTCTAAAAACCCATCTCTTCAAACAAGCCTACCGCATCAACTACTCAGTAAACTAACTTTGTTCCCTCCTTCCAAATATTCTGAATCCGCACCCTACTATTCATCTGTCTCCACACCCTCCATGCACACGATAACTGCACTTGATACTTGACTATTGCACTTAAACACACGGGCTGATGACCGGATCATGCAGCTTTATATGAAAATCCCTATTTATTATAATTGCCAGAAATAACAAGCACTTTTCACCTATTGTGTCCCCCCATTTCCTTGTAGATTGTAAGCTTGCGAGCAGGGACCTCACTCCTAATGTCACTGTTTAAATTATCTTAACTTGTACCGAATTTATTGTTTGTACATGTCTCTGCTTAATTGTAAAGTGCTGCGGAATATGTTGGTGCTATATAAATAAAAAGTATTATTATTATTATTCGCAGTGCCTGAGAGAGAGCATATCCAAACAGAGGCTATCCTCATACACAGTGCCTGAGAGAGAGCATATCCAAGCAGAGACTAGCCTCATACACAGTGCCTGAGAGAGAGTGCATCCAATCAGAGGCTATCCTCATACACAGTGCCTGAGAGTGAGTGCACCCAATCAGAGGCTATCCTCACAACAGTGCCTGAGAGAGAGCACATCCAATCAGAGGCTATCCTAATACACAGTGCAGGATTGAGCGCATCTAATCAGAGGCTATCCTCATTCACAGTGCCTGAGAGCGTATCAAATCAGAGGCTATCCTTATTCACAGTGCCTGAGAAAGCACACCCAATCAGAGGCTATCCTCATACACAGTGCCTGAGAGTGAGCGCACCCAATCAGAGGCTATCCTCATCATAATCTATGAGAGTGAGTGCATCTAATCAGTAGCTATCCTCATTCACAGTGCCTGAGAGAGTGAGTGACCACATCCAATCAGAGGGTACCCCTATACACAGTGCCTGAGAGTGAACGTATCTAATCAGAAGCTATCCTCATACACAGTGCCTGAGAGAGAGAGCGCACCCAATCAGAGGATATCATCATACACAGTGCCTGAGAGCAAGCGCACCCAATCAGGGGCTATCCTCATACACAATGCCTGAAGAGAGTGCATCCAATCAGAGGCTATGCTCATACACAGTGCCTGAGAGTTAGCGTATCCAATCAGAGGCTATCCTCATACACACTGCCTGAGAGTTAGCGTATCCAATCAGAGGCTACCCTCATAGACAGTGATGAGAGAGAGCGCATCCAATCAGAGGCTATCCTCATACACAGTGCCTGAGAGAGAGCGCACTCAATCAGAGGCTATCCTCATACACGGTTCCTGTAAAATAGTGCCTGACACACAAAACCCACATACACAATGCTATAGTCAAAAAAAAAAAAAACCCACACAGATATGTTAGTGCACATCAAGTTTTTGCTCACAGTTACCTCAATTTCCGGTGTTAAATATTATCGATAAAGATCAGGGCTGGGAAGATGTTATGTTTGGCAGAAATTACACTGATGTAGTCATGTACGTGCCATTCTAAGGGTATGTTTCCACGGTCAGGAAACGCTGCTTTTTTGACGCTGCGCAGAGCTGCAGCGTCAAAAAAGCCGCGTCCAGATGTTCCAGCATAGTGGAGGGGATTTTATGAAATCCCGTCTCCACTATGCGTGGAAACCCGCACGCGGCGGCCCTGCGACTCCGGACATGCTGCGCGTCTTTTCAGATCGCAGCATGTCCGTACACCTTGCGGGGACGCAGCGTCCCCGCAAGGCATATCACAGGGCCCTATGGGAGCGAGCGATCATCCCGGATGTGAAGAGTTAACACATCCGGCATGATCGCGTCCCAGAAAGGGGGCGGGGCTTAGCGCCGAGCGGCTTCGCCGCTGCGGCGATCCCGCCGGCCATCCTGAAAGTGGAGACATAGCCTAAGGTTCTTAAAAATCCCCCTCATTTCCTCACCATCATGAAAGGAAAAAATGGGTACGGCAAGAATTAAGAAATTACAACTGGTGGTCCATGACTCCACTGTCCTCCATTCAGTAGAGTCTCAACTTTCATAAGTGTTTGGAAGAATAGGACAGAAGATTTGGGAACTGTGTTTCCTCTTCCTTCTTACCTAACGTCTAAATCCCATAGCTTGAAAGAAAAATGATCAACTTGAGCCCAACATTAGCAGTAGAGTCTTCTTCTATAGCAGGGTAGGACTTGCCTAGAACCTGACTTTCAAGATCATTTTTATATTTTTAGGTCATGATAGAAAGGACTTTTCTCCGATTTTCCTCTAGACTTCAGGTTTCACAGTGATGCTGAATTGAACATATTATGATGTGATGCCTGAGACGCTCAGCTCGGACGTTGTGTACTTGACTTGACTTGACCTTAGTAATTCTGCTTCTAGTCTCGTTTATAATTTTTTTTCTGCTTCATGGTCATCATGTTGAGCGTGTATTTCACCACCTCCCAAAGTCACCAGGAGCCCCGTTATATCCTTTTTGACCACATGCTGATCAGTGACACCATTCACATCGTCATGGGACTCTTTGTCTTGGTCACCACAACATATCTAGTCGTCTTCTTCTTTCGTCCTTGAAACATTACACTGGTCAACGCAATTTTTCTGGCAAAATGTTTTAAAACATATTTTAAGTCAATTTTGGCTGCTGATTACAAATATGAACTCCGTTCTTGGCTGTCACATCAGGATTTCGAGATTTTAAATTTTTGATGAAAATTACTCCCATCTAATGTTTTATGATAAAAACACATGATTTTCGATACTACATTGTATATTTTTAATCAAGGAATAACAAAGATTACAAAGTCTATGTACAGCAAGTCAAATATACTTACAAAATTAAACTGCAAAATATAAAAACACATATATATGGCACACAGATGAATGACAAATGGCAGTTATTTGAACTTTCTTTTCTTGGCTGATCTGCGATGTACAGCTTCTGGGTTGTCTCTCATCAAGCTCCAGCTATAGTCAGCCATCATATGTGAGTCCCACCGGCCTTGATACCGTTCTTCCATTGTTTTAATGTCCTGATGAAAATGCTCCCCTTGTTCCTCGCTCACATCCCCAAGGTTTTCTGGAAAAAAGTCCAATTGGCTGTGTAAATAGTGAATCTTGATACTCATTCTACATCCAAGATTTCGCAGACTCATTAGTAGCTCTTCCACAATCTCTTCATAGTTGTCGGCTTTCTTATTCCCTAGAAAATTCTGCACCACATTACAAAATGCATTCCAAGCTCTTTCTTCTGTCTCATTCATTGATGTGATAACATTTCGGTCTCTCATAAGTAGGGTTGAGCGAAACGGATCGGTCAATTTCATAAATCGCCGACTTTCGGTAAAGTCGGGTTTCGTGAAACCCGAGCCAATCCCAGTGTGGGATCGGCCATGCGGTCGGCGATCTTTGCGCCAAAGTCGCGTTTCATATGACGCATTCAGTGCCATTTCTCAGCCAATGAAGGTGGACGCAGAGTGTGGGCAGCGTGATGACATAGGTCTCGGTCCCCACCATCTTAGAGAAGGGCATGGCAGTGATTGGCTTGCTTTCTGCGGCGTCACAGGGTCTATAAAGGGGCATGCACGCCGACCGCCATCTTACTGCTGCCGATCTGAGCATAGGGAGAGGTTGCTGTAGCTTCGTCTGAAGCAGGGATATTGTTAGGGAGGAAAGATTAACCCCCAAACCGCTTGTGCTGTAGCGATTTCCACTGTCCAACACCACCTTTTCTTTGCAGGGACATTTTTTTTTTGGTGCATTCTAAGGCTCCCTGATAGCTGCATTGCTGTTTGTACGCCGCTGTGCAAACCAACTGCTTTTTTCAAAGCAAAAATCCTGTTGCTTCTTTCTGCACAGTTCTCTTGTTTCTTTGTCCACACTCTTGTGTGCAGCAGTCCTTTTTATTGCTGCCATACTTGTCCTTTGATCATTGTAGGGAGATTGAAATTCTACTACAGCCCTTGTATTTTTTTATATATCTGCCAGCCACTTTCTGCCAATCAAACTGTGTAGTGTAATACAGTGGGCCTGATTTTTTCCTGCATTCTCTCACACATAAAAAGGGAGTTTTATATTGCCACTGAGTGCATCTGCATCAGTCCTGTTTGTGGCGTATATCTGCCAGCCACTTTCTGACACTGAAACTGTGTAGTGTAATACAGTGGGCCTGATTTTTCTGCTGTCTCCCACACATAAAAAAGGGAGTTTTATATTGCCACTGAGTACATCTGTGTCAGTCCTGTTTGTGGCATATCTGCCAGCCACTTTCTGCCAATCAAACTGTGTAGTGTAATACAGTGGGCCTGATTTTTTCCTGCATTCTCCCACACATAAAAAAGGGAGTTTTATATTGCCACTGAGTGCATCTGTGTCAGTCCTGTTTGTGGCATATCTGTCAGCCACTTTCTGCCACTGAAACTGTGTAGTGTAATACAGTGGGCCTGATTTTTTCCTGCATTCTCCCACACATAAAAAAGGGAGTTTTATATTGCCACTGAGTGCATCTGTGTCAGTCCTGTTTGTGGCATATCTGTCAGCCACTTTCTGCCACTGAAACTGTGTAGTGTAATACAGTGGGCCTGATTTTTCTGCTGTCTCCCACACATAAAAAAGGGAGTTTTATATTGCCACTGAGTGCATCTGCATCAGTCCTGTTTGTGGCATATCTGCCAGCCACTTTCTGACACTGAAACAGGACACTGAAACAGTGTAGTGTAATACAGTGGGCCTGATTTTTCTGCATTCTCCCACACATAAAAAAGGGAGATTTATATTGCCACTGAGTGCATCTTTGTCAGTCCTGTTTGTGGCATATCTGTCAGCCACTTTCTGCCACTGAAACTGTGTAGTGTAATACAGTGGGCCTGATTTTTCTGCTGTCTCCCACACATAAAAAAGGGAGTTTTATATTGCCACTGAGTGCATCTGCGTCAGTCCTGTTTGTGGCCTATCTGCCAGCCACTTTCTGACACTGAAACTGTGTAGTCTAATACAGTGGGCCTGATTTTCCTGCATTCTCCAACACATAAAAAAGGGAGTTTTATATTGCCACTGAGTACATCTGCGTCAGTCCTGTTTGTGGCATATCTGTCAGCCACTTTCTGCCACTCAAACTGTGTAGTGTAGTACAGTGGGCCTGATTTTTTCCTGCATTCTCCAACACATAAAAAAGGGAGATTTATATTGCCACTGAGTGCATCTGCGTCAGTCCTGTTAGTGGCATATCTGTCAGCTACTTTCTGACACTGAAACTGTGTAGTCTAATACAGTGGGCCTGATTTTTCTGCTGTCTCCCACACATAAAAAAGGGAGTTTTATATTGCCACTGAGTGCATCTGCGTCAGTCCTGTTTGTGGCATATCTGTCAGCCACTTTCTGCCACTCAAACTGTGTAGTGTAATACAGTGGGCCTGATTTTTTCCGGCATTTTCCCACACATAAAAAAGGAGATTTATATTGCCACTGAGTGCATCTGTGTCAGTCCTGTTAGTGGCATATCTGTCAGCCACTTTCTGACACTGAAACTGTGTAGTGTAATACAGTGGGCCTGATTTTCCCAGCAGTCTCCCACACCTATAAAGGGAAATTTAAATTCACAACAAGTTTACGTACACCTTCTACCTGGTTTTACAGTACCATATAACGGTTGTTAGTTTGGTTACATTTTTCCAAGAATGAGGAAGTCTGGTGGAAGAGGTCGTGGCCGTGGGCGGTCATTGCCAGCTGGTAATGATGGTAGTGGTGGTGGTCGTGGAGCATCAGGTGGTCGTGGGAAAAGCAATATAGCACCTAAGTCTCAAGTTGTTGAGCCAGCATCTTCGTCTGGCTACACAAGGCCTCGAAGACTCCCTTTTCTGGGAGTAGGAAAACCACTTTTAAAGCCGGAGCAGCAGGAAAAAGTTTCGGCTTTCCTTGCTGACTCTGCCTCTAGCTATTTCGACTCCTCTTCGGAAAGTGCAAAATTTAAAAGCAGCGCGTCGTCAGTGGATGCTCCCGGTCAGGAACAAGTCGCTTCCTTGTGTCCTTCACCCAGAACAACAGTGAAGGATGCGTCAGGCGACACAACAGGTTACTCCATGGAGCTCTTTACACATACCATGCCTGGGTTAGAAAGGGAAATTGTTAACAGGCCATGCCCATTACAGGATGAATCGGACATGGAGTGCACAGATGCACAGCCACAGCCAGATTATTATGCAGTTCCATTGACTCAGATCACAACATTGCCCTTGCAGTGTACTGAGCCAGAATCTGACCCTGATGAGACTATGGTGCCCCATCCCGAACGCTATAGCACCGGCTTACACGGTGACCGAGAGGAAGGTGCACAGGACATAGAAGAGGATGTGATAGATGACCCAGGTGTTGACCCCGATTGGCAGCCATTGGGGGAACAGGGTGCCGCTGGCAGTAGCTCTGAAGCGGAGGAGGAGGAGCCGCAGCAGGTATCAACATCGCAACAGCTTTCATCTGGCAGGCCCGTATCTGGCCAAAAACGTGTGTCAAAACCAAAAACAGTTGTAGGACAGCGTGGCCATCCGGTTAAAGTAGTACAGTGTGCAATGCCTGGAAAGGTATTCGATAGTAGGAAGAGTGCAATCTGGCAATTTTTTAACCAAGATCCGAATGATCAGTGCAAAGTGATCTGTAAGAAATGCTCAAGTACCTTTAGCAGAGGTCAGAATGTCAAAAATTTAAATACAACTTGCATGTGTAGACATTTAACCACCATGCACTTGCAAGCCTGGACTAACTACCAAACGTCCCGTAACGTTTTTGCACCCGCTCACAATGAAGCTAGTCAGCAACGCTACATTCCTTCCCTCACTGTAAGCCCACCATTTATGACACCACCAGCAAATGTGGAGGTATCGTTGCAAGGCCAAAGCAGTCAGGGAATCACCAGGTTCTTGGTAGGAAACACTGTATGTAGGTCAACAGCAAGAATACCATCACCAACCCTCTCTCAGTCTGCATGTCCACCACCACCATTCCCGCTAGTTCCACCAAATGCAGCTCTCCAGTCAACTCACCCTACAAGAGACTCTCGTTAGGAAAAGAAAGTACTCATCCTCTCATCTGTGTACACAGGGTTTGAATGCCCACATTGCTAGACTAATCTCGTTAGAGATGATGCCCTACCGGTTGGTTGAAAGCGAAGCTTTCAAAACCCTGATGGCCTACGCAGTGCCACGCTATGACCTACTCAGTCTACACTTCTTTGCGAGAAAAGCCATCCCAGCTCTCCACCAGCATGTCAAAGACCGTATTGTCCATGCACTCAGGCAATCTGTCAGTAGAAAGGTGCACCTCACAACAGATGCATGGACCAGTAGGCATGGCCAGGGACGTTACGTGTCCATCACGGCACACTGGGTTAATGTGGTGGATGCAGGGTCCACAGGGGACAGTAATATTGGGACAGTTCTGCCTAGCCCACGGTCTAGGAAACAGTTGGCTGTAGGCGTTCGCCACCCCTCCTCCTCCTCATCCTCCAGCAGAAGCGAGAGCTCGTCCACAGACCGCAGTCGCACGACCACTCCATCCGCAGCTGCCAGTGTTGCACACGAGGTATCCCATTATGGAACAGCTAGTGGTAAGCGTCAGCAGGCTGTGTTGGAAATGAAGTGTTTGGGCAACAACAGACACACCGCGGAAGTTCTGTCCGAGTTCTTGCAGCAAGAAACTCAGTCATGGCTGGGCAGTGTACATCTTGAGGCAGGCAAGGTAGTCAGTGATAACGGAAGGAATTTTATGGCTGCCATAGCCCTTTCACAACTGAAACACATTCCTTGCCTGGCTCACAGCTTGAACCTGGTGGTGCAGTGCTTCCTGAAAAGTTATCCAGGGTTACTCGCCCTGCTCCTGAAGGTGCGAAGACTTTGCTCGCACATCCGCCGTTCGCCCGTACACTCCAGCCGTATGCAGAACGATCAGCGATCTTTGAAGCTTCCCCAGCACCGCCTAATAATCGATGTTGCAACAAGGTGGAACTCCACACTGCACATGCTTCATAGACTGTGTGAACAGAGGCGTGCTGTTATGTATTTGTGGGAGGATACACATACACGGGCAGGCAGTTGGATGGCAGACATGGAGTTGTCAGGTGTGCAGTGGTCGAAGCTACAAGACCTGTGTCAAGTCCTTCAGTGTTTTGAGGAATGCACACGCCTGGTTAGTGCAGACGATGCCATCATAAGCATGAGCATCCCCCTAATGCGTCTGCTGATGCAAAGTTTGATGCACATAAAGGAGCAGGCGTCTGCAGCCGAGGAAGAGGGAAGCCTTGATGACAGTCAGCCATTGTCTACTCAGGGAAGTCTCCTGGACGAGGTGGCGGACGAAGAGGAGGAGGACGAGGAGGATGATGGGGATGAATATTTATGGGAAGAGGAAGCTTCTCAGGGGGCAATAGAAAATGATGGCATTGCAAGGTCAGGTACAGGGTTTTTGAGGGAGATAAGTGATGTTGATTTGCCAGAAAGTGCTCCTCAACCCAGCACAAGCAGTGAATTGACACCTGGAACATTGGGCCACATGGCGGATTGTGCCTTGCGTATCCTAAAAAGGGACCCCCGCATTATCAAAATGATGACCGGTGACGATTACTGGTTGGCCTGCCTCCTGGATCCATGCTATAAAGGGAAATTGCAAAATATCATGCCACATGAGAACCTTGAGCAAATATTGGCTACCAAACAAGCAACTCTTGTAGACCGCTTGTTTCAGGCATTCCCAGCACACAGCGGAAGTGATGGTTCTCACACGAGCTGCAGGGGGCAACATGGCAGAGGTGTTAGAGGTGCACAAATCAGAAGTGGCGTTGGACAGAGGGGTTTTATGACCAGGTTGTGGAGTGATTTCGCAATGACCGCAGACACGACAGGTACTGCAGTATCAATTCAAAGTGACAGGAGACAACATTTGTCCAGTATGGTTACTAACTATTTTTCCTCCCTTATCGATGTTCTCCCTCTCACGTCATTCCCATTTGAATACTGGGCAACCAAAATAGACACCTGGCCTGAATTGGCAGAATATGCATTACAGGAGCTTGCTTGCCCAGCTGCTAGTGTGCTATCAGAAAGAGTATTCAGTGCTGCTGGTTCAATACTGACCGAAAAAAGGACTCGTCTGGCTACCCAAAATGTTGATGATCTAACCTTCATTAAAATGAACCAATCATGGATTTCTAATTATTTCGCCCCACCATTCCCTGCTGATACCTAGCTTTCCTGTAAAAAGGTCTTGCTTTTGGACTCGTCTTACTGACTGCTCCAATTTCTCCATTTGCAGCTGCTGTATGTCCACCATAGGCCATTTTTACACCTCCCTAAATGGGCTGACTCCCCCCACGGGGCCGTGGTCACCACTTGGCGCAAGCACCCATGCGAGTGCCGTTTGGCTGAACAGGTGGGTGTGCCCACTTTTGGGCGACGGCACTGGCACAGGGTCCCTCATAGTACAATGAAGTGTCTCTGGCGGTGGTGGTGCACACCCAACGTCAGACACACCGTCGTAACATGAGGGGCCATGGGCCAGTACCGCCGCCCACGAGAGAGTGTTCCCCCCCAGCACAAACAGTGCTCTACCACTTGCAAAATTACCTCTCACTACTCCACCACTGTTTAGTCTGTGCTGTTAAATCCTTCAATGGCACTGCCAATACCAATTTGTTGACATGATTGATGCTAGTAAAAATATTCTGGGGCCCTGTCCTCCATTTACACCAGTTAATACTTTGCGCCAACTACCACTGTCTGCAAGTCAGCAGAGGAGCCCACCCCTGTACCTAGGTATGCCACCTGTTTATTTGTGAAATTTTTTTTTGGCCAGACATTAACCTCACTTTATTATTTTGGCCTACTAACAGTGTCAGACACTCCTTGCAGTTGTCCTCCACTGAACAAAGCTAGGCCGCCTGCGTACTCCTGTAACCTATTTTTAACTGCATTTTGCCTATTACTTTTTTGGCCCTACTAACTGTGTCACTGTCTGCCCCTCGGTGCAATCGTCCTCCGCTGACCACACCAATGCTGCCTGTGTACCCCTGTAACCTATGTAAAACTGCATAGAGCCTACTTTTTTATTTTAGGCCTAGTAAGTCTGTCTGTGGTCCCTCCTTGCAATTGTCCTCTGCTGACCACACCAATGCTGCCTGTGTACCCCTGTAACCTATGTAAACCTGCATAGAGCCTACTTTTTTATTTTAGGCCTAGTAAGTCTGTCTGCGGTCCCTCCTTGCAATCGTACTCTGCTGACCACACCAATGCTGCCTGTGTACCCCTGTAACCTATGTAAACCTGCATAGAGCCTACTTTTTATTTTAGGCCTAGTAAGTCTGTCTGCGGTCCCTCCTTGCAATCCTCCTCCGCTGACCACACCAATGCTGCCTGTGTACCCCTGTAACCTATTTAAACCTGCATAGAGCCTACTTTTTTATTTTAGGCCTAGTAAGTCTGTCTGCGGTTCCTCCTTGCAATCGTCCTCCGCTGACCACACCAATGCTGCCTGTGTACCCCTGTAACCTATTTAAACCTGCATAGAGCCTACTTTTTTTTATTTTAGGCCTAGTAAGTCTGTCTTCGGTCCCTCCTTGCAATCGTCCTCTGCTGACCACACCAATGCTGCCTGTGTACCCCTGTAACCTATTTAAACCTGCATAGAGCCTACTTTTTTATTTTAGGCCTATTTTAGGCCTAGTAAGTCTGTCTGGTTACCCCTGTAACCTATTTAAACCAGCATAGAGCCTACTTTTTTCATTTTAGGCCTAGTAAGTCTGTCTGCGGTCCCTCCTTGCAATCGTCCTCTGCTGACCACACCAATGCTGCCTGTGTACCCCTGTAACCTATTTAAACCTGCATAGAGCCTACTTTTTTTTATTTTAGGCCTAGTAAGTCTGTCTGCGGTCCCTCCTTGCAATCGTCCTCCGCTGACCACACCAATGCTGTCTGTGTACCCCTGTAACCTATTTAAACCTGCATAGAGCCTACTTTTTTATTTTAGGCCTAGTAAGTCTGCTCCACTCCTTCCAATTGTCCTCCGCTGACCACACCAATGCTGCCTGTGTACCCCTGCCACATAATGGAAGCTGCATAGAGCCTATTTTATTATTTTGGGCCTAGGAAGTCTGTCTGCGGTCCCTCCTTGCAATCGTCCTCCGCTGACCACACCAATGCTGACTGTGTACCCCTGTAACCTATTTAAACCTGCATAGAGCCTATTTTTTTTAACTTTAGGCCTAGTAAGTCTGCGCCACTCCTTCCAATTGTCCTCCGCTGACCACACCAATGCTGCCTGTGTACCCCTGTAACCTTTTTTAAACTGCGGAGAGCCAACATTTTTGTTTAAGGCCTACTACCTGTGTCTGTCTGCGCCACTCAATACAGCTGTCCTCCTCTGAAAAAAGCTGAGCTTCAATTGTCAGGTTTTCAGCCTATAGGAATTTGAAAACTGCATTGGGGCTACTAGTTTGGTTGGGCCTACTAACGGTGTCTGCCGCTCCTTGGTGTTCTCCAGGTTTTTTTTCCTGAGCTTCAATCTTCAGGCTTTCGGCCTATATTTTAAATATGAAACTGCATTTGGGATACTAGTTTGGTTGGGCCTACTAACGGTGTCTGCCGCTCCTTGGTGTTCTCCTCCACTGTACAAAGCTGAGCTTCAATCTTCAGGCTTTTGGCCTATATCAGAAATTAAACTGCATTTGGCCTAATAGTTTGGTTGGGCCCTACTAACGGTGTCTGCCGCTCCTTGGTGTTCTCCTGTTTTTTTTTCCTGAGCTTCAATCTTCAAGCTTTCGACCTACATTTTTAATATGAAACTGCATTTGGGATACTAGTTTGGTTGGGCCTACTAACAGTGTCTGCCGCTCCTTGGTGTTCTCCAGGTTTTTTTTCCTGAGCTTCAATCTTCAGGCTTTCGACCTACATTTTTAATATGAAACTGCATTTGGGATACTAGTTTGGTTGGGCCTACTAACGGTGTCTGCCGATCCTTGGTGTTCTCCTGGATTTTTTTTCCTGAGCTTCAATCTTCAGGCTTTCGGCCTATATTTTTAATATGAAACTGCATTTGAGATACTAGTTTGGATGGGCCTACTAACGGTGTCTGCCGCTCCTTGGTGTTCTCCTCCACTGTACAAAGCTGAGCTTCAATCTTCAGGCTTTCGGCCTATATCAGAAATTAAACTGCATTTTGCCTAATAGTTTGGTTGGGCCCTACTAACGGTGTCTGCCGCTCCTTGGTGTTCTCCTGGTTTTTTTTCCTGAGCTTCAATCTTCAGGCTTTCGACCTACATTTTTAATATGAAACTGCATTTGGGATACTAGTTTGGTTGGGCCTACTAACGGTGTCTGCCGCTCCTTGGTGTTCTCCTGTTTTTTTTTCCTGAGCTTCAATCTTCAGGCTTTCGGCCTAGATTTTAAATATGAAACTGCATTTGGGATACTAGTTTGGTTGGGCCTACTAACGGTGTCTGCCGCTCCTTGGTGTTCTCCTGTTTTTTTTTCTGAGCTTCAATCTTCAGGCTTTCGGCCTATATTTTAAACATGAAACTGCATTTGGGATACTAGTTTGGTTGGGCCTACTAACGATGTCTGCCGCTCCTTGGTGTTCTCCAGGTTTTTTTTCCTGAGCTTCAATCTTCAGGCTTTCGACCTACATTTTTAATATGAAACTGCATTTGGCCTACTAGTTTGGTTGGGGCCTACTAACAGTGTCTGCCGCTCCTTGGTGTTCTCCTCCACTGTACAAAGCTGAGCTTCAATCTTCAGGCTTTCGGCCTATATCAGATATTAAACTGCATTTGGCCTACTAGTTTGGTTGGGCCCTACTAATGGTGTCTGCCACTCCTTGGTGTTCTCCTCGACTGTACAAAGCTGAGCTTCCATCTTCAGGCTTTCGGCTTATATGAGATATTAAACTGCATTTGGCCTACTAGTTGGTTGGGCCCTACTAACGGTGTCTGCCACTCCTTGGTGTTCTCCTCCACTGTACAAAGCTGAGCTTCAATCTTCAGGCTTTTGGCCTATATTTACAAATTTTAAACTGCATTTGGCCTACTAGTTTGGTTGGGCCCTACTAACGGTGTCTGCCACTCCTTGGTGTTCTCCTCCACTGTACAAAACTGAGCTTCAATCTTCAGGCTTTCGGCCTATATCGGATATTAAACTGCATTTGGCCTACTAGTTTGGTTGGGCCCTACTAACGGTGTCTGACACTACTTGGTGTTCTCCTCCACTGTACAAAGCTGAGCTTCAATCTTCAGGCTTTCGGCCTATATCTGATATTAAACTGCATTTGCCCTACTAGTTTGGTTGGGCCCTACTAACGGTGTCTGCCACTCCTTGGTGTTCTCCTCCACTGTACAAAGCTGAGCTTCAATCTTCAGGCTTTCGGCCTATATCAGATATTAAACTGCATTTGGCCTACTAGTTTGGTTGGGCCCTACTAACGGTGTCTGCCACTCCTTGGTGTTCTCCTCCACTGTACAAAGCTGAGCTTCAATCTTCAGGCTTTTGGCCTATATTTACAAATTTTAAACTGCATTTGGCCTACTAGTTTGGTTGGGCCCTACTAACAGTGTCTGCCACTCCTTGGTGTTCTCCTCCACTGTACAAAACTGAGCTTCAATCTTCAGGCTTTCGGCCTATATCGGATATTAAACTGCATTTGGCCTACTAGTTTGGTTGGGCCCTACTAACGGTGTCTGACACTACTTGGTGTTCTCCTCCACTGTACAAAGCTGAGCTTCAATCTTCAGGCTTTCGGCCTATATCTGATATTAAACTGCATTTGCCCTACTAGTTTGGTTGGGCCCTACTAACGGTGTCTGCCACTCCTTGGTGTTCTCCTCCACTGTACAAAGCTGAGCTTCAATCTTCAGGCTTTCGGCTTATATCAGATATTAAACTGCATTTGGCCTACTATTTTGGTTGGGCCCTACTAACGGTGTCTGCCACTCCTTGGTGTTCTCCTCCACTGTACAAAGCTGAGCTTCAATCTTCAGGCTTTCAGCCTATATTTACAAATTTTAAACTGCATTTGGCCTACTAGTTTGGTTGGGGCCTACTAACGGTGTCTGCCGCTCCTTGGTGTTCTCCACTGAACAAAGCAGTGCCGCCTGTTTACTCCTGTTACCAATTTTGAACTTTATTTGGCCAACTTTATTATTTGGGCCTACTGTGTCTGCCTCTCATTACAGTTGTCCTCCACTGAACAAAGCAATACCGCCTGGTTAGTCCTGTTACCAATTTTGAACTGCATTTAGCCCACTTTATTATTTGGGCCTATATCTGTGTTTCCTCCTCATCCTGCCCATTGCCCAGCCAGTGCTACATGAGTCTGCTGGTACATTGACCCAGACCACTACATTCCCCTTGCACTCTACACAGCCAGAATCTGACCCTGCTGAAAGTCAGGTTCCTCTTCCCGCATACTATACCACCTTACACGGGGACAAAGAGGAAGGCGCAGATGAAAGTGCAGGTTCCTTCATCAGGTGGGGAGGGCATACTCGTTGGTGACGTCACTGTCACAGGGCCCCTCATAGTACGCAAAAGTGTCTCTGCCGGTGGGAGGCGCCCCCGCCGTCAAACACAACGCCGTACTTTGAGGGGCCCTGTGCCAGTGCCAATGCGAACGAGTGGGCCCCCCCCCTGCTTGCTCAGGATCACAGCACTTGCAAAGTTGAAATACTGACCTCTCCCTGCTCCACCGCCGTGACGTAGTCCGCGTTTCCTGGGCCCACGAAAAACTTGAGCCAGCCCTACCCCCCCACAACTTTAGCCAAATGACCCCCAATTTTCAATGCCTAACTATTATTATAAGGTCAATTAAGATTCACAAGCTTAAGTGACACGAATTGATGTTTTTGACATTAAAATGGGCACTATAGGTGTTTTCCTGTCCTCCACTCACTGCCGACTTTGCTCCCCCATTGACTTACATTGGGTTTTGTGTTTCGGTCGATCCCCTACTTTGCGCGATAATGAACCGATTTCACTCGACTCGACTTTTGACAAAGTCGGGTTTCACGAAACCCAACTCGATCCTAAAAAAGTAAAAGTCGCTCAACCCTACTCATAAGTGTTCTTATTTGAGGTCCATCAAATATTCTAGCCCCTTTCTTCTCTTCACTAAAACCAGGAAAAGTTGAACATATATAGTTAAAGCATTCTCCACTGTTATTGAGAGCTTTGATGAGCTGCTTCATCAATCCAAGTTTTATGTGTATGGGAGGAAAGACAATGTCCTTCCTATCCACTAGAGCAGAGGTCCCCAACCTTTTTTGCACCAGGGACCGGCTTTAAGCAAGACCAGTTTTCCATGGCCCGGTGGGGGTGGGGCAGGGGCGGGGCTTTGGTCATATGGGGGTGGGGTTATGGAGGGATGGAGCTTAGTGCATACTTATCATATAATTATGACATTTATAATGAGAATGTGATTCAACTTACCATAGGTTCAGAATGAGTGGGAGCACCATGCTTGTTTCCCTGGTGCTCTGCACCATTATTGCCCCATAGCTGTGCCAGATAGTGCTCTGCACCGTTTATTATTGCCCCATAGCTGTGCCATACAGTGCTCTGCACCGTTTATTATTGCCCCATAGCTGTGCCATACAGTGCTCTGCACCGTTCATAATTGCCCCATAGCTGTGCCATATAGTGCTCTGCACCGTTCATAATTGCCCCATAGCTGTGCCATATAGTGCTCTGCACCATTATTGCCCCATAGCTGTGCCATATAGTGCTCTGCACCGTTCATTATTGCCCCATAGCTGTGCTGCTGCTGCAATAAAAATAATAAATGACATACTCACCTCTCTTGCTTGCAGCTCCTCAGCGTCCCGTCCCGGCGTCTCTGCACTGACTGATCAGGCAGAAGGCGGCGCACACTATATGCGTCATCGCGCCCTCTGACCTGCACAGTCAGTGAGGAGAGACGCCGGGAAGATGGAGACAGCGCCCGGCGTGTGGAACGAGGACAGGTGACTATGTAATACTTACCTGCTCCCGGCGTCCCGCTCCTTCCCCCGGACAGCTGGTCTCCGGTGCCGCAGCCTCTTCCTCTGTCAGCGGTCACCGTTACCCCTGATTAGAGAAATGAATTATGCGGCTCCGCCCCTATGGGAGGTGGAGCAGCCTATTCATTTCTCTAATGAGCGGTCCCACGTGACCGCTGTACAGGGGAAGAGCTGCTGCACCCGGAGACCGTGGGACGGGCAGGGGGAGCGTCAGGATCGCCGGGCATAGGTGAGTATGCCTCAGCGCCCTCTCCCCCTCACCCGCCGACCGTGACTCGAGTATAAGCCGAGGGGGCACTTTCAGCCCAAAAATTTGGGCTGAAAATCTCGGCTTATACTCGAGTATATACGGTAGCTGTCAGCGGCGCCGCGGACCGGCTGAAAAACCCCAACGGCCCGGTCCTGGTCCGCGGACCGGCGGTTGGGGACCTCTGCACTAGAGGATCATGGATGACATTCTTATCGCCAGATGCCAAACTCTGTCGCTGAGGCCATTCAGTTTTCATCCAATGCTCTGCTGTAGCTCTACTGTCCCAGTAGCACAGAAAACAAGGGTGTTATCATAACAAATGGGAATTATGCATGTTCAAAGAAAACAAAGATATTCTCACATTTTTTGGGAGACTAAATGAAAACTAAATTTACCTTAGTGAACCGTAAAAACCGGCACTTTTCATACACTACTTATATTTATCATGGAATTCTTGAAAATGGGCTATATACCTGTAGCACAAAAACGTGATGTGATAGAGAAATTATAAGATCAGATTTGAATTCAGCTCCCGCAAATTAGTCTAAAACTGTTCTTAAAGTCCATGCCAGAAATTTTTTTATTTTTTTTGGAGACCAGTGTTATGTGTCCATCTGTTTCCCGCTATGACACACAGAATGGTGCACCTGACAGAAGACAATTCTCACCATTGTGGCCATTTGGATAATTGGGATAATACCCAACGTGGCAGATTTCATGATTTTGTGCGTCTCTGTCCAGAATGACTACTACTTCTCTCTTTACTGTCTCTGCACAAGATTGGCCTTTCTAAAGAACACATCTCAAAATACCTTGAGAATATTGACTGATATCGTGAGTTTTTCATTTGTGGGGTTGATCATCATCTTGACTTACGTCAAGATAATGTTCATCGCTCTTAAGAGTTGACTTGGGAAAACCGATGGCCTCTAAGGCTGGTAAAACGGTCATGCTCCATGCCTTCCAGCTTCTCCTTTGTTTAGCGGCGTTCTCCTACAATCTGATGGAAACATACCTGAGAAAATACTTTCTTACTTTACCATTCATCAATTTTTTCTTCGTCATGTGTCTTCCAAGTATCATCAGCCCCTTAATCTATGGCTTCTGGGATGAAACCTTCCTCAAATACGTCAAGAGAATTGTGCGTTGTAAACATCTAAGAACAAAATTATGGACAACATAAATTCTCTTCTTTCTTCTTTCTGGTCCAGAAGATTTCAAAATCTAAGAACCGGTAGGAAAGATTCAAGAACTTTGATTTTAACTTCCTTTTTTTAAACTTGTATTATAAATATCTTACACCTTATTATATGACAAAAAAAGAGAAAGTTTGGCATTAACAGAACACCCGCAGTGCTACACATCGGACACACCGAATGCCTGAAGTGGATACCGAGGTGCTCAACTTAATTGTAGATGATTATAATAAATGCTTTAAACAATGGAAAATGTGGCACTCACCATCCATAAAAAAATTACTTTATTGTGACATCAATAAACCATGCCAGTGGAGAAATCAGGATACTTTGTGGATGACTGTAGATTTGCGTGTGATAACGCTTCTACAGGGCCCAATCAATTTTATGATTTCACAAAATAGTAATTTTTTATGGATGGTGAGTGCCACTTTTTAATTTTTTAAACCATTTGTTGTATCCTAGCATATTTCAGTAACATCCAGAGCTACAATCATAATACTGCTGACTGGCGCTTATGACTCCCCAGCCAACAACGTTGTTGCCTTCACTGGAACAAGCTGGGATCGTAGAGGCTGAATTTTGAAAGCAGCTTTGGATGTGAATGGAGTATAAGGCGAGACGTCATTAAAGAACAGCACCAGTATATTCAGATGCCTCTCAAGCAGGGATGGACATATCATTAGTGCAACTTGTTCAGCCGTACAATGGCCCATTTCTACCTCCAAAGAAGGTGGAATTGTACATTATGATGAACTATTGGGCTGGAAAGGGGCCATAGACTGTTCTTTCACAGGGGCCCTTTTCTGCCTGTATCTGCCCCCATTCTTAACATCACCTGGTTGTACATACCAATACGTGATACCCAAATAAAGAGACATGGAAAATGACAACCCTTATTCCACCAAAAAGTGTCTTCCTAGCAAAGCATTCACCTCCCTAACAGATCTCCGTCTTCTTGCTGATTTTTTTCTGCATCCTAAAATCCATGTGTCTCCCAGATGCAAATTGTTGAGATAAATAGTCTTTTATAGTGCCCAGACAAATCCACAAAGAGGAGCAAATGGTCTAAACTACTTACTATGGTCTGGCAGACCTTCATACCTTGGCAGTGGTCAATGCTGAAAGAATAACTCCATAGTAAGCCACGTGTGGAGATCAAGCCACGGCACTCACCTTATATTAAAATCCATTTTCATTATTGCATAGACAGTGTGATACAGGCATAAAATGGAGAGGACAAGTAGCACCTTCCTCTGACGCTTTCCCAAGGCTCAAGACGAAATGGCCATAGTCGGGGTGCTGCTATTTTCCTTCTGTCCTTCCAATAGAGAAAAATGATTGCAATCGATGGTGAGTGCCGTGGCTTGATCTCTACACTCAGCATCCAGAAATTAATCATGTCTGGGTCCCCCAACAAAACAAGCAATTGTGCTACTTATTGGCCTCTTATTTAGTTTCTATTACCCTTTTTTCTCGCATTTGGTTATTTTCATTATTGCCAGTGCTCTCAGTGTTGGTAGTTTTCTTTTTGACTGCAGGTTTGTGCCTGGTTTTTAATTTCTTGATATTAAAAAAAATACGGATGTGATAATTATGTTTTGCCCTTTGGCCCTGTGTCTTTTTGCTGAGATACGCTATAAAATGTTAAAAATTATAAGTTACACATTGTTATAATATGTGTTTCCTTTTTCATTTCCATTATATTTTTGTGTGCTTTTATGTAACTTTTTATTTCCCTAATTGTAAACCTGTTGTCTAATTAAACCTGTTCATAGACCTTTCCTTAGCTCTTACTGTAAAATTTAGCCCCGAGCCTAGCCCTAAAACTACTCCTAACCCTAGCAATTATCCTAATCCTAGCTATGACTAACCATCTAGCCCTAACACTAGTCGTAGTACTAACACTAGATTTATCCTTAGTCCTATTCCAAACCCTAGCTCTAACCGTGACCCTACAAAAAGTCTTAACCCTAGCTCTAGCCCTAGCGCTAACACTAGTCCTAAACCTAGCCATAGTCTTACCTGTAGCCCTAGCCCTTGAACTGGTACTTACCATTGCTTTTACCCTAGCCCTAACACTAGCCCTAGTCCTAACCCTAGCTATAATCCTAATTTTAATCCTTGCCTTAACACTGATCCTTAGCATAGTTCTAACCCTAGCACTAACAATAGCTCTAGTCCTAACCCTAGCTCTAACCCAAGCCCTAACAATAGCTCTAGTCCTAACCCTAGCTCTTACCCAAGCCCTAACAATAGCTCTAGTCCTAACCCCAGCTCTAACCCAAGCCCTAACAATAACTCTAGTCCTAACCCTAGCTCTAACCCAAGCCCTAACAATAGCTCTAGTCCTAACCCTAGCTCTAACCCTAGCGCTAATAATTGCTCTAGTCCTAACCCTAGCTCTAACCTAGCCATAGCAATAGCTCTAGTCCTAACCCTAGCTCTAACCCTAGCCCTATCAATAGCTCTAGTCCTAACCCTAGCTCTAACCCAAGCCCTAACAATAACTCTAGTCCTAACCCTAGCTCTAACCCAAGCCCTAACAATAGCTCTAGTCCTAACCCTAGCTCTAACCCAAGCCCTAACAATAGCTCTAGTCCTAATCCTAGCTCTAACCCTATCCCTAAGATTGGTCTTAATTCTAGCTCTAACCGTCATTCTAACCATAGAAAGGGTTGAAAAAAAATATGATAAAATGAAAAATGTATCATTGGGGGACACCATTTTAAATTTGGAGGTCTCACTCAACAGACTTCCGTCTATCCTTTCTCAAAATTAGAAGTGAGAGAAGAAACAGAAAATTGGAAGAGCTCAATGCAGCACAGCAGAGCACACGATTCAATACTGACTTGCCCAGCCTCTGCCATTTAGATTTTTGTCTATGCAGAGCGCAGCAGCAGACGACAGTCTCTTCTTAAAAGCTGTGCTCTGCATAAGAACTGGTGGCCGCGAACGAGATGACAAAGCAGCTACTAGCTGCATTACTCAATTAGCGCATTGGCCACCCGTTGGCCATACAATGTGCCCATGTGCTGCTCTAAGAGGAGGTAGTGCTGCTTGCTGCTGGTTCATTTGATTTTAACTTTTTGAGTGGCATAGTCACAGATTTGTGGATTCATACTGTAAGGAGATGGACATACTGCCATGTTCCCCCTTGAGTAACAAGTGTGATGTTACAGGAAAGAAATATATCTTGGTACCGTGTTAGCCAGTAGATAGAAAAATATTTAGAATTGAGAGTCCTCAGTGGTTGAGTTGTGCTGTATAAGGTGATGTAATACATTATGATGTTTGTAGGTTTAATGATCTGCATCCTTAGTAATAGAATCGTGCTCTGCCCAGCAAAAGGTAGATAGCAGGGAGAGACAGAGTTAATGGTTGTGACTAGCCCAGGATGGAGGGGTTATGTAGGAAGGCAGTGGGGAATTTCCTGATAGAATGTCAGACAGGGCCCAGCTTGGAGATGTAGCAGACCTCAGGCCTGATGGTAGGCAGATCCGCATGTAATGGGTGTTCGTGTGGCAAGAGGGAGACCTGAGTGACAGTAAGATTCCAAGGAGAATAAATACACAGTGAGAAGCCCGATTACAGGCAGGAGATTCAATAACAATGGAAAGAAAGGACATGGACTAAAGCTTAGAGCGGGACAGTGTGGAGTCTTAGAGCAGAGAGGTAACGAGAGACCAGTGAAGGAGACCAAATGGAAGAGAATTTACATGGCATTGAAGTAATAAAGTGTCTATACCAAGTGGCCGCCATGTTGGGACACAAACACTCCTACGGAGAACAGAGACGCATTGTAATGGGATGGCTCTTGCTGACTGGACTGAGGAGTTGACTGGCTGACTGGACTGAGGGAGCGTACCGTCGCATCCCACCCTGCGGGGTCCCCATTAGTCAGCCGAGTACTGAGAGCAGCTGTGTGGGGGCCGCAGGGTTATAGAGGAAGATGGAAGCTCCTGAGATTGTTTGTAGGGCAATAGTGAGAACTAGAAGAATGCTGGAGAGAGGCAGCGTAACATCATATGTGAAGTAAAAGTGTTCACTTCTGCATAATGCTAAAGAAACAACCATGAAGCTTATTACCTACTATTTGTTGTACATAAAACGCACTAAGTAATTGTTCAGTAAAAGACTGTTTGTGTAAAGTGGTTATCTCCATCACTGAACCTTACAAGACCTGGTCCTGGCCAGCTGTAGTCACCGGCATAATGCGACCTGCAGAGGGATAATGGCTTCACAGCACAAGTTGACACACCCAGCCAGGACCCTCATCTTCATGTAAAGGTCTGAAAGATGAGTACCTCACTCATGGCTATATCACAGCGCCATATTACAATGCCTTCTGAGAAAGTGCCACATATGAAGCCCCTTGGTTCAGTATCGGGACTAAGACTCATCTACTGTATGAAAGATGTGGACACCGACTCACCAGTAGGCACAAACGATAATTAATCCCACAGTTTGTGACTCTTCCTTGTCCATTTTTTTCATCTTTGCCCCATTTATCAAGTATTTTTCCATTTACCATTTGGATATTAGGACATTCATTTCCGAACTGGTCGCAAAGGAACGCTGCAATGGGGACATTGGTGCTGGGTGTGCGCTGATGCGGCTATCATGGTGTGAAATGAAATGGCGTAGTGTCCAAAGTGATGAGATTGGCTTGTAAATTGGGCACTCCAAAAATTCTTGATCTTCACTTGGGCAAGTTTCTCAGAAGGAAGAAGTGAAATAGCTATGAGGTGAGATTTGGCAGATCATGTAGGACTTGCCCAGGTTTTATCTGACAGTCCACCAGAAATGGTGGCAGGCAAGGACCCTATGGCAGAGACCGATTCCTTGGCTTTGGCCTCTTGGGGATGTAGCAGTTTTGCACTGGACAATAGTGGGTCATGCCTTTGGATTATTTTGGGAACATTTGATGGAGCTGACCAAAATAGGTTTGGACATTTTCATTGTTGACTTACAGGAGAACCTGGAGATAAAAGTATTCATAATGTGGGGGGAAAGACACCTGGTGAGATGTGTTATTATGGCTGGGGAAACCTGTTTGTGATCTTTAAAGTGGGCAAAGTCGGGGATTATTTAAGTAAAGTTACTAATGTTGAAAAGTTGTTGAGTCCTGATGTATTTAGCCACTTTTTTTTTCAAAGCTCAATTTCAGGAAAATCTCTGTGCTCCAAGAAATGAAGACTAGTGTTGAGCGATACCTTCCGATACTTGAAAGTATCGGTATCGGATTGTATCGGCCGATATCTGAAAAATATCGGATATCGCCGATACCGATACCCGATACCAATGCAAGTCAATGGGACACAAGTATCGGAAGGTATCCTTTATGGTTCCCAGGGTCTGAAGGAGAGGAAACTCTCCTTCAGGCCCTGGGATCCATATTCATGTGTAAAATAAAGAATAAAAATAAAAAATATGGATATACTCACCCGTCCGGCGGCCCCTGGACCTTAGCGGTGTTAACCGGCAGCCTCCGTTCCTAAGAATGAGCAGGTGAAGGACCTTCGATGACGTTGCGGCTTGTGATTGGTCGCGTGACCGCTCATGTGACCGCTCACGCGACCAATCACAAGCCGCGACGTCATCCCAGGCCCTACACACTGCATTCTTAGGAACGAGAGTCTCCTCTCCTCCAGACCCTGGGAACCACACACTTGGAACTTCCGATTCCGATTTCCGATATCACAAAAATATCGGAACTCGGTATCGGAATTCCAATACCGCAAATATCGGCCGATACCCGATACTTGCGGTATCGGAATGCTCAACACTAATGAAGACCAGATACTTAATTTCACATAAGAACAGATCTGTAATGTTAGGAAAAAAGGGTGTTATTTTTTCTATTTGGGGGTTCCCACCATTATGAAATGGCATAAGTTATTGAATAGTTATTGAATAGGGGCCATCGCCTGATCAATTCAGTCTCCTGCCTACTCTCACGAGAAACCAGTGTTGTACCGCCAATGGGGGCAGACCGTGAAAATGATATGGGGCCCGTCAGCTGGGGAGTCACTGTTTACTTTCACTTTTGCTGATATCTGCCATATATGTCCTGCAGAAGGTGGGAGGATCTGTATGGAGAAGCCTGAGCTCAGCCTGGTAAATACAGTGGTTGGAGCAGGTTTTAATCCCTTAGATGTGGAGGCACTTGAGTGGTTAGATTGGGTGAGAGACCTCGGACAACACATTGAGCCCCTGCAATGTGATCCTGGAAATCCAACGAGTTAAAGGCAGCCAAGAGCCCATAGCATGGTTCCCATTTCAGGCCTATCTTTTGGGACCCTTGGATTTCATTCTAAATTCCTTGGTTGGGGGTAATTGGGCGATGGAGACTGCCAAATTCCAAAGCCCATGTGATGGGCATTCATTATTCTATTGGCAACATGACATTGTGACACAAAGTATAATGTGCCAGCATAAAAAAGTATAATAACACTACTAATGGTAGAAATAATAATAATAAAACAATAATAAACGTATTAAGAATAAAAATGTATCACTTAAAGGGGATATGGGAAAAGAATTATAAAAAAAACCCTCAAAAACTAAAATAAATGAATGAAAAACAATAAACAAAATCCTTAAAAAAGAATACTATAAATGTGAGTATAAAAAGTTTGCTATGCTTAGATTTTGTAAAAACAAAAATAGCGACACATATAAGATATTCCTTCAGTTGCAAAAGCGCAAACAATAAAATTATTGGACTGCCTGGCATGAAATGCAAAAACTATATAAAAAAATAGAAACTAAACATTATTGTATTTGTCATCCAGAAATGGTGATTATAAAACAATTCTTCTTACATTAAACAAAACTTCATAGAGATATGATGGAAAAGGAGCCCGAATATGAAAAGGAAACAACGTCCCTGTTTCTAAATGTACTTGGAGCGTCACTCATTTCATTGTCATTTATTTTATTATTTTTTTTATTACTTTTTGTTGATTTCGATCTTTCATCTTCTACTAATCACCATCATTACTTGGCTCCAGTAATTGTGCGTTTCTTGTAGAAGCCTTTGTGCTAATTAATAGGATCTCTCCGGGGTCAGGAGACGTCACCATAAGCAGATGAGCTTCTTTCCTGAGGCCGTTGTTTTCCCTCTTGGCCCCGGGCCGCTCGCACCTCTTACATCTTGATGAAACGTGTTGTTTACTGCTTAGCGACCGGAGATAATTCGCGGCTCATCAGTGCGAGAATAATGGAGAAAATATTGTCATTAGCGGCAGTTATCCTAATGAATACCAGAGGGGAGACGTGGAGCGTGCGTCCCTCGAGGTAGCAGCTCACTTAGAGTTTCCTTCCCTCGTGTTCCTGATCATAGATTTGTAAAGTACGATGTGAAATGTTAGATGAGACCCTTCTACTGGACTGGACCATAACTTCCAATGAGCTTGGGGCCAAGACTAGGGTTAGGACTAGGGTTGGGGAAAGGGCTAGGGTTAGACTTGGTGCTAGCATTAGTTATTGTCCTGTACCCAGAGTCGTAAGTAGGGATTCTCATACAGGGTGAAACACTTATAATGATGAAGATAGAGCCTAGTTCTAATGGAGGACAATGCTGTTACTGTATAACAATCACTAAGACCGATATTACCGCCATACAGTGACCATAGGAAGGTACCAGCTCTGCAGACGGTATAAGATATTACCGCACAGTTATAGATAATGACAGGTGACTTTCCTTCTTTCACTTTTCACTTATTTTCCATCTGCCCAGACCACCACGAAGACTTCTTCTTCCAGCCATGATTGGTATCCACAGAGATTGCAACACAGACACATTTGACTTCACATTTCCAGCACCGTCATCATCTATTTCTACACAAACTCCCCATCCTGCCGATACTTCCGATTCCGATATCTTCACATATATATATACCACCAAGAGTCCATACATTCTAGGTTAAACCACACACACAGACACACACACATCAATTCACGTCACTGGGCTGTCTGTCTCATAGAAGACGGCTCCTCCAGATAGAGACGCTCTTTCTAACCACTTATACTCTGACCAGGAGATGAGGATTCTGACGCAGTGACAGGACTCCTATATTAATTAAAAATCACCTAAAAATGTTTAATACAATATGTTTTATAAACTGGAGAGTTAGAAAAAAGAATGTTTTCATAGGTTTTTTGTTACTGAAATTTACAAATCTGAAATTTGTAAAAGAAAAACAATGTGCTTTTCTCGCTATTTTCTGAGACTCGTAATCCATTCTTCACAATCTGGACCTATGTGAGGACTTATTTTTTTTCTCCCTGAGCTGACGTTTTTACCGATATAATTTTGGGGCAGATATGATGTTTTAATCGCCTCTTATCGCAATTTATTGCAATGTTGCGGCTGCCAAAAAATGTAATTCTGGCGTTTTTTTCCTTGTTATACCATTTACAGATCAGATTCATTTGCCCATATTTTGGAAGAACTGACTTTTACGAATGCAGCGATACCAAATATGTGTAGTTTTTTATTTTTTTTAATTGTTCTAATGCTATTATCAGTGTGGCTCCTGCTGAGGGCCCAAGGCAATTGTCCAGTGTCCGTCCCCCTAAGGCCGGCCCTGTCCCTCAGTACCACCCAAACTGTAATACTGCCCTCTAAAATGTGATAATGTCCCCCTGGATGGCCCCAAAATGTAACACTGCCCTCTGAGTGTCCCTTTAAATGTAATACTGCCCTCTGAGTGCCTCCTAAAATGTAATACTGCCACTTCAGTGCCTAATCTAAAATGTGGTAATGCTGCCTTAGTGCCTCCCAAAATGTTATAATTTCCCTTGAGTATCCTCTAAAATGTAATAATACCCCCCAAAATGTAATAATGACCACTGAGTGCCCCCAAAATGAAATAATGCCCCTAAAGTACCCACCCTAAAATGTGGCAATTCTCCCTTGGTGCCCCAAAAAAGTAATATGAGTGCTCCACAAAATGTAATAATACCCTCTAAGTGCCCATCCTAAACTGTGGTACTTCTCCATTCTCCATTAGTGCCTTTTTTTAAAAGAAATAATGTCAGAGAAAAAAAAATATTCACCTGAAATGATGACATCATCTCGCTGCCTGCGCTGGGACGCTAAGGTCCTGTGTGTGCCCCTGCTGTCCTGTAAAAGCCATATTACTTACATAGGTATAAGTCCCGGTCCTGGATACCCCTCAGCCACCCCGACAGCGCCGTGTCGCCATATTGGCTTCCTCCATGGGGGCCCCTATTATGATAGTGATTTATAGGATTAGCACTGGGCACATTTACTGACCATTATCGGGCAAACAATATATGGTATTGATATGTATTATTATTTTTATAAGAACAGTGTTTGTGGGTTACACCGCTGCCTTGCTTCTATGGGCTCTGGCCCTTGTTTTACCCCAGCCTTATGCATTTTGTGAAATTCCTTTGCTTAATTTTATTTCCTATTTATGTTTAATAAATTAATTATTTTAACATTATATAATTTTACCTTTGCCTGTTTTTCCTCTGTTATATTTACAGAGGATATGGTAAATTATGATTATTTTGAGGTGGTGATTGGACGTTTGATATATATAGATGTTTGGAAGGGGTCAATTAAATTTTTCGGAGATTTCCATGGTTGCTCAATCCTGATGATCATATCACTAACAACCAAACCTACTGGTTCAGTTCCTACTGGGCAGTGACAGAGGGAGCAGTGGACATGAGCTGGCAGAGGAGGGTGAGAATTGGGGTGACACAATGTGGACGTGGGAGGTGCAAGCATGGAGACATTATTACTTTACACACCCAATAACCTTTTGGTGAGTCACAAGTCACAGGAGGCACAGCTGGAGGGAAGTGCTCGGGGACCTCTGGAGAGCACTGGAGCTAGGAAACAAGGGGAGGCACAGACAACTGCTCTACAGTGTTAAATCACATGATCGATGATAAGTCTGATCGTCATTGTTGGGCACCAATGGGCACAGAAGAAAGGGATGTCACTTTCTGACAACAACACCACAATCCCCTGGAGTCTTTTATGGATCTGACCAGTCTCACAAAGCCCTCACAGATTGATAGGTCCATAACAGTTGGGGCACAAGCAGAAGCTACCAGCTGGGCAGAGTGGGCAACTGCTCTGTCTACTCCCAGAGTTAGGCCTACGGGAATCCCTGGGCGAGGGCCACTGTCAGCTGTACCAGCGTTCTCTGAACAAATAAAGCCTGTAGCAGAGCAGTATTAGAGTAGAGCTCTACTGTGCTCCGTCTTGTAGGCCGAAGCCTGCATGACGCTCTCGGCCTACAGGACAGCAGGGGTACACACAGGACCAGGCAGCAAGATGATGTCATGATTTGAGGTGAATATTTTTTTTCTCTGGCATTATTTCTTTTAAAAAAGGCACTAAGGGAGAAGTACCACAGTTTAGGTAAGGCACTGAGTGCATTATTAAATTTTGTGGAGTGCTCAAGTGTCATTATTACTTTTGTGGTGCACCAAGTGAGCAGTCACATTTTAAGGTGGGTACTTATGGGAGATTATTACATTTTGGGGGCACTCAGTGGCCATTATTACATTTTGGGGGGCATTATTACATTTTAGAGGATACTTAAGGGAAATTATTACATTTTAGAGGCGTTTTGTGAAATTAATTTGCTTAATTTTATTTCTCTGATCGCCCATGACGGCACCACGGAGAGAGGGGATCCGCCCACCAAGGACAGGAAACCTACGGATAAAAAGGCGGTACCACTCTCCTGCATCAGTTGGTTTCCTGTCCTTGATGGGAGACCTACGGACTTACCAGGATCGACGTGGGAATTCCGGGGCCATCCAGTCCGGTTCAGGCAGCTGGGGTCCCTCTGCCTCGGCTGAGGTGGTGACCCGAAGCGCCACCGCGGGGGGCTAGTGGGCCTCTAGGGTGTGCGGGGGAGGTGACAAGGAGTTTGCGGTCACCTCCCCAGGTAAGATGCAGCAGGCAACATCCAGGGGGGTCCCTCTGTGGTTGCGGGAGGTGCGGCGCGGCCCTCCCCAAAAACATGCGTCAGTCTGCACACTGCACCGCCATCGGGTGTGCAGAGCCGCGCGGTAGGGACTGCATAGGACCGGGGGCGCCGGTCAGCAGCGCCATTTCTGCACTCCCGGCGCCATCTTGCAAGTTCTGCGCATGCCCGGGATTAAGCTGGTCTCGCGAGGCGCCGGCGGGGTGTCGCTCGTGCGTATACACGCTTCTGCGCAGGCGCCGCTGAAGCCCGACTGCGCAGGCGCCGGCGTTCGGCGCTCCTCGCCATCAGCTGGGCGCTACTGGGCAGGCGCGGATATAAAAAAAAAAAAAAAAAAAAAGCGGCGTGAAGGCTTTAAATGAGGAAAGTTACTTCCTCCTAGCGGCTCTGCAATATATCAGCAGGAGCCTCAAAAAAAAAAAAAAAAAAGCTACTTGCGACTACACCAGAGTGCTGTCAAAGCAGTGACCGCAGACCAGCAGCAATATGAGCGACCCGGCATCTCCCTTGCCAGAATCACCTCCACCTGTAGCATCGCCACAGCAGCAGCAGCAGCAAAAAAGGCGACAGCAGTGCCAGGACACCAGCAAAGAACGCCAGAGGTCCCAACACAGTAAGGGGTCCAGTACGGCGTCGGGGAAAAAGCCAGAGGCGGAGAATCCCCAACCGGTATTTATGGGTCCTGGAGGTGGTAAGTGGATCTTCGTGAAAGTCAGAGACAGTAAGGTTATTATTTGTCTCTTTTAGGGGAGGAAGAGCGTAGGCAAAACAAAGCATAAAATTTGTGCCATCTGTAGAGAAGATCTTCCACCTGCCTGGGAGAAGACGCTGTGTAACGCTTGCATACAGCAGACAGTATCTGAAAGTCTGCCAGGGTTTGCAACCGACTTAAAAAACCTGATTAAGGAGCAAGTGGAAGACACCCTTAGATCCCTAAAGAAGGGGAAAAAACGGAGAAAGACCAGGGATAGGTCTCCGTCTCCGGTCTCAAAATCTGACAGCGACAGTGCGAGTTCAGTATCCTCCTCCTCCTCCTCCTCCTCATCTGCATCATCCACTTCTTCCTCGGGGGGGCACAACTGTTTCCCACTAGAGGACACCGATGGCCTCATAAAGGCGGTGAGAAGTACTATGGGGTTAGTAGACTCCCACCCCAAAAAATCGGTACAAGACATCATGTTCGGGGGCCTAGAACAAAAAAAGAGGAGAGCTTTTACACATAATGATGCAATTGCAGCTTTAATTAAAAAAGAATGGAAAAAGCCCATGAAAAAGTCTCTCTTAACTCCAAAAAGGAAATACCCTTTTGAGGATGAATCCTGCTCCCTTTGGGAAAAAGCCCCCAAATTAGATGTAGCAATAGCTAAAGCATCAAAAAAATTTGCACTCCCGTTTGAAGACATGGGGGTACTAAAAGACCCTATGGACAAGAAGGCGGACGCCTTCCTCAAAGGCTCTTGGGAGGCAGCAGGGGGGGGCATAAAACCTGCAGTAGCAGCGGCGTGTACATCTCGCTCCCTAATGATTTGGCTAAATCAACTAGAGGGTCAATTAAAAGGGAAGACTTCCCGAGACTCGATACTGAATACTTTACCAGTAATGAGGGGAGCTGCGGCTTTCCTGGCTGACGCCTCGGCCGACTCAATCAGATTAGCCGCTAGGTCAGCAGCACTGGCTAATGCGGCCAGGCGCGCCCTCTGGCTTAAGAACTGGCCAGGCGACCTCCAAACGAAAACAAGACTGTGTACCATCCCCTGTGAAGGAGAATTCTTGTTTGGTTCCACTTTAGACGACATTTTAGAAAAAGCTGGGGACAAGAAAAAGTCCTTTCCTCCTCTGGGCCTCCCCTCTTACCGGAAGCCCTTTCGGAACAAGAGGTTTTTCCGCAAAAACCCGGGGAGAAGCCAAGGGAAATGGGAGGATAAGAGGAACAAAAACAAGGGGTTTATCTTTAATAAAAACCCCAATGATAACAAGAAACCTCCACAATGAAGGTTCGCCCCAGGTGGGAGGGAGGCTGTCTCTCTTTCTCCCAGCCTGGGAAAAGATTACCTCCAGTCAATGGATACTGAACATCATAGAATCAGGACTGAGGTTAACATTCAAAAGATATCCTCGTCCCTCTTTTACGATGACATCCACAAGGTCTTCGGCAGAAGAGCAGCTGGCACTAGAAAAAGAAGTCATCGGGTTAGTAGAAAAGAGAGTACTCCTGGAGGTTCCCCCTCAAGAAAGAGGACAAGGACACTATTCCCCTCTATTTCTGAGAAGAAAACCAGATGGGTCTTTCAGAACCATCATAAATCTGAAAAGTCTAAACAACTACTTAGAGGTTCAGGCATTCAAAATGGAAACGATAAAGTCGTCTATCAAAATGCTGTTTCCTCAATGCTTCATGGTGGTCCTAGACCTAAAGGACGCATATTATCACGTCCCAATACACAAAGATCACCAAAGATTCCTCAGGATGGCGGTTCACATCAGAGGAGTCCTAAGTCACTTCCAGTTCTGAGCTCTGCCTTTTGGTCTAGCCATAGCCCCGAGGATTTTCACAAAACTGATTGCGGAGGTAATGGCTCACCTCAGGGAAGAAAATACCTTGATCGTACCATATCTGGACGATTTCTTGGTAATAGGCTCCTCCCCGCAGCATTGCGAGAATCAACTGGCAAATGTGATTCATACCCTAAAAGAACTGGGCTGGCTAATAAACATAGAAAAATCCAGACTAATACCTTCTCAAGTTCAGGAGTACCTAGGTCTCACCCTAGACTCCATAAAAATGGAATGTCGGCTCCCGGAGAGCAAAATACAGAAACTAAAAAGTTTGGTATCAAGGGTTCAATCTCTCCCCTCCATAACACTCCGTCAGGGTATGTCCCTCCTAGGCTCCATGACCTCTTGCATCCCTGCAGTCCAGTGGGCCCAATTACATTCGAGAGACCTACAATGGCAGATATTGTCAGAACAAACCCATCTAGGAGGGCATTTAGACGGGCGGTTAATTCTATCTCCTCGTACCAGCCACTCTCTGACATGGTGGAAGTCGCAGGAAAATCTTTCCCAGGGGGTCCCGTGGGTAATTCAGATCTCAAAAGTCCTAACTACGGACGCAAGCCCCTCAGGGTGGGGAGCTCATCTGGGCGATCTGGTAGCCCAGGGCACCTGGTCTCCGTCCCTAGCAGACAAATCCTCCAATATGAAGGAACTTCTTGCGGTCAAATTTGCCCTTCAGGAATTCTTGGAAGTCCTTCACTCTCATCACGTAAGAGTGATGTCGGACAACCGGGTGGTAGTATCTTACCTAAATCACCAGGGGGGCACCCGTTCCAAAAATCTAATGGAAGTGACCAACTCAATCCTGCAAATAGCCGAGAGCAACCTCCTATCCCTAACAAGCCTACACATAAAAGGGGTAGACAACTACAAAGCGGACTTCCTCAGTCGGTCCAGCCTAAAACAGGGAGAATGGGAACTGAATCAGGCAATATTTACCCAGATCACAGAGAAATGGGGGGTTCCCAAAATAGATCTCTTTGCGAGCCATCTAAACAAAAAAGTAGCCTCCTTTTGCTCCCTATCGTCTCTGGGGAACCCAGTAGTTGTGGACGCTTTCCTGATGTCTTGGGGTCATCATCTGCTCTATGCCTTTCCTCCTCTCATTCTGATTCCAGCAGTGCTGAGGAAGATTCGGGAGGACGGGGCGCTGGTTATCTTAATTGCCCCGTTCTGGCCGAAGAGACCTTGGTTCTCATGGATGAGGAAGATGTCAATATCCGACCCCTGGGTATTACCAGACCTTCAGGATCTATTGTCGCAGGGCCCAGTTTGTCATCCACGGGTCAAGAACTTGCACTTGACAGCTTGGCTCTTGAATGGAAGCTGCTAGAAGACAGGGGGTTCTCTGTTGTGAATTCGCTTTTTGCTCCCTCTAGTGGTTACTAGTTTTTTGGACTCTGGTTTTTCTGTCATCCCTTTTATCCGCACCTGGGTCGTTAGTTAGGGGTGTTGCTATATAAGCTCCTTGGACCTTCAGTTCAATGCCTGGCAACGTAGTTATCAGAGCTAGTCTGCTGTGCTCTTGTCTACTGATCCTGGTTCCAGTTATATCAGCTAAGTCTGCCTTTTGCTTTTGCTATTTGTTTTGTTTTTTGTATTTTTGTCCAGCTTGTTCCAAATCTATATCCTGACCTTTGCTGGAAGCTCTAGGGGGCTGGTGTTCTCCCCCCGGACCGTTAGACGGTTCGGGGGTTCTTGAATTTCCAGTGTGGATTTTGATAGGGTTTTTGTTGACCATATAAGTTACCTTTCTTTATTCTGCTATCAGTAAGCGGGCCTCTCTGTGCTATACCTGGTTCATTTCTGTGTTTGTCATTTCCTCTTACCTCACCGTTATTATTTGTGGGGGGCTTCTATCCAGCTTTGGGGTCCCCTTCTCTGGAGGCAAGAAAGGTCTTTTTATTTTCCTCTACTAGGGGTAGCTAGATTCTCCGGCTGGAGCGTGTCATCTAGAACCAACGTAGGAATGATCCCCGGCTACTTCTAGTGTTGGCGTTAGGAGTAGATATATGGTCAACCCAGTTACCACTGCCCTATGAGCTGCCTTCCTCTTCCGATCTGGTTCCTGTGTTTTTCCAGAATGTGGTTCGTTTGCACGGCATCCCTGAGAATATTGTGTCAGACAGAGGATCCCAGTTCGTTTCCAGGTTCTGGCGATCCTTTTGTAGTAGGATGGGCATTGATTTGTCGTTTTCGTCTGCTTTCCATCCTCAGACTAATGGACAGACGGAGCGAACCAATCAGACTTTGGAGGCTTATTTGAGGTGTTTTGTCTCTGCTGATCAGGACGATTGGGTGACATTCTTGCCGTTGGCTGAGTTTGCCCTTAATAATCGGGCTAGTTCCGCCACCTTGGTTTCGCCTTTTTTCTGCAACTCTGGTTTCCATCCTCGCTTTTCTTCGGGTCATGTGGAGCCTTCTGACTGTCCTGGGGTGGATTCTGTGGTGGATAGGTTGCAGCGGATCTGGAATCATGTGGTGGACAACTTGAAGTTGTCACAGGAGAGGGCTCAGCGCTTTGCCAACCGCCGCCGCGGTGTGGGTCCCCGACTACGCGTTGGGGATTTGGTATGGCTTTCTTCCCGCTTTGTTCCTATGAAGGTCTCCTCTCCCAAATTTAAACCTCGTTTTATTGGGCCTTACAAGATATTGGAAATCCTTAATCCTGTGTCTTTTCGTCTGGATCTTCCTGTGTCGTTTGCTATTCACAATGTATTTCATAGGTCCTTGTTGCGGCGGTACATTGTGCCTGTAGTTCCTTCTGCTGAGCCTCCTGCTCCGGTGTTGGTTGAGGGCGAGTTGGAGTACGTGGTGGAGAAGATCTTGGATTCTCGCCTCTCCAGGCGGAGGCTTCAGTACCTGGTCAAGTGGAAGGGCTATGGTCAGGAGGATAATTCCTGGTTGGTCGCCTCTGATGTTCATGCGGCCGATTTAGTTCGTGCCTTTCATGCCGCTCATCCTGGTCGCCCTGGTGGTCGTGGTGAGGGTTCGGTGACCCCTCACTAAGGGGGGGGTACTGTTGTGAATTCGCTTTTTGCTCCCTCTAGTGGTTACTAGTTTTTTGGACTCTGGTTTTTCTGTCATCCCTTTTATCCGCACCTGGGTCGTTAGTTAGGGGTGTTGCTATATAAGCTCCTTGGACCTTCAGTTCAATGCCTGGCAACGTAGTTATCAGAGCTAGTCTGCTGTGCTCTTGTCTACTGATCCTGGTTCCAGTTATATCAGCTAAGTCTGCCTTTTGCTTTTGCTATTTGTTTTGGTTTTTGTATTTTTGTCCAGCTTGTTCCAAATCTATATCCTGACCTTTGCTGGAAGCTCTAGGGGGCTGGTGTTCTCCCCCCGGACCGTTAGACGGTTCGGGGGTTCTTGAATTTCCAGTGTGGATTTTGATAGGGTTTTTGTTGACCATATAAGTTACCTTTCTTTATTCTGCTATCAGTAAGCGGGCCTCTCTGTGCTATACCTGGTTCATTTCTGTGTTTGTCATTTCCTCTTACCTCACCGTTATTATTTGTGGGGGGCTTCTATCCAGCTTTGGGGTCCCCTTCTCTGGAGGCAAGAAAGGTCTTTTTATTTTCCTCTACTAGGGGTAGCTAGATTCTCCGGCTGGAGCGTGTCATCTAGAACCAACGTAGGAATGATCCCCGGCTACTTCTAGTGTTGGCGTTAGGAGTAGATATATGGTCAACCCAGTTACCACTGCCCTATGAGCTGGATTTTTGTATTCTGCAGACTTCCACGTTCCTCTGAGACCCTCGCCATTGGGGTCATAACAGTTCTCCCCAGGGTTAATCTCAACCTTGTTACAAAGTAGGAAGCCAGTTACAGCGAAACAATATGGCAAGATATGGAAAAAGTTTCTGTCTTCATCAGGTGCAAAAATAGGGAAAGAAATTCCCCTTAATTCCATATTAGAGTTCCTACAAAAGGGGTTAGAGATGGGGCTGGCCACTAGTACCCTGAAAGTTCACGTGGCAGCATTGGGAGCCCTATTCAATTTTGATTTAGCTTCAAATAGGTGGGTCGCTAGATTCATAAGAGCAGCAGGAAGATCAAGGCCTCTTCCGGTAAAAATCGTTCCTCAATGGGACTTAAACTTAGTCCTTAAAGCCCTGACCAGTCCACCATTCGAACCATTACACGAAGCTTCAATAAAAAACCTATCTCTCAAAACCGCTCTGTTAGTCGCCCTCACTTCTGCACGTAGGGTCAGCGACTTACAGGCTCTTTCGGCTAACCCTCCTTACACACAATTTCTAGAGGATAGGGTCATTTTAAAAACAGACCCAGCATATCTCCCGAAAGTGGCTTCAAAGTTTCACAGGTCTCAAGAGATTTCTCTCCCCTCCTTCTGTCCCAACCCTGTAAATAAGAAGGAACAAACATTACATACACTAGATGTAAGACGATGTCTCTTACGTTACCTAGAAGTCACGAAAGAGAGTAGGGAGGATGCCTCTCTGTTTGTGTGTTTCCAGGGTCCCCGGAAGGGGAAAAAAGCATCGAAAGCCACCATAGCAAGATGGATTACGGATGCCATCAGTCTTTCATACTCGGCAAGTGGGATGTCCGTTCCCGGGGAGGTTAAGGCTCACTCGACAAGGGCAGTGGCATCTTCCTGGGCGGAGAAGGCCGGAGTTCCCATAGACCAGATATGTAGAGCTGCTACCTGGTCCTCACCATCTACATTCTATAGGCACTATAGATTGGACCTAATCTCCTCTTCGGACCTTACCTTCGGTAAAAGGGTTCTGGAAGCGGTGGTCCCTCCCTGAATGTACTATCTATGCAATTCTCTCCGTGGTGCCGTCATGGGCGATCAGAGAAAAATATAGTTCTTACCGATAACGGTATTTCTCTGAGCCCATGACGGCACCCGTACATTCCCTCCCTTCACTTATGGGTGCTCACATTAAATAGTGCCATAGTTTATTCATAGTTTTAAAATCACGCGGTATCTCGTTATGCTAAACAGTTAAAACTAACAAATGTTTTAGTAGTCTCCCATCATTCTCTATGTAAAACAACTGATGCAGGAGAGGTACCGCCTTTTTATCCGTAGGTTTCCTGTCCTTGGTGGGCGGATCCCCTCTCTCCGTGGTGCCGTCATGGGCTCAGAGAAATACCGTTATTGGTAAGAACTATATTTTTCTTATTTATGTTTAATAAATTATTTTAACATTATATAATTTTGCCTTTTCCTCTTTTTCCTTTGTTATATTTACAGAGGATATGGTAAATTATACCTTCCAAACATCTGTTCCATATATAAAGCCCATTAAGTCCTCCCCCTCCCCCATAGTATGATGTGTCCATCACAGCCCCCCGCACAGTATGATTTCCATCACAGTACCCATACAGTATGATGTCCTCCATTGCCCACTCTACAGTATGATGTCCATCATAGCCCCCCATACATATAAGATTTCTATCACAGTCCCCATACAGTATAATGTGCTCTATAACCCCATACAGTATAATATTCCCCACAGTCCCCATACAGTATGTTCTCCCTAACCCCCATACAGTATAATGTCCAGCACAGCCTCCTGTACAATATAATATCCATCACAGTCCCCATACAGTATGATGTCCTCCATAGCCCCACACAGTATGAGGCAGTCCACAGCCCCCATATAGTATTATGCCCTCCATAGTCCCACACAGAATGATGTTCTCCACAGTCTTCATACTGGATGATGTCCAGTGCAGTCCCCCATACAGTATAATGTCCTGCACAGTCTCCATACAGTACAATGTCCACTATGGTCTCTCATACACTATAATGTCCACCATAGACCCTCATTTAGTATGTTTTCCTCTATAGCCCCCCATACGGTATGATGTCTTTCATAGTCCCCATACAGTATGATATCCTCCAGAGCCCCATATACAGTATGAAGTCCTCTATATCCTCCATACAGAATGATGTCGTCCACAGCCCCCCATGCACTATGATGTCCTCCATAGCTCCCATACAGTATAGGGTCCTCCATAGGCCCCCATACAATACGATCACCTCCTTAACCCCCCCCCCCCCCATACATTGATATACCCCACCATCCAACTCCCAGGCCCAGTAATATAAGAAAGATAAAGAAAACTTATACTCCCTTAATTCTTGTGGCCCAACCACCGCAGCCTCTGTCATCATCTCTGTCTTGTCTCGCAGTGAGATGGCTCAGGTGACATGATGCAGTGACGTCATTCCCTGTACAGAGCTAGCATCCAGCAGGCCATAGGCCGGAAGAAGCAAACGAAGGAGCAGAGAGTGGGTGTCTCTGTGCTCCGCCACAGCTATTAACAGAATAAAGACTGGAGCAAAACCCTGAGCCTTGGCAACTACTGGTTAAGGAAATTGGAATGAAGTGAAAAGTAGATCCAAAAGGATGTAGAAGTAGTTCATTGTGAAAAAGTTACTGAAAGGCACGAAAAGGGTAATGGCTGGACCGGCATCTCCATCAGGTCTGGCCCTGACTGTATATTAACAGCTGTCATGCAGATACCGTGGGTTGTAAAAAATATTGTTATTGTGGGAATAACTTATATATTATATTTTATTATTTTTAATTAATTTTCCCTAATATACTGTATATTTCTTCAATTTACAGAATGTCATCATCTCCTGATTGCCTTGTGGCCGTTCCTACAGGGAGCAGACAGGTATAAATAGTGGTATGTGTGACACACAGGAGAGAATCCGGGGTACACAGAGCTGTTACCTGCACAGGTGAGACCTCAGGACCAGGGGGTGACAGACAGAGATACACACTGACTATACAGTGATTATGAATGACTGACGTGATACAATGTACTTGGGGTACAATCATCCACACACATGGCTTCAGGATCTATTTAGAATGTAGCTTCCATCTCCTCCCTTCTGGTTTATGCAAAAAAAAACCCTAAAAATTATAGCAAACTTACAAGTAAAAATTCCTCAAGATTCCTCCAAAGGGAAAATGAAGTGATAGTATCCACCCTCGATTGCTGCTCGATTGAAATGATGGAATTGGTGGACCTTCCGTTAGAACCTGCACTTTATTATTGAAAGGGAATCTGTCGTGTTATTTCAAGCATCTAAACTGTACCCAGTACGTTGTTAGTGATGCAATTTTTTTAATTAAAAACGGTGCTGCAGTGTTGTCCAAAAAGCACTTTATATAGTTGTATGCTTGTTTAATTACAGGGGAGTACTTCATTTTTTGTTCAATTACGGGTGTCGCCGTCCACTCAATTTGATTGATTTCCCTGGTTGTGCCAATGTCATTGGAATCCTGCACTTGCGTAACGTGGCACTTGGAGTCGCACTTGCGCTGTGTTGAGTGGGCAGCCACACTTGCACAGTGTGTAGCGTGGAGCTAGTCATGTTTGCGCAGTGTGTAGCGGGGACCTTCGCATCACGGCACATTTACGGCTCCCTAATTGCCACGGCGCACACACGGCTCCCTGCTCGACACTGCGCAAGCATGGCCAGCTCCACACTACACACTGCACAAGCATGGCTGTCCACTCAACACTGCACAAGAATGGCTCCAAGCACACCACACAAGCGCGGGATTCCAGTGACAGCAGCACAACCAGGGAAATCAATCAAGTTGAGTGGACGACGCCTCCCGTGACTGAATAGGAAATGAAGCACACCCCTATGACTAAATGAGCAGGTACCATATAACTATACAAAGTGCTTTTTGGACATCATGACAGCACTGCTTTAAATTAAACAAGCGTTAGTGATGCGCATTACATCACTAACAACTATCAGGGGACAGTTTAGATGCTTGAAGTGACTTGACAGGTTCCCTTTAACAGAATCAGCTCAATCTCAAGCAATGGCTACTTGATGGATAAACAATCTGTTGGAAGATCGATATTATCCAAGCCTAGATAGGTCCACCAGGGTCCTGTCCACCATTATCTTGATAGTAAAAAGCCATGGGTTTGCTGTTTTTTCTCTTTGCCTTGTTCCTTCTATTCTTCCGACCATGATGTCCTTCACTCGTGATTGCTCTCTTTGTATGATGTGTCCAGGTAAGTCATAACTTGGTGATCCTTGCTTAGAGTAACATGTCTGCCTTGATTTGTTCCAAAATTGTTTAGTTTGTTTTCCATGCCTTCCATGGTACTGATAACATCCTTCTCCAGTACCACATTTCAGAGGTATCGATTCTTCTTCTGTCTTGTTTCTTTATCGTCCAGGTTTCACATCCATATGTTACTAAAGAAAGTATCAGACTATGTATGAGCCGTGTCTTCATCATCAGTGAAATATTCCTTGATTTGAAGACCTTGTCTAGTGACTTCTTTGCTGACTTGTCCACAGCAATTCTCCTATTGACTCCTATTCCGATGTTGACGCTGCACTATAGGGTCTAAAATAAAGGGCATTTGAGAGATTGCGCCCATAAATAGAGCAAGTCCCAAACAACGGTGCACATGAGACCATACTCCTCTCTGCAGGAAGAGATAAATGACTATCTACTTGTGTTTGCTTACAGGTCAGGCCACCTCCTGGTGCTGACCTTTTTCTGCAGAGACCAGGGCAATTAAAATGTTTAGTTGGGCAGAAGTTGGTGATCACTGATTATATCAGCCATTTCTATGAATTTGTCTTTCCAGGCTTCTGGAGAAATCCATATTCTAAAAGTCTTTTAGATCTTCTGGAAAGGTAGACAATTATGATCAAAATCAATGTAGTCCTCACCACTGGTCCATGATGCCAGACACCACAATAGAACTTGGAACTTTCACAACTTTCACAAGGTTGGCATCACCAGTCCCCATCAGCCTAGTTCTGTATTTTCATAACTTTCATAACCATTACAGGAGAGAAGGTTGGCTTCAACATCAGGACAGGTTTCCTTCCTCCATTTTCCTTAATGATTAATAAATATTTAAACCATCTAAGTTGTATGAGGATGTGTCTCACCAACATTCAGTGTAGACATGTTTACTTTAATTCCCTGATAACTGTTTTTTTCTCTTTTAGCCTACATTCGGGGCTGCTCCGTGATGGTAAATTCTAGTATTTCTGCCCTGGCATTGAAAATTGCGTTGTTTAACTCTAACATCCTCTACTTGTCATTACTAACATTGTTGCTGGTCTCCTTCATCCTGTTCCTCTGCTGTATGGTCATTATGCTGAGCGTGTATTTCACCACCTCCCACATGCACGAGGAGCCCCGCTACATCCTTTTTGCCCACATGTTGATCAGTGACACCATTTACACAAGCACAGGACTCCTTCTCTTCTTCAGTGTGATATATCTAGTTTACTTCCCTGTGCCCATTTGCTATATAGCAGTGACCATAACTTCTTTGGCCTTTAAGATTGCACCATACAACCTGGCAGTGATGTCCTTGGAACGTTATGTGGCCATCTGTTTCCCGTTACGACACACAGAATGGTGCACCCGCCAGAAGACAATTGTGACCATTGTGGCCATTTGGGTAATTGGGATAATGCCTAACTTGGCTGATTTTATGATTTTGTGCCTCTACGTAAAGAATGACTACTTCTCTCTTTACTGTCTCTGCACAAAATCTGAATTTATGAAGATTGAAGCTCAGAGTACCTTGAGGTCTGTTATCCAAGGCTTGAGTTTTTCTTTGGTGGGGTTGGTCATCATCTTCACCTACATCAAGATCATGTTGGTCGCTAAGAAAATAAACTCTGGAAATTCCGTGGCTTCCAAGGCTGGTAAAACGGTCATGCTCCACGCAGTTCAGCTCTTGCTTTCTTTAACATCCTTCTCCTATAACCTGACCGAAACATACCTGAGACAATTCTTCTTTATGTTACCATTGATCAATTTTTTCTTCTTCATGTGTCTTCCAAGGTTCATCAGCCCCTTAATCTACGGCTTCCGGGATGAAACCTTCCTCAAATACATCAAGCGAATTGTGCTTTGTAAACATCTAAGAACTTTTATAAATTTACGGACATCATAAATTCTCTTGTAGCTTCCTTTCTCTCAATAAAAAGATTAATTTGGTTTTCAAAAATTACTGATTAAAATGTTTGAATAATTAACTTGTATTTAAATGTAATGATAAGGATATTTACAAAGGTTTTGGCAAGATCTGTGGGGAAAGGTTGGTTGATTATTCAGCCAAGGCGACTGTAGTGGAGAAGTTTCTACAAGAAATACAACATTTTAAAAAAAATGTAATACTATTATCATTATTATTTATTGTTATAGCGCCTTTTATTCCATGGTGCTTTACATGTGAGGAGGGGTATACATAATAAAAACAAGTACAATATTCTTAAACAATACAAGTCATAACTGGTACAGGAGGAGTGAGGACCCTGCCCGCGAAGGCTCACAATCTACAAGGGATGGGTGAGAATACAGTAGGTGAGGGTAGAGCTGGTCATGCAGCGGTTTGGTCGATCGGTGGTTACTGCAGGTTGTAGGCTTGTCGGAAGAGGTGGGTCTTCAGGCTCTTTTTGAAGATTTCGATGGTAGGCGAGAGTCTGATGTGTTGTGGTAGAGGGTTTCAGAGTAGGGGTGATACGCGAGAGAAATCTTGTATACGATTGTGGGAAGAGGAGATAAGAAGGGAGTAGAGAAGGAGATCTTGTGAGGATCGGAGGTTGCGTGTAGGTAAGTACCGGGAGACGAGGTCACAGATGTAAGGAGGAGACAGGTTGTGGATGGCTTTGTATGTCATGGTTAGGATTTTGTACTGGAGTCTCTGGGCAATGGGGAGCCAGTGAAGGAATTGACAGAGAGGAGAGGCCGGGGAATAGCGGGGAAGGGGGGGGATAGGTGGATTAGTCGGGCAGCAGAGTTTGGGATAGATTGGAGGGGTGCGAGAGTAATACGTCACCATTTCCATAGATTTAATGACCAATCTGGTCCATTGCAGGAGATGTAGAATTTTTTTACATCAGATTAATGAAGAGTCTCCCATAAATCACAACAGTAGAGATTACTATGTGCAGACACTGAACAGGCAAAGATCAATCAAAGGAATCAAAGATTGAAACGAGTAAAATAAATATTATTATTATACTGTATTTTATTATAGTTATGTTATTTTGTTAACATATCATCAATCTCAAATCAAGGGACAATTGTACGTCCCACCTTATGTCTCCAACATAAACACAACCGGTTAAGGGGGCAAGCAATTAAAATTTGGATAATTAGATAGTATTGTTGTATCCTACTGGGCCATTTACTAAAGTGACAAGTACTAGATATCTGTCCATAAATTAGACTGGAATTGAATTCTACTAGAATTTTACAAAATTTGTGGAATTTATTTTGTAATTTGCTTCCATGTGGATTCAACAAAGTGGCAGCTGCTGGTTGCCATTTTTCTAAATTGTACAGGGCCATCAAAAGTAAAAAAAAATCCTTAAACTCACTTAATCACTCACTTGTCCGGGCCTTCCGCTCCTTACCATCACCTGTCCGGTCAAAGTTGCATATTCTAATCCCTGCCGCTCACAGGATTTACATATGATGGTGGGAAATCAGAAGATATGACGATGACCGGAAGAGTGGCGGTAACAAGCAGAGGGACAGGAGAGATGAGCAGCGAGGTGAGCATAAGGACTTTTCTTTTTACATATTTCAGACCCCAGAGCATAATAACGGACACTAACCCTTCACCCCAAAACCTGTCTTCACCTTCTTGACCAGGCAAAATTGTACAATTCTGACCACTGTCACTTTATCAGGTAATATCTCTGGAATGCTGCAACGAATCAATGATTCTGAGAATGCTTTTTCATGACACATTGTAATTTATGTTAGTAGTAAATTTAGGTAAAAATTTTTAGCGTTTATTTCTGGATACATCAGAATTTTGGTGAAAATTAAATTTTGCAATTTACATTTTTATATCCTTAAACTAGTTAGTCATGCTGTACAAAATAATTTATAAATAACATTTTCCATATGTCTACTTTACATCAGCACAATTTTTTAAACATAATTTTTGCTGTTAGGAAGTTAGAAGGGTTAAAAGTTAATCAACAATTTCATACTTTTCCAACAAAATTTACAAAACTATTTTTTATACAGACCACATCACATTTGAAGTGACTTTGAGGGGCCTATCAGCCATAAAAAAAAATAAAAGTGACACCATTCTAAAAACTGAAGCCATCAAGTGCTTCACAGGAATTAATGCAATATGGAAGGAAAAAATAAAGTTTTCCCACAGAAATGTACATTTGTCCTCAATTTTACATTTTTTTACAAGGATAACAGAAGAAAATCAACCAGAAAATTTGTTGTAAAATTTCTCCTGATAATGTTGATACCCCATATGTGGTGGACAACTACTGCGCGGCAGGACTCGTAAGGGAGGAAGCGCTATATGACTTTTAGAGGGAAACATTTTCTAGAATAGATAGTGCCATGTCAAGTATTCAGAGCCCCTGATGGGCCTAAGCAGTGGAAACTCCCCACACGTGACCCCATTTTGGAACTACACCCCTCAAGGAATTTATCTAGCGGTGTGGTGACCACCTTGATCTCACAGATGCTACAGAATTTTATAATGTTGAGCTTCGAAAATGAAAAAATACATTTTTGCCACAAAAATGTTTTTTAGCCCCTTATTTTTTCTTTTTCACAAGGGTAACAGGAGAAAATGGACAATAGAATTTATTGTGAAATTTCTCCTGAGTACGCCAATACCCCATATGTGGTTGAAAATGACTTTTGAGGCAGAATACAAAGCTCAGAAGTGAAATAACGCCATATTGTAGTGCAGATTTTGCTGCACTGGTTTGAGGGTGCCATGTCACGTTGTCAGAGCCCCTGAGGTGCCAGAACAGCAGAACCTCATTTTGCAAACTACACCTCTTAATTAATTCATCTAGGGCTTCAGTGATCATATTGACACAACAGGCAGGGCAGGGACGAGGGGTCGGCATCTGCCCAGGGCGCTACCTCCAGCTTACATGAGGGGGCTCATTTTGAAAAAAAAAACAACTGAAATTGCTGAATCCCTGCCTCTGCCCATCACATTCTTCCAGCCGCAGGCATTCAGCAGAGCTATGGATAGGGTGCGGTCACACCGGGTAGCAATGTCAGTCACTGACAGCGCTCACCCCTCTCTCTGCTTGTACCCCGGCCACTGTTCAATCCCCACACTCAATTGTAGTTACATCTGGAGACAGAGCTGCGCTGGACAGTGAGCCTGGATTAGGTGAGTATAAGCTTTTTCTTATATTTTTTCATTATTTTCATAAAGAATGGAGGTTATTATACCTAGGGCCGGTGAGGACATTCCAAGAGGAGCTGGGTATGGAGAGACAAGAGGGGCTGTGGAGGCATCACACGAGGGGCTGGATAAGAGGACATAAGGAGATTGCTATAGGGACATTATAAGAGGGGCTGTCTATGGGGACATTATAAGAGGGGCTGTCTATGGGGACATAAGGAGCTGGCTAAGGGGACATTTCCAGTTGGGGCTGCCTATGGGGATATAAGGGGCTGTCTATTGGGACATTACAAGAGGGGCTAGCTATGGGGACAAAAGGAGCTGGCTATGGGGACATTTTAAGTGGGACTGGCTATGGAGACATAAAGGGCTGTCTATGGGGACATTATAAGAGGGGCTAGCTATGGGGACATTAGAAGGGGGCTTTCGGGGCATAATGAGAGGCTGACCATACTGTATTGGATGCTGTTGGGGACCTTATATTGGGGGTTGTGTTACCATACTGTATAGGGGGCTGTGATGGATATACAGTGTGGGGTGCTGTTGGGGACATTATACTGTATATAAGGGTCTGTGAGGCCATTTTACTGTATGGGGTGCTGTGAGGATCATAATACTATATAATGGAAAACTATGATGGGCATCATAGTGTATATTGGGGCTGTAGGGATGAGGACTGCCTTACCCTGTTCTTACCCTTGAAGACAACAGACGTGCTATGTGAATATCGTTGTGAGGTTTTATTTGTAACAGTAATGTGTGCATCATGGTGATGTACAGTACATATGGTATAAGCTAACGATAGGACAGCATAGGGTATAGAATAAGGATAATGGTTTAGCATAGAAAATAAGAAATGGTTAAGGATAGCATTAGACCAGTGGGTGGGCACTAGTGCTGATAAAAGGGGGGTACTTCCTGGTTAGAGGAAGTTCTGTGTCAGCTAGAGAAGTGTATAGTGGAGTTCAAGATCAGATGGAAGGGCAGCATGGCTGCTGGGGGTAGCATGGGCCAAACGTTCAAGGCAGTGGGAGGCTAAATGGAGATCCCAGATGGACATTCCAACAGCGTCTGGTGGAGCCCAGGGCTTGGGCCAGTAGCATGGAGCGGGCCTGGTCTTCCGACGTCACAAAGTCAGTGGACATGGAGATACATGGGGTACAGGTGGCTGGTCCCAGGTTCACTGACGGAGTGGACAACAAATCTCTGAGGCTGATGGAGTCAGTGGGCTTCGGGGTATCCCATAATGAACAAGTGGCAGAACAGAAGAGGAGCTGTACTAAGGAGAAAGGAAGTCTATCCCACCTGTATCCACCTGTTGAACTTGGACTGTTTAGTAAAAGTTTGACAGTTGCAGAACCAGGTGGCCCTTGCATTGTGTGTGGCGGCTCCTAAGGACGGAAGCCTGGAAGCAGTGTAGACCTGCGGCCTACAAGTGAGTTTGAGGTACCCCACACCCTACAGCACAATGGAGCTGCTACACCACTTTTCTGTAAAGTGCCAGAGCATAATCGGACAGCAGTTCAGTCGCGACAACCGCTCTTGGGCACATTACATATGGGTGGCTTTGGTGACTGACACACTGTGTAGGAGGACAGTGTGAGAAGGGGGCACAGTTTGGAGAGAACAACATAGTTGGCTGGCTGAGGATATAGTGTGAAATGGGCACAGTATGAATATGGAGATGGGGCAGAGTGCAATGGGGCACAGAATGGAGAGTGGTTAGCATGGTGGGGGGACAGTATGGAGTTATAGAGTGTAAGAGAAAACTGTGTAGAGGGGACCCCCATGGTGTAGGCCATGGTTTATAGGGGCCAAAGGTGTGGTGGTTATAATTTAAAATGGCAGACACTGGGGATGTTATAGCTGATAATGTCAGACAGAAGGGTGGTTATACTGTAAAACCACAGGGTCCTGGTTCTTACCGCGGCTTTGCTTTCCTCACAGGGAGAGTGATGTCACTCTTGGAAGCAAGGGAAGATCTTCTTTATCAGGTAAACACAAGCATACAACATGTTCACACTCCAGGCCAGAAGGGGGAGCTCTGATCCAGCTTGTGGGTGGCTCCCCTATATATATATATTCTGGTCTGGAGTGAAAGTGAGTTAGTTCCTGTCAGAGAGACAGAGGAGAAGGAAGCAAAGGGGCCGTGCAGCCACGAGAAAGTGCTGCAGCTCCTGGACAGAGATAACACAGAATGAAGAACAGCTTGTAGTGAGTGTGCAGGAGAGCGGAACACAGGAGAGTAAAGAGCTGGGGAGAATAGCTGCGACTCAGCTACCTCCTTGCAGAGTGCAGATACCGGTAGCCAGAAGACCAAGGTTGTTTCCAACTCTAAGAGGCACAGCAGAAACAGGCTACACGTCACCTGTCCGCCATAATACCCAGGAGACACAGTAGCGCATAGAGCCCGGGTCGTGATAGAGTCCCTGTAAAAAGGCTTGAGCCACATGCCATACGGGTTAGTGTCCCACCTTTAAGAAGGACAGAGAAAACAGTGAGGACCTTGACAGAAGCCACAGGCAGCAAGGGACTACACCACAGCGCTAGTAGGAAGGCTTTCAACTCCACCTGGTAAAGGGGACTCTGACCTCGCTTCCAAGCTAGCCGGACCCTGCCTGTACCTGTAATCAGGGACCCTGTACTGTGACAGCCTGTACCTGTAATCCGGGATCCTGGACTGTGGCAGCCTGAAGTCTTCAGTAAAACAGGTAAAGAGACAGCAAACCTGTGTCCTTCGTTTCTTTATACACTACCCACCATCTCCAGCTACACACTGGGAACCACGGGGACCCAACTTCACCTGTGGGAAGTTATACCATCTTAGCTGCCATAACATCACCCCAGAGGACCCCTTTTGAGCAGCGTCGGTCCCCACTGACTGAATACCACAGGTGACATCACGAACACAAACTTTATTCAAATGCCTTTTACATGGGCGCCCAGGGCCATGGACCGGGTCACCGCAGCCGTGACACTTCCCCTTAAGTATTGGACCCGATACCGAGTACCCCTAGGCCCTGGTGGGCATTCCAATACCTCATTAAGGCGGACAGTGTGAAGGTCATATACTACAGGAAGCTTATTTAGGTCATTATATGTATAGATATTTTTATGCAAAGGGAATTTTAATAATACTGCATGTCAGAATGTGCTGCAGAAAATTGGAGAACTGGAAAGTCAGCAGAGAAGAGCTGTTGATATGAAAAGTCACTATGAACGAGATGGAGATGAAAATAAAGAAATTACTAAATCAGGGAGGATGTCACCTATAAGGTACCTGGTGTAAGTGTTTACTTATTTATACTGACTATGTCTCATCAGAATGGAGGTTCCTGTATGGTCCACAGTCTGATAATGACTGATAACAACAACTCCCAGCATCTACTTACTGTTGTTAAGGACATACTTGGAGTTGTAGATTCATGAGATACAAATGTATATGGGCCTGACTTCCGACATTACAACTGATTGCTGTACGAAGCTTGGTGATGTATACATGTACTGATGGTGGTCTGATTTTGTATTTATTTACTGTCAGTGGTTTTGTCATGTATTCATGTAATGATGGTGATTTTAGTGACCTATTAATTACTGATGATGGTTCTTGTGCCATTTTTACGTGCTGTTGATGGTTCTGGTGATGTTTACTTGTACTGATGTATTCATGTAGTGATGATGGTTCAGGTGTGAATACAGCATCAGAACTATCATCACAAGGTGAATACATCACTAGAACCAGGCAAAATTGTACAATTCTGACCACTGTCACTTTATCAGGTAATAACTCTGGAATGCTGCAAGGAATCAGTGATTCTGAGAATGCTTTTTCATGACACATTGTAATTTATGTTAGTAGTAAATTTAGGTAAAAAGTTTTAGTGTTTATTTCTGGATACATCAGAATTTTGGCGAAAATTTAAATTTTGCAATTTAAATTTTTATATCCTTAAACTAGTTACTCATGCTGTACAAAATAACTTATAAATAACATTTCCCATATGTCTACTTTACATCAGCACAATTTTTGAACCATAATTTTTGCTGTTAGGAAGTTAGAAGGGTTAAAAGTTAATCAACAATTTCATACTTTTCCAACTAAATTTACAAAACTATTTTTTATACAGACCACATCACATTTGAAGTGACTTTGAGGGGCCTATCAGCCAGAAAAAAATAAGAGTGACACCATTCTAAAAACTGAACCCATCAAGTGCTTCACAGGAATTAATGCAACTTGGAAGGAAAAATTAACATTTTATTTTTTTCCTACAGAAATGTTAATTTGTCCTCAATTTTTCATTTTTACATGGATGACAGAAGAAAATGAACCATACAATTTGCTGTAAAATTTCTCCTGATAATGTTGATACCCCATACGTGGTGGACAACTACTGCGCGGCAGGACTCGTAAGGGAGGAAGCGCTATTTGACTTTTGGAGGGAAACATTTTCTGGAATAGATAGTGCCATGTCAAGTATTCAGAGCCCCTGATGGGCCTAAGCAGTGGAAACCCCCCACACATGACCCCATTTTGGAAACTACACCCCTCAAGGAACTTATCTAGCGGTGTGGTGACCACCTTGATCCCACATATGCTACACAGAATTTTATAATGCTATACCGGAGATACAAGAGTCAAAAACTGGCCAAAATTGAAACAATCGCCACACATCCAAAGTAACAAGACCGCAACATGTGAAAAAATTTAGTATGTAGAAAGAAACGGTGTGGATCCAGCTCCGGGATAAAAATGCAAAACTTACTGAGGACTAAGGGCATCTTTGTTGCCCGAAACGCGTCCAGGTGCTGGTTGCTCTCCGTCACCTTCATGCTGGTCTGTTGTGAATTTGGATTCTGGGCTCCCCCGGTGGCTACTTGTGGAATTGGACTTGTCATCCTCTTTCCTGTTTCACCTGGTTCCATCAGATGTGGGTGTCGCTATTTAAGCTCATTTCTCTGGTGGTGCCTTGCCGGTCAACAATGTTATCTGATGCCTCTCAGTGCTTGTTCCTGCTTCTAGACAACTACTAGATAAGTTGGACTTTTGTCCATGTTTTGTTTTGCCTATTTGTTCCAGTTCACAGCTGCAGTTTTGTTACTGTGTCTGGAAAGCTCTTGTTGATCAGGGATTACTACTCTGGCGTTATGAGTTAATGCCAGAGTTTAAGGTAATCTCTGGATGGTGTTTTGTTAGGGTTTTCTGCTGACCATGAAAGTATTCTATCTGTCTTCTGCTATCTAGTAAGCGGACCTCAAATTTGCTAAAACTATTTTCCTGCTGCGTTTGTTGTTTCATCTGAAATCACCGTCATTATATGTGGGGGCTACTATCTCCTTTTGAATATTCCTCTAGAGGTGAGCCAGGTCTTATATTTCCCTCTGCTAGCTATTTAGGTCTTAGGCCAGAGCTGGGCATCTAGCGATAAATAGGAAATGCTACCTGGCTATTTCTAGTTGTGCGGTAGGCTTAGTTCATGGTCAGTATAGTTCCATCTTCCAAGAGCTTGTCCCTCTATAGGCTTGCAATGATCTCTGGCCGCAGAGATCATGACAGTTTGACCGGCCACTAAAGTGTTAAAGACCTAGGTTTAGAAAGGAGAGTAATAAGAAGTCTGCTGAGAATTTTTTTTTTTTTTTCCTCTAGTTGTGTGTTTGCTTGATTGGTTCACTTCCAGTCTGCCTTGCTGCAGTCTTTTTTCTCTCTCTCCTTCTAATCTCTGTATGGCTCTGCGTGCACCTGTTAATAATGGATCTTCAGAGTGTAACTGCGGGTTTGAATAATCTCATCACGAAAGTACAAAATTTACAAGATTTTGTGGTTCATGCTCCGGTATCTGAGCCGAGAATTCCTTTGCCGGAGTTCTTCTCAGGGAATAGATCTAGCTTTCAGAATTTCAGAAATAATTGTAAGCTATATTTGTCCCTGAAATCTCGTTCTGCTGGAGACCCTGCTCAGCAGGTTAGGATTGTGATTTCTTTGCTCAGGGATGACCCTCAAGATTGGGCCTTCTCATTACCAGCAGGGGATCCTGCGTTGCGCGATGTGGATGCGTTTTTTCTGGCCTTGGGATTGCTTTATGAGGAACCTCATTTGGAACTTCAGGCAGAAAAAACTTTGATGGCACTATCTCAGGGGCAAGACGAAGCTGAAGTTTACTGCCAAAAATTCCGTAAATGGTCTGTGCTTACTCAGTGGAATGAGTGCGCCTTGGCGGCGACTTTCAGAGAAGGTCTCTCTGTTACCGTTAAGGATGTTATGGTGGGGTTCCCTGTGCCTGCAGGTCTGAATGAGTCCATGACAATGGCTATTCAGATTGATAGGCGTCTGCGGGAGCGCAAACCAGTGCACCATCTGGCGGTGTCCTTAGAAAAGACGCCAGAAAGTATGCAGTGTGATAGAATTCTCTCCAGGAGCGAGCGACAGAATTTTAGACGGAAGAATGGATTGTGTTTCTATTGTGGGGATTCTACTCATGTTATATCAGCATGCTCTAAGCGTACAAAGAAGCTTGATAAGTCTGTTTCCATTAGCACCATGCAGTCTAAGTTTATTTTGTCTGTGACCCTGATTTGCTCTTTGTCATCCATTGCCACGGACGCCTATGTCGACTCTGGCGCCGCTCTGAGTCTTATGGATTGGTCCTTTGCCAATCGTTGTGGTTTTGATTTAGAGCCTTTGGAGACTCTTATTCCTCTGAAGGGGATTGACTCCACCCCATTGGCTAATAATAAACCACAATACTGGACACAAGTAACCATGCGTATTAATCCGGATCACCAGGAGATTATTCGTTTCCTGGTGCTGTATAATCTACATGACGATTTGGTGCTGGGATTGCCATGGTTGCAGTCTCACAATCCAGTCCTTGACTGGAGAGCTATGTCTGTGTTGAGCTGGGGATGTAAGGGTATTCATGGGGACATACCTTTGGTTTCCATTTCTTCGTCCATTCCCTCTGAAGTCCCTGAGTTCCTCTCTGATTATCGTGACGTCTTTGACGAACCCAAGCTTGGGTCGTTACCTCCGCATCGTGAGTGCGATTGTGCCATAGATTTAATACCGGGTTGTAAATACCCAAAGGGTCGTTTGTTTAATCTGTCTGTGCCGGAACATGCTGCTATGCGGGAATATATAAAGGAGTCTTTGGAAAAAGGACATATTCGTCCATCTTCATCTCCCTTGGGAGCTGGGTTTTTCTTTGTCTCAAAAAAAGACGGCTCTTTGAGACCATGTATTGATTATCGGCTTCTGAATAAAATCACTGTTAAATATCAATACCCATTGCCATTGCTTACTGACTTGTTTGCTCGTATAGAGGGGGCCAAGTGGTTCTCAAAGATTGATCTTCGTGGGGCGTATAATTTGGTGCGGATCAGGCAGGGGGATGAGTGGAAAACCGCATTTAATACGCCCGAGGGCCACTTTGAGTATTTGGTGATGCCTTTTGGTCTTTCTAATGCCCCTTCAGTTTTCCAGTCCTTTATGCATGATATTTTCCGCGATTTTTTGGATAAATTTATGATAGTATATCTGGATGATATTCTGATTTTTTCTGATGACTGGGACTCTCATGTCCAGCATGTCAGGAGGGTTTTTCAGGTTTTGCGGTCTAATTCTTTGTGTGTGAAGGGGTCTAAGTGCGTTTTTGGGGTCCAGAAAATTTCCTTTTTGGGGTATATTTTTTCTCCCTCTTCCATTGAGATGGATCCCGTCAAGGTGCAAGCTATTTGTGACTGGACTCAGCCCTCTTCTCTTAGGGGTCTTCAGAGATTTTTGGGCTTTGCCAACTTTTACCGCCGATTTATTGCTGGTTTTTCGGATGTCGTTAAACCACTGACTGATTTGACCAGACAAGGTGCTGATGTTGCTAATTGGTCCCCTCATGCTGTGGAGGCCTTTCAGGAGCTTAAGCACCGTTTTGCTTCTGCCCCTGTGTTGCGTCAGCCTGATGTGAATCTTCCTTTTCAGGTTGAGGTCGACGCTTCTGAGATCGGAGCTGGGGCAGTGTTGTCGCAGAAAAGTTCCGACTGCTCCGTCATGAGGCCTTGTGCCTTCTTTTCTCGCAAATTTTCGCCCGCAGAGCGGAATTATGATGTTGGGAATCGGGAGCTTTTGGCCATGAAGTGGGCGTTTGAGGAGTGGCGCCATTGGCTCGAGGGGGCTAGGCATCAGGTGGTGGTATTGACTGACCACAAAAATTTGATTTATCTTGAGACCGCCAGGCGCCTGAATCCTAGACAGGCGCGCTGGTCATTATTTTTTTCTCGCTTTAATTTTGTGGTGTCATACCTACCGGGTTCTAAGAATGTTAAGGCAGATGCCCTTTCTAGGAGTTTTGAGCCGGACTCTCCTGGTAATTCTGAACCCACAGGTATCCTTAGGGATGGAGTGATTTTGTCGGCCGTTTCCCCTGATCTGCGGCGGTCCTTGCAAGAGTTTCAGGCGGATAGACCAGATCGTTGTCCGCCTGATAGACTGTTTGTTCCGGATGATTGGACCAGTAGAGTCATCTCTGAGGTACATTCTTCTGCATTGGCAGGTCATCCTGGAATTTTTGGTACCAGGGATTTGGTGGCAAGATCCTTCTGGTGGCCTTCCCTGTCACGAGATGTGCGAGTCTTTGTGCAGTCGTGTGACATTTGTGCTCGGGCCAAGTCTTGTAGTTCTCGGGCTAGTGGACTGCTGTTGCCCTTGCCTATTCCTAAGAGGCCTTGGACACACATCTCGATGGATTTTATTTCAGATCTGCCTGTTTCCCAGAAGATGTCTGTCATCTGGGTGGTGTGTGACCGTTTCTCTAAAATGGTCCATTTGGTTCCCCTGCCCAAGTTGCCTTCTTCTTCTGAGTTGGTTCCTCTGTTTTTTTAGAATGTTGTCCGTTTGCACGGTATTCCTGAGAATATCGTTTCTGACAGAGGTACCCAATTTGTGTCTAGATTTTGGCGGGCATTCTGTGCTAGGATGGGCATAGATTTGTCTTTTTCATCTGCTTTCCACCCTCAGACTAATGGCCAGACCGAGCGGACTAATCAGACCCTGGAGACATATCTGAGGTGCTTTGTCTCTGCTGACCAGGATGATTGGGTTGCTTTTTTGCCATTGGCAGAGTTCGCCCTCAATAATCGGGCCAGCTCTTCCACCTTGGTGTCCCCGTTTTTCTGTAATTCGGGGTTTCACCCTCGATTTTCCTCCGGTCAGGTGGAATCCTCGGATTGTCCTGGAGTGGATGCGGTGGTGGAGAGATTGCATCATATCTGGGGGCAGGTTATGGACAATTTGAAGTTGTCCCAAGAGAAGACTCAGCTTTTTGCCAACCGTCATCGTCGTGTTGGTTCTCGGCTTTGTGTTGGAGATTTGGTGTGGTTGTCTTCTCGTTTTGTCCCTATGAGGGTCTCTTCTCCTAAGTTTAAACCTCGGTTCATCGGCCCTTATAAAATATTGGAGATTCTTAACCCTGTTTCTTTCCGTTTGGACCTCCCTGCATCCTTTTCCATTCATAACGTTTTTCATCGGTCGTTATTGCGCAGGTATGAGGTACCTGTTGTACCTTCCGTTGAGCCTCCTGCTCCGGTGTTGGTTGAGGGTGAGTTGGAGTACGTTGTGGAGAAAATTTTGGACTCTCGTGTTTCCAGACGGAGACTCCAGTATCTGGTCAACTGGAAGGGTTACGGCCAGGAGGATAATTCTTGGGTCAATGCATCTGATGTTCATGCTTCCGATCTTGTTCGTGCCTTTCATAGGGCTCATCCTGGTCGCCCTGGTGGTTCTGGTGAGGGTTCGGTGCCCCCTCCTTGAGGGGGGGGTACTGTTGTGAATTTGGATTCTGGGCTCCCCCGGTGGCTACTTGTGGAATTGGACTTGTCATCCTCTTTCCTGTTTCACCTGGTTCCATCAGATGTGGGTGTCGCTATTTAAGCTCATTTCTCTGGTGGTGCCTTGCCGGTCAACAATGTTATCTGATGCCTCTCAGTGCTTGTTCCTGCTTCTAGACAACTACTAGATAAGTTGGACTTTTGTCCATGTTTTGTTTTGCCTATTTGTTCCAGTTCACAGCTGCAGTTTTGTTACTGTGTCTGGAAAGCTCTTGTTGATCAGGGATTACTACTCTGGCGTTATGAGTTAATGCCAGAGTTTAAGGTAATCTCTGGATGGTGTTTTGTTAGGGTTTTCTGCTGACCATGAAAGTATTCTATCTGTCTTCTGCTATCTAGTAAGCGGACCTCAAATTTGCTAAAACTATTTTCCTGCTGCGTTTGTTGTTTCATCTGAAATCACCGTCATTATATGTGGGGGCTACTATCTCCTTTTGAATATTCCTCTAGAGGTGAGCCAGGTCTTATATTTCCCTCTGCTAGCTATTTAGGTCTTAGGCCAGAGCTGGGCATCTAGCGATAAATAGGAAATGCTACCTGGCTATTTCTAGTTGTGCGGTAGGCTTAGTTCATGGTCAGTATAGTTCCATCTTCCAAGAGCTTGTCCCTCTATAGGCTTGCAATGATCTCTGGCCGCAGAGATCATGACACTGGTCATGTTCTAGCAGCGTTTTAAATGTTTAAATAAAATTTTGCATTTTTATCCCGGAGCTGGATCCACACCGTTTCTTTCTACATACCAATCAGTGTTGTGGCAGCAACACTCTGTATCCGTGCTCGGACTGACTTCTACCATCTCGTCTGAACTAGGGGTGAGCTGAAATACCGTTCTTTTTTCATGTGCAAAAAATGTAGTAGACAAGTAAAAGGGCTAATTACCCATAAGTTACAAGGTGTCCCGTCCGGCTCCTGGTCACAGACCCCAACGCGCGTTTCGCGTTTGTGTATTGCCGCTTCCTCAGGATGTGTGGCGATTGTTTGAGTATGGTTAGTGCCACTCTGTAAATACAACATCTGGTTTAATCGCTATGCATCAGGCTTATAAGCATTCATGTGAGGGTAATAATTACTTTTTTTTGTTATAATAGCTGATTCAATTTTTGTCCCTGTCTGCTGCACCTGGGTCATTGGTTGTATCCACAGATGTAGTCACATTTGAAAATTTTTGTTTCTTATTATATATGTATGTTTTTAGGTGGAAATTGATTTTTCAATAAATGTGTTTTGTTATTATTACTATTTTGGCCAGTTTTTGACTCTTGTATCTCCGGTATAGCACAATTGTTATTGAGTCGCCTAATGTATGCTATTTACTGACGTTCATTTTTATACAGAATTTTATAATGTTGAGCTTCGAAAATGAAAAAATACATTTTTCCCACAAAAATGTTTTTTAGCCCCTTATTTTTTCATTTTCACAAGGGTAACAGGAGACAATGGACAATAGAATTTATTGTGCAATTTCTCCTGAGTACGCCAATACCCCATATGTGGTTGAAAATGACTTTTGAGGCAGAATACAAAGCTCAGAAGTGAAACAGCGCCATATTGTAGTGCAGATTTTGCTGCACTGGTTTGAGGGTGCCATGTCACGTTGTCAGAGCCCCTGAGGTGCCAGAACAGCAGAACCTCATTTTGCAAACTACACCTCTTAATTAATTAATCTAGGGCTTCAGTGATCATATTGACGCCACAGGCAGGGTAGGGACAAGGTGTCGGCATCTGCCCAGGGCGCTACCTCCAGCTTACATGAGGGGGCTCATTTTGGAAAAAAAAACCTGAAATTGCTGAATCCCTGCCTCTGCCCATCACCTTCTTCCAGCCGCAGGCATTCAGCAGAGCTATGGCTAGGGTGCGGTCACACAGGGTAGCAGTGTCGGTCACTGACACCGCTCACCCCTCTGTCTGCTTGTGCCCCGGCCATTGTTCAGTCCCCACACTCAATTGTAGTTACATCTGGAGACAGAGCTGCGCTGGACAGTGAGCCGGGATTAGGTGACTATAAGCTTTTTCTTATATTTTTTCATTATTTTCCTAAAGAATGGAGGTTATTATACCTAGGGCCGGTGAGGACATTCCAAGAGGAGCCGGGTATGGAGAGACAAGAGGGGCTGCGGAGACATCACACGAGGGGCTGGATAAGAGGACATAAGGAGATGGCTATAGGGACATTATAAGAGGGGCTGTCTATGGGGACATTATAAGAGGGGCTGTCTATGGGGACTTTATAAGAGGGGCTGCCTATGGGGACATTATAAGAGGGGCTGTCTATGGGGACATTATAAGAGGGGCTGCCTATGGGGACATAAGGAGCTGGCTATGGGGACATTATAAGAGGGGCTGTCTATGGGGACATTATAAGAGGGGCTGTCTATGGGGACATTATAAGAGGGGCTGTCTATGGGGACATTATAAGAGGGGCTGTCTATGGGGAAATTATAAGAGGGGCTGTCTATGGGGAAATTATAAGAGGGGCTGTCTATGGGGACATTATAAGAGGGGCTGTCTATGGGGAAATTATAAGAGGGGCTGCCCATGGGGACATTATAAGAGGGGCTGCCTATGGGGACATAAGGAGCTGGCTATGGGGACATTATAAGAGGGGCTGTCTATGGGGACATTATAAGAGGGGCTGTCTATGGGGACATTATAAGAGGGGCTGCCTATGGGGACATTATAAGAGGGGCTGTCTATGGGGACATTATAAGAGGGGCTGTCTATGGGGACATTATAAGAGGGGCTGTCTATGGGGACATTATAAGAGGGGCTGCCTATGGGGACATTATAAGAGGGGCTGCCTATTGGGACATAAGGAGCTGGCTATGGGGACATTATAAGAGGGGCTGTCTATGGGGAAATTATAAGAGGGGCTGCCTATGGGGACATTATAAGAGGGGCTGTCTATGGGGACATTATAAGAGGGGCTGCCTATGGGGACATTATAAGAGGGGCTGTCTATGGAGACATTATAAGAGGGGCTGCCTATGGGGACATTATAAGAGGGGCTGTCTATGGGGACATTATAAGAGGGGCTGTCTATGGGGAAATTATAAGAGGGGCTGTCTATAGGGAAATTATAAGAGGGGCTGTCTATGGGGACATTATAAGAGGGGCTGTCTATGGGGAAATTATAAGAGGGGCTGCCTATGGGGACATTATAAGAGGGGCTGTCTATGGGGACATTATAAGAGGGGCTGCCTATGGGGACATTATAAGAGGGGCTGTCTATGGGGACATTATAAGAGGGGCTGTCTATGGGGAAATTATAAGAGGGGCTGTCTATAGGGAAATTATAAGAGGGGCTGTCTATGGGGACATTATAAGAGGGGCTGTCTATGGGGAAATTATAAGAGGGGCTGCCTATGGGGACTGTTATGGTTACCCCAATGACCAGGGGAATAAAAATACAAAACGGACTAGCTCTCGGGTGATGGAAACTAAGGTCGACCGTGACCTGAACCTGACCCAACACTTACAGTAGCCGGGGGATGTACCTACGATGCCCTAGACACCACGCGCCAGCCGGAGATCTAACTACCCCTATAAGAGGAATATACAGGCCTGCCTTACCTCCAGTGAGGAACCCCAAAAGATGATAGTAGGCCCCCACAGATATTGACGGTGAGTTCAGAGGAAATGACATACGTAGGATGAACAGCAGATTTAGCACAGTGAGGTCCGCTTACTAGATAGCAGAAGGACAGGAAAGTGTTACTTCACGGTCAACCTAAAAACACTATTCAAAAACACCATCCAGAAATTACTTTAAACTCCAGTGACAACTCATGCCACTGGAGTAGTAATTTTCTGTCCACAAGAGCTTCCAGCACTGAAGAGTCACATTGCAGATAGCTGGACAAAAATAGCAAAAACAAGAAACAAAATTCAACTTAGCTGAACTGGAACTTGAGGCAGGTGAATGCAACAGAATGCTACTAGCACATTGTTGGCCGGCATATGACTAACAGCCAAGCAGCCTTAAATAGGAAACTCCCCTAGAGGGTGGCGACAGGTAATCAGAGATGGAGGAAGGCACATAAGAGACACTACCATAACAGACCACCGGGGGAGCCCACAAACCGAATACACAACAGTACCCCCCCCTTAAGGAGGGGGCACCGAACCCTCACCAGAACCACCAGGGCGATCTGGATGAGCACTATAAAATGCACGAACCAAATCGGGAGCATAAACATCGGATGCTGTCACCCAAGAATTATCCTCCTGGCCATAACCTTTCCACTTAACCAGATACTGAAGTTTCCGTCTGGAAACACGGGAGTCCAAGATCTTTTCCACCACATACTCCAATTCACCCTCAACCAACACAGGAGCAGGTGGATCAGCAGAAGGAACAACCGGCACCTCATACCTCCGCAATAATGACCGATGGAAAACATTATGGATATTAAAAGATGCTGGGAGGTCCAAACGAAAGGACACAGGATTAAGAACCTCCAGAATCCTATAAGGGCCGATAAACCGAGGCTTAAACTTAGGAGACGAGACCTTCATAGGAACAAATCGAGAAGACAGCCACACCAGGTCCCCAACACAAAGACGAGGACCAATACGCCGATGACGATTAGTGAACTGTTGAGTCTTCTCCTGGGACAACTTCAGATTGTCCACAACCTGTCCCCAAATCCGATGCATCCTATCAACCACAGCATCCACTCCAGGACAATCTGAAGGCTCCAATTGACCGGACGAAAACCGAGGGTGAAACCCTGAATTACAAAAAAATGGAGAAACCAAAGTGGCAGAACTGGCCCGATTGTTAAGGGCAAACTCTGCCAACGGCAAAAAGTCAAGCCAATCATCCTGATCAGCGGACACAAAACACCTCAAGTAAGTCTCCAAGGTCTGATTAGTACGCTCAGTCTGGCCATTAGTCTGAGGATGGAATGCAGACGAAAAAGACAAATCGATACCCATCCTGGCACAGAACGTCCGCCAAAATCTAGACACAAACTGAGTACCCCTGTCAGACACTATATTCTCAGGAATACCATGCAAACGCACCACATTCTGAAAAAATAGAGGAACCAACTCAGAGGAGGAGGGCAATTTGGGTAAAGGTACCAAATGAACCATCTTGGAAAAACGGTCACAAATCACCCAGATGACAGACATCCTACGAGAAACCGGAAGGTCAGAAATAAAGTCCATAGAGATGTGCGTCCAAGGCCTCTTAGGAATAGGCAAGGGCAACAACAACCCACTGGCCCTAGAACAGCAGGGCTTGGCCCGAGCACAAACATCACAAGACTGCACAAACATGCGCACATCTCGAGACAAAGAAGGCCACCAGAAGGACCTAGACACCAAATCCCTGGTGCCAAAAATTCCAGGATGACCTGTCAACGCGGAAGAATGAACCTCCGAGATAACTCTACTGGTCCAATCATCAGGGACAAACAGTCTACCAGGCGGACAGCGATCAGGCCTATCACCTGAAACTCCTGCAAAGAACGCCGCAGGTCTGGGGAGACAGCTGACAATATCACCCCATCCTTCAGGATGCCGGTAGGTTCGGAATCACCAGGCAAGTCAGGCTCAAAACTCCTAGAGAGGGCATCCGCCTTCACATTCTTGGACCCAGGCAGATATGACACCACAAAGTTAAATCGGGAGAAAAACAACGACCAGCGCGCCTGTCTAGGATTCAGACGCCTGGCCGACTCAAGATAAATTAGATTCTTGTGGTCAGTGAGGACCACCACCTGGTGTCTAGCACCCTCAAGCCAATGACGCCACTCCTCAAACGCCCACTTCATGGCCAGAAGTTCCCGATTTCCCACATCATAATTTCGCTCAGCGGGCGAAAACTTTCGGGAGAAAAACGCACATGGTCTCATTACTGAGCAGTCAGGATCTTTCTGCGACAAAACTGCACCTGCTCCGATCTCCGAAGCATCCACCTCAACCTGGAACGGAAGTAACACATCAGGTTGGCGCAACACAGGAGCGGAAGAAAAGCGGCGCTTAAGCTCTTGAAAGGCCTCCACAGCCGCAGAGGACCAATTAGCAACATCAGCACCCTTTTTGGTCAAATCAGTCAAAGGTTTAGCAATGGCAGAAAAACCCGCTATAAATCGGCGATAGAAATTAGCAAAACCCAAGAACTTCTGCAGACTCTTCAAAGAAGTAGGTTGCATCCAATCACAAATAGCCTGGACCTTGACAGGGTCCATCTCCATAGATGAAGGGGAAAAAATATATCCCAAAAAGGAAATTCTCTGAACTCCAAAACTACACTTTGAGCCCTTTACAAAAAGAGAATTAGCTCGCAAAACCTGAAAAACTCTCCTGACCTGTTGAACGTGAGATTCCCAGTCCTCCGAAAAAACAAGAATATCATCCAAATACACAATCATAAACTTATCCAGATATTCACGGAAAATATCGTGCATAAAGGACTGAAAAACGGAAGGGGCATTTGCGAGACCGAAAGGCATTACCAAATACTCAAAATGGCCTTCAGGCGTATTAAATGCGGTCTTCCACTCATCCCCCTGCTTAATCCACACCAAATTATACGCACCATGTAGATCGATCTTAGTGAACCACTTAGCCCCCTTTATGCGAGCAAACAGATCAGTCAGTAAAGGTAACGGGTACTGGTATTTAACTGTAATCTTATTCAAAAGTCGATAGTCGATACAAGGTCTCAATGAACCATCCTTTTTACCTACAAAGAAAAACCCTGCCCCTAGTGGAGACAACGAGGGGCGAATATGACCCTTTTCCAAAGATTCTCTGATATACTCCCGCATAGCAGTATGTTCGGGCACAGACAAATTAAACAAGCGACCCTTAGGAAACTTACTACCGGGGATCAATTCAATAGCGCAGTCACACTCTCTGTGAGGAGGGAGAGAATCAACTTTAGGCTCTTGAAAGACATCATAAAAATCTGACAGAAATGCTGGGATCTCAGAGGGAGTAGATGAAGAAATAGGAACCAAAGGTGCATCCCCATGAATACCCCGACATCCCCAGCTCAACACAGACATAGATTTCCAGTCCAAGACGGGATTATGAATCTGTAACCATGGTAATCCAAGCACTAAGACATCATGTAGGTTAAATAATACAAGGAAACGAATAATCTCCTGATGGTCTGGGGTAAGACGCATAGTCACTTGTGTCCAATATTGTGGTTTATTGCTAGCCAAAGGTGTAGAATCAATACCCTTCAGGGGAATAGAAACTTCCAACGGCTCCAAATCAAACCCACAACGCTTGGCAAAGGACCAATCCATGAGACTCAGAGCGGCGCCAGAATCCACATAAGCATTCACAGTAACAGATGATAAGGTACAAATCAATGTCACGGACAAAAGAAATTTTGACTGCAAGGTACCTGTAGAAAAAGATTTATCAACCTCTTTATCAACCTTTTTTATACGTTTAGAGCATGCTGATATAACATGAGCTGGATCTCCACAGTAGAAGCACAATCCATTTTTGCGCCTGTAATTTTGACGTTCGCCTCTAGACAAAACACGATCGCATTGCATAGGCTCTAATGCCTTTTCAGAGGTCACCGCCAAATGGTGCACAGGTCTTTGCTCAGAAGACACCGCCATATGGTGCACAGGTTTTTGCTCAGAAGATACCGCCATATGGTGCACAGATTTTTCCTCAGAAGACCCCGCCATATGGTGCACAGATTTGCGCTCCCGCAAACGCCGATCAATCTGGATAGCCAATTTCATGGCATCATTCAGACCTGTAGGCACAGGGAACCCCACCATGACATCCTTCACGGCATCAGAGAGACCTTCTCTGAAATTAGCTGCTAAAGCGCACTCATTCCATCTAGTAAGCACCGACCATTTACGGAATTTCTGGCAGTATATCTCAGCTTCATCTTGCCCTTGGGAAAGAGCTATCAAGGCTTTCTCAGCCAAAATCTCCAAATTAGGCTCTTCATAAAGCAACCCCAAAGCCTGAAAAAACGCATCTACATTTAACAACGCAGGATCCCCTGGCGATAATGCAAATGCCCAACTTTGTGGGTCGCCGCGCAGTAGAGAGATAACAATTTTAACTTGTTGAGTATGATCACCAGCAGAGTGAGATCTCAGAGACAAAAACAATTTGCAATTTTCTCTGAAACTCAAAAACCGGGATCTGTCTCCGGTAAAGTATTCAGGCAGAGGAATCTTAGGTTCAGACATTGGAGCACGTATAACAAAATCTTGTAAGTTCTGTACTTTTGTCGCAAGGTTATTCAAACCTGCAACTAAACTCTGTGGATCCATGTTTCAAATGGGTGTAACCCAAGCATTCAGAGGTTAAGAGGAGAGGAAAAAAAAAAAAAAGGCTGAAGACTGCAGTTTAAGCAAGGAATACAAATGAGCAAACTAAGGTGCACTTTCAAACACAGAAAAAAAAAACACCTTTTCTCCTCCTTCCTGCTTTAGTGCATATTTTAACACATAGATTTTTTACTGGCCGGCCAAACTGTTATGGTTACCCCAATGACCAGGGGAATAAAAATACAAAACGGACTAGCTCTCGGGTGATGGAAACTAAGGTCGACCGTGACCTGAACCTGACCCAACACTTACAGTAGCCGGGGGATGTACCTACGATGCCCTAGACACCACGCGCCAGCCGGAGATCTAACTACCCCTATAAGAGGAATATACAGGCCTGCCTTACCTCCAGTGAGGAACCCCAAAAGATGATAGTAGGCCCCCACAGATATTGACGGTGAGTTCAGAGGAAATGACATACGTAGGATGAACAGCAGATTTAGCACAGTGAGGTCCGCTTACTAGATAGCAGAAGGACAGGAAAGTGTTACTTCACGGTCAACCTAAAAACACTATTCAAAAACACCATCCAGAAATTACTTTAAACTCCAGTGACAACTCATGCCACTGGAGTAGTAATTTTCTGTCCACAAGAGCTTCCAGCACTGAAGAGTCACATTGCAGATAGCTGGACAAAAATAGCAAAAACAAGAAACAAAATTCAACTTAGCTGAACTGGAACTTGAGGCAGGTGAATGCAACAGAATGCTACTAGCACATTGTTGGCCGGCATATGACTAACAGCCAAGCAGCCTTAAATAGGAAACTCCCCTAGAGGGTGGCGACAGGTAATCAGAGATGGAGGAAGGCACATAAGAGACACTACCATAACAGACCACCGGGGGAGCCCACAAACCGAATACACAACAGGGGACATTATAAGAGGGGCTGTCTATGGGGACATTATAAGAGGGGCTGCCTATGGGGACATAAGGAGCTGGCTATGGGGACATTATAAGAGGGGCTGTCTATGGGGACATTATAAGAGGGGCTGTCTATGGGGACATTATAAGAGGGGCTGTCTATGGGGACATTATAAGAGGGGCTGTCTATGGGGAAATTATAAGAGGGGCTGTCTATGGGGAAATTATAAGAGGGGCTGTCTATGGGGACATTATAAGAGGGGCTGTCTATGGGGAAATTATAAGAGGGGCTGCCCATGGGGACATTATAAGAGGGGCTGCCTATGGGGACATAAGGAGCTGGCTATGGGGACATTATAGGAGGGGCTGTCTAAGGGGACATTATAAGAGGGGCTGTCTATGGGGACATTATAAGAGGGGCTGTCTATGGGGACATTATAAGAGGGGCTGCCTATGGGGACATTATAAGAGGGGCTGTCTATGGGGACATTATAAGAGGGGCTGTCTATGGGGACATTATAAGAGGGGCTGTCTATGGGGACATTATAAGAGGGGCTGCCTATGGGGACATAAGGAGCTGGCTAAGGGGACATTTCCAGTTGGGGCTAGCTATGGGGATATAAGGGGCTGTCTATGGGGACATTATAAGAGGGGCTAGCTATGGGGACATTATAAGAGGGGCTGTCTATGGGGACATTATAAGAGGGGCTGTCTATGGGGACATTATAAGAGGGGCTGTCTATGGGGACATAAGGAGCTGGCTAAGGGGACATTTCCAGTTGGGGCTGGCTACGGGGATATAAGGGGCTGTCTATGGGGACATTATAAGAGGGGCTAGCTATGGGGACAAAAGGAGCTGTCTATGATGATACTATAAGATGGGCTGCCTATGGGAAGTTCACCTTCCAACAAGACAATGACCCTAAGCACACAGCAAAAATAACAAAGGAGTGGCTTCAGAACAACTCTGTGACCATTCCTGATCGGCCCAGCCAGAGCCCTGACCTAAACCCAATGGAGAATCTCTGGAGAGACCTGAAAATGGCGTCTACCAACGTTCACCATCCAACCTGACAGAACTGGAGAGGATCTGCAAGGAAGAATGGCTGAGGATCCCCAAATCCAGGGGGGAAAAACTTGTTGCATCATTCCCAAGAAGACTCCTGGCTGTACTGGTGCAAAATGAGCTTCTACTCAATACTGAGCAAAGGGGCTGAAGACTTATGGCCATGGGAGATTTCAGTTTTTTCTTTTTCAATAAATTTGCTAAAATTTCTACATTACTGTTATCTTTTCAGTCAAGATGGGGTGCAGAGTGATCATTAATGAGAAAAAAAATAACTTTTTTGAATTGACCAAATGGCTACAATGACACACAGAGGGCATGAATACTTTCCTCACCCACTGATTATACCTATGGCTATACTCCATTTCTGTGTTAGTCTGTGTTGTTGTATACAAGTGACTGGTTCTCACAAACTCTTTTGAAGAAGCAATAAGAAATGGGCAACATTAACGACTGTATACGTAGTGGTCAGCTAATGAAACTTAGTGCAGCAGATGAAGCGCATCATGTTACTTCCCTAATAAATGGGAAGATGCACAGCAGCGCCATCAACTCAGAACCGGCCACAACCAGTGGGAACCAGCTACACTTGTCTACTGTTTGGAGAAGTCTGGCCAGAAGTGGCGTTCATGGAAGAATTGTGGCCAAACGTTAAAAAAAGTGACAAAAAGAAGTGATGGAGGTGATTGCGGTCACCAGATACTGATGATGGAGGGAACGGGCGGTCAGCAAATATTGATTTTATTTAGATTTCTCTTTGCATTTTGTTAATTGATAAACTATTCACACTTCTATTTTTTAAAGAATTCTAATTTTGCAGCATTTTTTTCAAACATGTCTAATAGGTTTGCGCAGTACTGTATATATAGAAGTCACACTTGGCAAACGTTCTAGCTCATAATTATAGGTATCAGGTCAATGACTGAATCACAAGGGTATAATGATTGCAGTTCAGGTCCCACTGGGCTTGATGTTGTGCAGTGTGATTACCCGGGTGGGAAGAGATTTGGAGCGGCCCTCAGAGCAGGGAGGGTATATATATATATGTGTATATGTATATATGTGTATATAGACTTGAGTCATGGGATGTGACTGCTGATCTGAGATGTGGTGAGTGTGAAGAGGCGGCACAGACATTTTGTATCCACTATAACAAGATAAACAAGAATCATTCTACAAAAGAAAAACTTTTATTTTGCCTTTTTGGTTGTGAATTGTTAAATGTATTTACCAAAGCCCCTTATTGGGGAACGTCTGACAACTATTTAAAGTGTATCGCCAGCTTAAAGGGGGTGTTCACCTTTGGGGACATGACTTTTTTTTTAACTTAAATGCATGTAATTAGGGCTAAAAATATATTTTTTTGCAATTGGGCTTCTGTAAACATTTTGCACCTTTTACTTTTTGCAGCCTCTGGTTGCATTGTCTATTGCAATGTGTTAACTGAGAATTCGTCGGTCAGCTCGCTATGACAATCTGATGGAGGACTTTGCATCTTTATTTGATTAGTCTTCTTCTATGGCTCGTTTCATCCGATTTGTAACCGTAAACCACATCAAAGTTAGAAGTGCAGGGACACAAAGAGTCTGTAACAGCCAAAAGGTGCAACGTGTTTATGGAAACCCAATTGCAAAAATGATTGTTATCCGCAAATCCATGCATTTAATAAAAAAAATGTCCCAAAAGGCAGATGACCCTAAACACTGGTGAAGACACAATGTGGACGGAAAGTTTTAGTTTGTATTTTTTCCTTATCAGGGAAACATTGAAAAAGTTTTGATTTTTTTTCAGTTGTGAAACTTTTTTGTTGTTGTTGGAAGCGGATATAAATGTGCGTGAAGGTTTCACAAATGTGATTGTTCATCATATGAAGGTAAGACTGTGTTTTCTTTTTTTTTTTTCAGGAAACCAATTTATATAAAAATATTCAGTTGAAAAAAGAGCAATGCAAAATTCTCCAGCTCTGATACATGAGACAATTATCCGGTGGACAGGTTATTTTTTTTAACTCATCCTGTTGATTAGATGGCTGCCCTAACACCTGTCCTGTCTGCATACTTTATTTTATTCCAGTAGAACATTTCTTAAAGGGATTCTCCATCACTTATCCATTCCACCCAAATGGGTGATGTATGGGACAGTTGCAGGGAGAACCATGCGATGTACAGATACACAGCTCATCTCTTTTAATTCATAGGACATCTCTCTGCATACAGCAAGAAGTCTCCACATTTAGGCAGAAGAGAGAGGAAATCCCTTTAACAAAGCACATAGGTCCTCATCTGTGATACTAGAGACAGCAGAAATACAGGGAACAATGTGAAACTGTGCTCCTGACAAACTGCAAGTCTGACGTTTTTAAATTTTGGAATGGAAAAAGGAAGGAACAAAAATAATAAAACAGAACAGAATGACAATGTTTGGTTTCAGCAGCCTCTATGTATCACTGAAGAATAATAAAGCAGATAGAATAGAATGACAGTGTTTGGTTTCAGCAGCCTCTATGTATCACTACAGAATAATAAAACACATAGAACAGAATGATAATGTTTGGTTTCAGCAGCCTCTATGTATAACTGCAGAATAATAAAACAGAACAGAATAATAATGTTTGCTTTCAGCAGCCTCTATGTATCACTGCAGAATAGTAAAATAGAACAGAATGACAATGTTTGGTTTCAGCAGCCTCTATGTATCACTGAAGAATAATAAAGCAGATAGAATAGATTGACAGTGTTTGGTTTCAGCAGCCTCTATGTATCACTACAGAATAATAAAACACATAGAACAGAATGATAATGTTTGGTTTCAGCAGCCTCTATGTATAACTGCAGAATAATAAAACAGAACAGAATAATAATGTTTGCTTTCAGCTGTCTCTATGTATCACTGCAGAATAGTAAAATAGAACAGAATGACAATGTTTGGTTTCAGCAGCCTCTATGTATCACTGCAGAATAATAAAATAGAACAGAATGGCAATGTTTGTTATTAGCAGCCTTTATGTATCACTGTAGAATTATAAAACAGATATAACAGAATGATAATGTTTGGTTTCAGCAGCCTCTATGTATCACTGCAGAATAATAAAAGTGATAGAAGAGAACGACAATGGTTTCAGCAGCCTCTATGTATCACTGCAGAATGAGTTGCCATTCATATCAGTCTTTGAGCGTGTCCAGCATCGTGCTCAGTACCCTTCATCTTTCTTCTTTGTCTTTGAGATGAGTAGTTTAAATATTATTACTGATCCATTAAAAAATAACTTGTATTAATTTGTTCGTTTCTCATAACTCAATAGTACACATGAAAATAAGTAATTTTGTAATTTATCTTTTCAGAGAAATCTGCTTCTTTCTCCTCCTGAACTGATCTTTCAATCTCAGTACAAGGGTAAAAGCTGTAAAATGTATATTCCGTGAAGACAGATGTGCACAATACTGAGATACTGTAGCTGTTGACAGTTGCTGCCTATAAGATTCTAGAGGAGAGGAGAGAAGGGAAGAGCTGGAGGAGACCCTGACATTCTGCTGCAAGTTCTCCTGAAATGACAGTTACACTTTAAATCTATGTTTTAAAAAAATAAATACAGTTTAAAAAGTAACTGTCATTTCAGGAGAACTTGCGATTGGACAAGAGAGTTGCTGCCTTTAAGATTCTATGGAGCGATAGGGGGAGGAAATGGAGGAGTTAGAGGAGACACTGACATTCTGCTGCAAGTTCTCCTGAAATGACAGTTACACTTTAAATCTACGTTTAAAAAAAAGGAAAAAAAAAATTGAAATGTAACTGTTGTTTCAGGAGAGATTGGACATGACATTTGCTGCCTCTAAGATTCTATGGAAGGGAAGGGGATGAGGAGAAGGGAGGAGCTAGAGGAGACACTGACATTCTGCTCCTAGTTCTCCTAAAAGTTGAAATGTAACTTGTTTCAGGAGAACTTGCAGTAAAATGTCAGCGTCTCCTCCCCCTCCCCTCTACGTAGAATCTTTTAAGAACCAATGGTCATCTACTAACACAGTAATGTGAACGTCTGTCTTTCCTAAGTACAGATTTTACCCCTGAATTGTCAGCAAAAGATCAGTCCTGGAGGAGAAAGAAGCAGAGTTCTCTGATAAGATAATTTACAAGGTTGCATATTTGCATGTGTACTATCGATTTATGAAATAAAAGTTAAAGCAATGCTGACTCTTTACATATAATAGTTGCGTTCCTCCACATCAGGTCTCCAAAAGTCTTCTCAACTGGACTCTTCACTTTTTACAGTCTGCTGTGTGCATCCATCAGTAAAGTTAGGAATAATCAGCACAAGTGAAGAAGGCTCCAACCAGGGGAGACAGCAGAACCATATAGGGTGCACGAACACTACAATAACTCATCACTATGCTTTTGAGGTGGTAGTGGCCCTCATACCTTTTGGGCCCCTGTGTGGCTGAACAGGTTGCACCAATGGTATGTCCGTCTTTGTTTCCCTCCATAAACTCTTCTTCATACTTATGCCCAACACAGAACACCTTGTCCTTGAATTATTTATAGAATTGTTTTACACTATGAATGCTTTTGATTTTTCCAAACTTTTTGTATTGTTTTTTTTTTTCATTTTATTTCTTTTTTTCTGAATTTCAGATGAATTTCACAAGTAGTCAAGCAAATTCAACCAAAGTGTCTTCCCAGCTGAGTATGAACCTAGAGGTCCTGAGAACAAGTGGTTTTATCCCGACGTTCCTCTGCTTCTTTTTCTTCTTGTATTTCATAGCTGTGATGTTGAGCATCTTCCTCAAGAGTCCGAGTGCTCGGGAAAGTGCCCGCTATGTCCTGTTTGCCCACATGCTTATTAATGACACTGTGTATCTCGCTCTTGGAATTTTTCTCTTTGCGTTTTACTTTTATCCAATCACTTTTCCCGTCCCCTTCTGTTACATTCTCGTCATCATGTCTTCGACGACTCTGAAGGTCACGCCATTCAACCTGGCAGCCTTGTCCTTGGAGCGCTACATAGCCATATGCTACCCGCTAAGACACGGAGAGTTCTGCACAGTGCACAGGTGCGGTATCGCTATTTTGGTCATGTGGACCATAGTCCTGATTCCCCATATTGTGGACGTCATTATTCTCATCTTTTCAGTTGAGAGAGCCTATTTCCTACTTTATTTAAAATGTGGCCGAATAAATCTCGGATTCACCCCGGCACAGGAAATTATTCGAGTTTTTTCAAATGCTTTTACTTTTTCCCTGGCTGGTCTAATCATTATATTCACCTATGCCAAGATCATGATGGTGGCTGTGAAGATGAACTCCGGTAAAGCCTCAGCCTCCAAAGCTGGGAAAACCATCATACTCCACGCGTTTCAGCTCCTGCTGTGCATGACGTCTCTTACCTACAGAATTGTGGAAATGCAGTTCTTAGATAATATAGTACTGCTGGCCGTCATCAATTTTTGCTTTTTCATGTGTCTTCCAAGGCTTATTAGTCCTTTGATATACGGTATAAGGGATGAGCTTTTCTCTAGTAACATGAAAAAATATTTTTTGTGCAACAGGCTGAAGATGTCTTTTAGAAAGTCTTAAAACTAAAAGGCAATATTGATTATAAAGTGGAGATTGTGGTGATTTTTCCATAGTCAAATAAAGGATTTCTACCAAAAACTCCCTTAAATGTGGTTTGCAAGATGTTGATGGCTCCTTGTTGGAGTCTTTCTTCTGATCGAGCACGTTCTGATCTACAGGAAGGCCAAAATCCAGCCAGTACACAGAAGTGGTCCTTTTAATGGATAAATTCAGTACAGACTTTAAGGGGGTGAATAGTTATGCACACTGATGTTTTCAGCTGTTTTGTCCTATTTGTTTGCTTCACAAGAAAAAGAGAACCAAGGTTTACTGCTGTAGGCATGCTTCATAGTTACATAGGTTGAAAAACGACATCGGTCCATCAAGTCCATCAAGTTCTCCCTTTCTCCAGCAATTGTTCATTTTGTCACTAAATTATCTATACCTTGCAATGTTATGTGTATTGAGGATATTGTCCAGCCCTTGCATAAAAGCTGTTATAGTGTCGGCCATTACTACCGCTTGTGGTCGGCATTCCACAGTCTGACTGATCTACAGTAAAGAACCCTTTCCTATTTATCTTCCTTCCACCCGTAATGAGTGCCCCTTGGTCCTTACTGCGGTCCTTGGAAGGAATAAGTCATGCATCGTCCTCTGTACAGACCACACATATATTTATACATGTAAATGTCATCCCCTCTGAGGTGTCTTTTTTACTAAGCTAAACAAGTTCAACTTTTCCAACCTTTCATCCTATGAGCGGCCTCCATCCTTGTAATAATCTAGTTGACACCTTTGAACTGACTCTAACTTCTGAATCTCCTTTTTAAAATGTGGAGCCCAAAACTGGATCCCATATTCTAGATGTGGCCTCACCAGTTATTTGTAAAAGGGTAATAATACATTGGGATTGTGGGATTTTATCTCTCTTTTTATACATATAGTACTAATATCTTGTTTGCTTTTGCGGCTGCTGTCTGTCATTGAGTGCTGCTGCTCAGCTTACTTGTAACCAGAATCCCCCGTCCTTCTCCTGTTCTGTAGTCCGAAATTGTTCGGAAAACGATCACAAAACATAAATTCGGCACGAATATGGCACATTCAGTTTTGTGATTGGAAACACGGTAACATTTGGTAAAAGTACAGGAAAATATTTGCGTTGACACAAAAGTATTTTCACCACTTTTGCACCGATAATGGTGTTGTATCATGAGTGTTTGGCACGTGTTTGATGAGGGAGGGGGGTTGCAGAGCTCAGAGGCGCGGCATTCTTGTAAATAGTTGTTTGTTTTTTCTCCTAACTTTATGTGTGCACTTTGTGGCTAGCCAATCATGGCGCAGGAACATCCACAATGTCCAGACACAACGGCTTGTGTCATAGGCTGCTGAAATCACATGTCCTTCTCCATATAAATAGCGGACATCTTGTTTTAGCGCCATTTTTACACTGTAACAGCGCAGAGAGGCTGCTCCTGACGCTGGCACTATAAGCAGCAAGATTGTAGCTAGTTAGCTAGGCGGTTCTATATCAGTCACATAGTGTAGCTAGATGGTGTCCGGTGTGGCTGTTAAATTTACCTTCCAGCATTTTTATTTTTTATTGTCATTACTGAGGTCCACAGACAAAGCCAGCAGGGAACATGTCCTACAAGTGTGTTGTGCACTGCTTCTAGTGTGCTCCATGCACGAGTATAGCATTCTAATAAATGTTATTTCACTAGCTAAATGTGATACAGCCCGCTGTATCCCACCTTGTCATTTAGTGCTGTGGTGATATGAAACTGTCTGCAGACCTAAGGCACATTAAAAAAAAATTACAATTTTTCTGTTGCAAAAAGCCCACTGTATCACACTTTGTTGTTGGGTAGTAAATTAAGCTGTCTGCAGATTTCATGCAGATAACCAAAAATGTTTTTCTGTTGCTAAACGTCATACAGTAGGGGACCTGACTTTCAAATAGTTTGTAGCATCTAGTGTGTTATAGATACCTGATCCAGAGACCACCAAAAAATTCTTGTGTTCCTAACGTCATACAGTACAGGACATCTGACTTTCAAATTCTTTGTAGCATATCTTCATTGTCATACAGGCCTCATCCACACTCAAACAATTCTTTCTTCTGTGAGTAACACGATACATCACGCCTTATATCACCTTGTAATTTACTGTCACTGAAATTCAGCTGTTTGCAGAGGTGGTGCAGAGTTTAAAATCTATTTTTCATGACTTGGAAAAAGCGAGGCTGTTGTTGAAGGGGAATTAGGCTTGGTGTTCAAGATGTATGTGGGGTAGATGGTAAGGTTAGTGAAAACACTAGTGAACCAACGTCACGTCCTGTGCAAAGACATCTGACAACTTCTGTTACAGGACGGGCTACTCCACTACCTTTCTTTGGCAGATGCACAGTGGTACGCCTTGTTGATGAGGCCCTGAAAGACCATGTGCTGGAGTAGATAGCAATCGCAGCTTCAAGTGGCCTTTTCTCCTCATCCTCCACCTCAACATCACACCCAGTACAGTCCACAGAGGTGGCACCCAAATTCCCTTGCTCCCCTCTGTGTCCCAGCTCTCCAACTGTACAACTGACTGTACAGAACCACAGACGGTGGTCTGAAGAGCTTTTTCACACATTCTATGCCATGGTCATCAGAAATGTACTCAAAAGCTTCACAGAGTCAAGAGGAGGAAATCTGCACAACTTTTTTTTTTAGCTTGGATCCTGGGCAGGACGAAGTAGGGTCTGAACGCTATCCTGATCCTCATCATCAGATGTTAACCCCTGGGGGGAGATGATCCTGATGAGACTCAGATATCTGAGGCTCCTGAGGACTGTACTTTGCTGTCAGGGTAGGAAGAGTAGGAGGGCAAATCCTAGGGTGAGGAATGTGATAACAGAAAGGATGATGATGATGAGGTGTTAGATCCCGTTGGTGTGAACATAGAGGCACACAGCTGAGTAGGTCATCTGAGGAGGAAGATGAGGAGGTTATGTTGCGCCATATGTCACAGACACGTAGTGATGCAGCCACAACGAGCAATGCATCCTCAGCCTCAACTGTTTCTGTGACCAGCAGTGTCCACGGGTCTGCAGCTCACAGGGGTGGCAAAGGTTGTCTAGCCTGGGACTTTTTTGACACTGCAAAGGATGAGCCAACTCACGTAATCTGCCAGCTTTGCAAAAAAAATAACTGAGTAGAGGTAAAAAGTGCAATATAATTTGACTAGTACATGTATGAACTTTCACATGCGCAATCTACATGTGTTACTGTGGGAATCCCACTGCGCAAAAATGCAGATGAGCAGACCTCAACAACCATCAGCCACCCCATCAATCGCATCTGCTGCTTCTTCCTCCTGCTCTGTTACTGTGCCAACTATTGAGATGCAGGTCTTCGACCGCAGAACCTCGGGTTCTTTACCCTCTCCAGTCATGCTGACTGAAAGGCCGCCTTCAGCTGTAACGGAAGCAGACATACCTGCTGTTTTTGACCGATCTCAGAGAATGAGCACACCACTAGTTTCTCAATCCACAGTAACATCTCCTTCTGCACCTCTCTCATAGTCCAGCAGCTTGTCTGGTTCACAATACTCCACCCCGTCTCAGCAGTGCAGCCAGCCCATGGTTCCCAGTTGTGGTCACGTAAAATATTGTTTCCTCCTATACATGACAAAGCTAGGAGGTTGAACTCCACCATCTCCAGTCTGTTGGCCACAGAAATGCTGCCTTTTTTCCTTGCAGATACAGACGGTTTTCGAAAGCTGATGGCCGTCGCAGTCCCCCAGTACCAATTGCCCAGTCGCCATTACTTTTCTAAGAAAGCTGTGTGTGTACTACACCAGCATGTTGCCGACAACGTCACACCTTCCTTGACTAAATCTATGTCTGCCATGGGTGTCCATCTGTTGGATTGGGAGTAGTAGAAGACCTGTCGGTCCCTATTATACTAATTCTACTGTGGTGAAATTGATGCCACTTTTGTGGTGTTTGCCAATAATTTTTGGAAATGTGAACACTCCTGGTTGTGTCTCCTTCATGCGTGTTGCCTGTAGCAGTAGGCCTCCGAGACCGTCAGGCCTCCACTTCCTTGGACTCAACTACCCCTGTTACTGTCCTTAGATTTTTCTGACAATGGCAGTCTACAAAACTGATATTTGTGCCACCTGAGTGTGGCTCAGCATGAAAGCAGGTAGAGGTGTTCCATTTGGTATCAGGCTCCCAGCACAGGAGGTCTACACCGATCCCTCACCCACCTCATCTTACTGTGACGTTCAATTGAAAGCTGTAAATGCTGTCCCAGACCCCAATACCTCATGCCTGGCTGATTGCTGCAGAGCCATCCTACGATCTGTGCTGTGGGTGAATTGAGGCCACTTTCCTGGTGTCTGTCCCTCATGTGATGTGTGTTGGCAGCATTTGGGGCCGTTATGAGGTGTTGTTTTGTTGTGCGTTTGTTCTTTCTTCCCATTGTCATGAATGGCGTTCGGCTATGTTGGGCGAATATTCTACTAATTAATCAGTGAATATTGCAAATTCAGCGATCGTAATCCGAACTAAACACTGAAATATTTGCTCATCTGTAGTCCCGAGTATCCTCCCATCTAATGTAGTTGCAGCCATAGGATTACTCTGTCCTGGGTGCATTACTCTACATTTATCTACATTAAACATTGTTTGCCAATCAGACGTCTTATCCAGATCGTTCTGTAATATTGTAACGTCAAGGTCAGATTTTAGTATCTTACATAGATGGTGTTGTCAGCAAAGAATAGACTGACACTTTACTATCAATCTCATCCACTATTCTTTAGTATCTTTACATGAACTGATGAAATCCCTAAAAAACCAAGTGAAATTCCAGGTTGTAAGATATATAAGACATGCCCAGGTTATACCAGCTGTACATAGAAAATTATGTACAGGAGATACCCAGGTTATACCAGCTGTACAAATATTATTATATACAGGAGATTCCCAGGCTAAACCGGCTGTATATATATAATTATATACAGAAGATGCCCAGGTTATACCAGCTGTGCATATATAATTATATACAGGAGATGCCCAGTGTTACGGAACCACTCAGCACCCAGAATATGTGTGCAGTTATATGTATGTATAATAGGTTCCATGTGAGATGCATCAGCCCACAGGCTGCGCCCCTGGGCAGAGGGGACAAGATATCCCCCTTCTGTCCTCCCCCACCTTTGTAATTCCCACAGTAAATATCGGCAGTCTCCGGCCCCCTGCGGCTATTGTAATGTATGCCTGCCGCTTTTCTATTGGCCTGCCCACTGTATCTGTGTGATATATTCTGTGTCCTGTGAATAAAGTGTTGTCAGACTGGAAATACTTGGAGAAGCAGTGAACTTTTATATGCGCCCATGTAATCAAGGAATTCCAGCCAGCGTCCTTCATTCAGACTCCAGCAAAAGCACAGTGGACCTCCTGAAACACGGGGTGGTACTGAAAGAGGTACCCCAGCTCAGTAGACCCCGTTACACTGGTGGCAGACAGCGGGATATGATACCCCTTCTACAGGAGGAAAGGAATGAATGGAAAACAACTACCAGAAGTTAAAGAGGACTACATTAAAAGATCTGGTGGAAGCCCGAGGGTTAATCACCAGCAACAAGACAAAAGCGGATTTGATAGCAGCCATCATGGAACACGACAGTGCAGCGCCCCCCAATGTGAACGTGGAGGAGACTGAATTCCAGAGGGAGGTAAAGAACAGACTGGCGTTCTATGGCCCAAACTCTGCAGTAGAGATCATACGAGAGGTGATGGCTGATGTGCGTACTGATCTGAAGGAAAAGATGGCCGAGCGGACCAGGATAGAGCTAGCCAAGATGGAGATGGCAGAGCGGACCAAAGTGGAGCTGGCCAAGATGGAGATGGCAGAGCGGAGAGAGGAGAGTCAGGGAGCAGGGGGAGCTCTGGCCTCCGACCAGGTACCTTCAACAGTAAGCCACAAAAAGATCCAGTATAATGCCTTCCGACAGTTGGGGGAGGCAGAGGAAGACATTGATGGCTTTCTGCAGGACTTTGAGCGGCAGGGTGCCCTTCATCAAATGAAGCCGGAGGAATGGGTTCAGATTCTGGCCAGCAAGCTGACAGGCTGGGCAGCGGACACCTATCGCACGGTACCTGATGAGGACTGTATGGACTATGAGCAGATCAAAGAAGTGATCTTGGCCCGGTATGCGCTGACACCAGAGGCATACCGCCAAAAGTTCCGCGGACTTATAAAATGAGTAATCGATACCCACGCTGAATGGGCCTGTAAATTATGGCGGTCACAGCTACAGTGGGTACAAGGGAGCCAAGCAACCACTAAGGAGGATGTCCTCCAGCTCGTCTTGTTAGAACGATTCTTTAATGGACTAACCCCTGAGACACAGGAATGGCTTCGCGACAGGCGGCTAACGACTCTTGAGGAAGCCGCTCGTCTGGCCGATGAACATCATGATGCCAGGAGGCCTCAGTTGTCCGGATCAAAGATAGTCACTAGGGGTCCGCCCACGGACCTGGAGGGCCCCAAACCACCGAAGATTGTAAGGGGACCAGCTAGAAACCCGGCCTACCACAGTTCCCCTGGGGCGTGATGCCACACCTGCCGTCAGCTGGGCCACCTGCAAAGACAATGTCCCAACCGGACTCAGTATACCCAGTGGCCAAAGGTGGGAACAGCTACCTTCAGCCGGGCCGCTGTACACTGCTACCAAGGCGAAGCTGACCCAACATTGGGGGCTACGACTAACCAAGGGGTGGAAGAGATGGAGGAAGTGCTGAGTGAAGTGGACCCCGTGCAGGCAGCCCGGGCAGGTAATCAACAACAGCATCGACAGATCGTGTGGGTTAATGGGAAACGTACGCAGGGACTAAGAGATTCAGGGGCAACTTTGACCCTTGTGAAGCCTCATCTCATTCGGGACCAAGAGAAGATGGACCGGACAGTGGCAGTCTGTGTAGCAGGGGGAGCCATACATCGACTGCCCACTGCTAGGATTCACCTGAACTGGGGAGTCGGGGATGGCCTTGTTGAGGTCGGCTTGATGGAGGATTTTCCTGCAGACGTCTTGCTGGGAAATGACTTGGGGCCCATGTTGTGTGCCTTCTTGGTTGCCCCTCTGGCTGAGACATATCCTGTGACCACCCGGAGACAAGCTCAAGCTGCGGAGGCGGAATCACACTCAGAAGAGGCTCAGGTAAGACATCCCAGCCCTACACGTATTCCCATAGCCAGGCACATTTCTTGGGCCACACCAGATGAATTTAAGAGGGAGTTACTTGAGGATCCTTCATTGGAGGGATATCGTGGGAAGGCACAAGAGGGGAGAGGGGTACTGGAAGGGGAACAGTTTATATGGAAGCAGGGACTCCTCTACCGGATCACAGAGCAGCACCACACAGGGACAAGCCCCACTATAAAACGACAGCTGGTAGTTCCCAAGAAGTATAGGCAGGAGTTACTGCGAATCTCTCATGACATACCCTTGGCCGGGCACTTCGGTGTCAGTCGCACCAGGCATCATCTGACACAAAACTTATTTTGGCCGGGGGTAACCTATGATGTTCGTCACTACTACCAGACCTGTGACAATTGCCAGTGCATTGGCAAGAGGGGAGATCGATGCAAGGCCAAATTACGCCCCCTCCCCATTGTGGAGGAACCATTTAGCCGAGTAGCAGTTGATCTGATAGGGCCATTAGCCAAACCCAGTCCGTCAGAAAAGGTATATATTGACAGTGGTAGATTATGCCACACGGTATCCAGAGGTGGTTGCGTTACCTAACATACTGGCAGAGACGGTGGCGGCTGCCCTGCTCCAGGTTTTCTCACAGGTTGGATTTCCCTGGGAGATTATCTCGGACAAGGGTACCCAGTTTACAGCAGAGGTGACCAACCAACTGTGGAAGCTGTGCGGCGTAAAGTCCATTAGAAGTGCCCCGTACCACCTGCAAACCAATGGGTTGTGTGAACGCTTTAACGGGACGTTAAAACAACTCATTGGGACTTTTACCAGGACCTACAGGGACTGGGAGAAATTCTTGCCTCACCTCCTGTTTGCCTATCGGGAGATGCCCCAAGAATCCACGGGGTTCTCCCCGTTCGAACTGGTATATGGGAGACGGGTAAGGGGACCCCTAGACTTAGTGCTAGAACACTGGGAAGGGGAGGGCCTCATAGAAGGGGTACCTATTGTACCCTATGTGCTGGAATTCTGGGACCACCTACAGGAGCTGACCCAGGCTGTACATGGGAACATGCAGGTGGCCCAGTGGCGCCAGCGTGTATGGTACGATCGGAGGGCCAGAGAGCGCACCTTGGAAATAGGACAGAAGGTCCTGGTGTTAGAGCCCACCAGGCAGAACAAGTTCCAAGCTGCATGGCAGGGGCCCTACCAGGTAGTGGGGAAAATAGCCGACACAACCTGTAATGTCACCGATTGTGATGACCCCAGGGTTATCCGCATGTTCCACGTGAATATGCTGAAGCCCTACCGGGAGCGCCCTGAAGAGGTAGTGGCCATCTGTGCACCTGAAGCAGAGGATTTAGCCGGACTTCCATTGCCTGATGTTTTAGAGGAAAGGACTCAGTCTAAAACATGGGACCAGGTACACTTGGGTGAAGACCTAGGCCCCGGGAGAGACAGAAGGTGGAGGAGTTGTTGAGGCAGCGACAGAGGATGTTTTCGGGGAAACCAGGTTACACTCGCCTGGCATAACACAAGGTTGGGACCCGGGATTAGACCCCCCTGCGACAACCCCCCTTCCGCTTCCCTGAGTCTGTACGAGAAGGGATGCGACAAGAGATACAAGAGATGTTGCGTTTAGGGGTCATTGGAAAGTCAGATAGTCCCTGGGCATCCCTCGTAGTGTTAGTGCCCAAGAAGGATGGGACTACACGGTTTTGTGTAGACTATCGTAAGCTCAATGAGAAAACAGTGACGGATGCGTATCCCATGCTGCGTGTGGATGAGTTGTTAGACCGGCTGGTGGGGGCAAAGTATTTGACCACCATCGATCTATGCAAAGGCTACTGGCAGATTCCCCTTAGTCCTGACGCTATTCCCAAGTTGGCATTTGTCACCCCGTTTGGCTTATTCCAGTTTCGAGTTATGCCATTCGGGATGAAGACTGCCCCGGCGACCTTCCAGAGGCTGGCTGACCGGCTTCTGGATGGTCTCCAGGACTGTGCTTGTGCCTATCTGGACGACATCGCCATCTACAGTGCAACATGGGAAGAGCATCTAAATCACCTAGAGACAGTATTGGACAGGATCCACAAGGCCGGAATCACCCTGATCCCAAACAAGTGTCACGTGGGCAAAGCAGAGGTTCAGTATTTAGGGCATTGGGTGGGAAGTGAGAAACAGAGACCAGAACCAGCCAAGATTGAGGCCATAGCCAAATGGCCCACCCCTCACACTAAAACCCAGGTCATGGTGTTTCTAGGGACAGCGGGGTATTACAGGAAATTCGTTCCCAATTACAGCAGCGTAGCAAAGACCCTCACTGATCTGACCCGTAAGAACAAACCCCGCCAGGTAACCTGGACCCCAGAGTGTGAGAAAGCCTTCCGCCAGCTAAAGGACGCCCTGACCAATACCCCTGTATTGGCCGCACCCGATCCAACTAAACGTTTCCTTGTTCACAGAGACGCTTCTATGTTTGGATTGGGGGCAGTACTGAGCCAAGTCGGGCCGGACGGCCAAGAACACCCGGTAGCTTACCTGAGTCGGAAACTACTGCCCCGTGAAGTAAGCTATGCTGCCATCAAGAAGGAGTGCCTGGCGGTAGTATGGGCACTCAAAAAGTTACAACCATATTTGTATGGACGACAGTTTTCCCTCCTAACGGACCATAATCCCCTAGTCTGGCTTAATCGGGTCTCCGGAGACAACGCCAGATTACTGCGGTGGAGTTTAGCCCTACAACCTCTGGACTTCACCATCCACTACAGACCCGGCAAACAAAACGGTAACGCCGATGGACTAAGTCGACAAACGGAACTTGTACCAACCCCATAAACTTCGGTCATCCCCAAACCGATCCGTTAAGGATCAGACTGTGTATGCCGATCGCGTCGCTGAAAAGTGGAGCCATGTTACGTGTTACGGAACCACTCAGCACCCAGAATATGTGTGCAGTTATATGTATGTATAATCGGTTCCATGTGAGATGCATCAGCCCACAGGCTGCGCCCCTGGGCAGAGGGGACAAGATATCCCCCTTCTGTCCTCCCCACCTTTGTAATTCCCACAGTAAATGTCGGCAGTCTCCGGCCCCCTGCGGCTATTGTAATGTATGTCTGGTCTGCCGCTTTTCTATTGGCCTGCCCTCTATATCTGCGTGATATATTCTGTGTCCTGTGAATAAAGTGTTGTCAGACTGGAAATACGTGGAGAAGCAGTCAGCTTTTATATGCTCTCATGTAATCAAGGAATTCCAGCCAGCGTCCTTCATTCAGACTCCAGCAAAAGCCCAGTGGACCTCCTGAAACACAGGTTGGTACTGAAAGAGGTACCCCAGCTTGGTAGACCCCGTTACACCCAGGTTATACCAGCTGTACATATATTATTATATACAGGAGATACCCAGATTATACTAGCTGTACATATATAATTATATACAGGAGATGCCCAGGTTATACCAGCTGTACATATATAATTATATACAGGAGATGCCCAGGTTATACCAGCTGGACATATATTATTATATACAGGATATACCCAGATTATACCGGCTGTACATATATAATTATATACAGGAGATGCCCAGGTTATACCGGCTGTACATATATAATTATATACAGGAGATGCCCAGGTTATACCAGCTGTACATATATAATTATATACAGGAGATGCCCAGGTTATACCAGCTGTACATATATAATTATATACAGGAGATGCCCAGGTTATACCAGCTGGACATATATTATTATATACAGGATATACCCAGATTATACCGGCTGTACATATATAATTATATACAGGAGATGCCCAGGTTATACCAGCTGTACATATATAATTATATACAGGAGATGCCCAGATTATACTAGCTGTACATATATAATTATATACAGGAGATGCCCAGGTTATACCAGCTGGACATATATTATTATATACAGGATATACCCAGATTATACCGGCTGTACATATATAATTATATACAGGAGATGCCCAGGCTATACCGGCTGTACATATATAATTATATACAGGAGATGCCCAGGTTATACCGGCTGTACATATATAATTATATACAGGAGATGCCCAGGTTATACAGGCTGTACATATACAGTATAATTATATACAGGAGATACCCAGGTTATACTGGCTGTACATACTGTATATAATTATATACAGGAGATGCCCAGGTTATACCGGCTGTACATATATAATTATATACAGGAGATGTCCAGATTATACCAGCTGTACATATATAATTATATACAGGAGATGCCCAGGTTATACCGGCTGTAGATATATAACTATATACAGGAGATGCCCAGGTTATACCGGCTGTACATATATAATTATATACAGGAGATGTCCAGATTATACCAGCTGTACATATATAATTATATACAGGAGATGCCCAGGTTATACCGGCTGTACATATATAATTATATACAGGAGATGCCCAGGTTATACCGGCTGTAGATATATAATTATATACAGGATATTTCCAGACTTTATTATCACCGCAGCTCAGGTCCCTTTGGACTGGATTCTGTGCAGTGTGGTTATTTGGGTGTGAAGGATTCAGAGCGCTCCTGAGAGCCGGAAGGGTATAAATATGTGGAGTCCGGTAGTGATTATCATCAGATGGAAAGAGAATTACAGGACTGGACGTATGGTAAGTGGGAGGTGCTGGCAGAGAATGGAAACTATCAGCAGGTTCCTTTATTCATGTACAGTATTTGTTGGCTGAAAAGTCTAGATTCTACTCATTTCTTAAAAATATTGAGGACCCAAAAAATGTATATATATGACATAGACAGGTTATTGATGTTACTGCCCACCATGCAATACTCTGCGTCCCCTGTGGAGGTGCTGCAGGGAGATCAGATCTCTGTCCACAGCTGGTTGACTGGAGTCCTAGTAGCAAGAGACTTCAATGGGTGTATTATGGACCCTACTCACGAAAAGTGATCATTTCATGTGGACAACCCCTTCACCTCTCCTGTAGGTTGTCTGGATTCTCTGGACGTGATTTGACGTTATTGACTACGGGGGGGGGTTACCATGTAGATCACACGTATTCATCCTCATTCTGACCTATACACTGATTTGGGTGACTACCTGGATGGGAACGGTGGTTTTCTGATACATTTTTCAGTGCGTTTTTAATTGATTTGAGTGAAGTAAAAAACGCACAGAGAATTAACATTCAGCAGATTATTTTCTGCACCAAATTTCCAAGTCAAAAATACATAACGTGTGCAGGACGCGTCAGGTTTCTAACTCACTTAGCTGGCATCAGGTTTTGTGACAAATCCACGCCGAAAAAAGAGATAAAAATGCACCAAATCTGCAATGTGTGCACACAGCCTAAAATTTTTAACAGGTTTTTTAAGGGTTATATTATAGCTCCCACCCATCCCGGATACAGCGGGACAGTCTTGATTTGGACACTTTGCCCCGCAGTCCCGGCCGGGATCTCCCTCTCCCACTCTGCAGTGAAAAGCAGCCGGCGCCCCTCTTGTATCAGGCTAAGCCCCCTCTGTCTGCCCCTCTTCTTATCTAGCAGTCATATCATGTCCTTCCCTTCTCCTCCTAGATTCAGGTATTTTCAGCAGCGAGAGCAAAAATGAAACCACCAGCACCAGCAGCAGCAGCAGCAGCATTAGTAGTAGTAGCAGTGCTTGTGTGCTCTGCTCTGGCTGCTTCCTACGAGTCCCCTTGTGTCTGCTGCTTCTTCACTGCTGTGTCTGCTGCAGGCACATGGGGACAGAAGACAGGATTGTCTCCTCTTTTGCAGGCACAGCATTGGGTCAGTGACATGACAGAAGCATCGCTCGCAGACAGCTGCCAGGTCCTAGCTGGATCTCTGCTAGTGACATTTCCAGGAAACTGCAGCTCCTAGACAGACTCCGGTACAGGGTGCAGTAGAAAATACGTAACATAAATAAAGATCTTTATGAGCTTTCTGGTGGTTGATAAATCCTCTGAAAAATCTGCGTATGTATGTGTATAAATATATTTTTTTTTCATAATTTTAATTAAGTTTATTAAAGGGGTTCTCCAGGCTCGAGTTAAGTCTGCAGTCGGGGGCGTAACTACTAGAGTCGCACAGTGTCGGACTGGAGCACCAGAGAAAATAATTCTTGGAGACCACTTTGTAACTGCATAGAAATAAATGCAAGACCACCAATTGTAAAATACACTAATATCAGGGTATATAATATAAAGTAGTACATGTCTCAATTATGCAGCAGGGGTTGGAGTAGCCCCCCTCATAAAATATAAAGTAGCCCCTCATAGGGTACAATGTATCCCCCTCATAGTATATAAAGTAGCCCCCTCATATAGTATAATGTAGCACCCTCACAGAATATAATGCAACCCTCATATAGAATATAATGCAGCCCCCTCATAGCAAATAATGCAGCCCCCATACAATATAATGTAGCCCCCAATAGAATATAATGCAACCAGCCTCAGAGTATAATGCAGCACCCCATAGGATATAATGTAGCCCCCTCATAGGATATAATTCAGCCCCCTTCAAATATTATAATAGTTTAATACAGCCCCCACAGAATATAATGTAGCCCCCTCAGAGTATAATGAAGCCCCTCATAAGGTATAATGCAGCCCCTCCATGGAATATAATGCAGCCCACTCATAGGGTATAATGCAGCCCCCTTCAAATAGTATAATATTATAATACAGCCCTCCCCACAGAATATAATGTAGCCCCGATCAGAGTATAATGCAGCCCCCTCATAAGGTATAATGCAGCCTCTCCATGGAATATAATGCAGCCTCCCACAGAATATAATGTATCATGCTGCCCCCCTCATAGGGTATCATGCTGCCCCCCTCATAGGGTATCATGCAGCCCCCCTCATAGGATATCATGCAGCTCATCCCCGTAGGGTATCATGCAGCTCCCCCTCCATACATCTAGGACTCATTGATATATATCTTTATATATCTATATATATAATTGTCTAAGGGTTTTTCTGTCTGTCCTGGAAATCCCGCGTCTCTGATTGGTCGAGGCCGCCAGTCTTCGACCAATCAGCGACGGGCACAGTATTGACGTAGATGTCATAATGGTTGCCATGGCAACGATGATGTCATAAAGGTTGCCTCGACCAATCAGTGACGGGCACAGTCTGCCGCGAATTCTGGAATCATCATTGTCCATATACTACGGGGACATACATATTCTAGAATACCCGATGCGTTAGAATCGGGCCACAATCTAGTAAATATATATATATATATATATATATATACTCACCTCTCCTCCTCACTCCCACACTGATTCCGGCGGTGGCTCTGCTCCGATGTCAGGAACTACGCTGCAGTCGGTCTGGCACACAGCAGGTACGCGATAAAGTGACGTCATCGCGCACCCGCTGTGTGTCAGAGACAGAAGGGAATGATGGGAGAGGGAGAGTCATCTGACACTTTCTTCTCCATTATTGCGCAATGGGGGGAGGCGCTGACGCTGGGACCCCCTGGCTTATGGCCCCATAGCAGCCGCATGGGCTGAGGGTCCCTGTGGGAGCGGGGGCCCTGATAGCTGGCAGTGTTAGCTGCAGCCTGCGGCAAACACTGCCCCCTATTAAGAAATGAAGTCACTTCTCTCCATGCCCATGGGGGCGTGGAGAAGCGTGAATATTCATTTCACTTTAGTAGTTGGAACAGGCTTAGGCTTCCTGCCACCCGCTGCTGCTCCACTGGCACCGGGGGCCCCATGGCATCTGCGTGGTGTGCCGCTATTAGCAACACCCCACTGCCTGGGGGCCCCTGGAGCAGTGGGGGCCCTAGGCAGCTGTTGGCCCTGTATGCCAGCAGGTGTCAGGGCCTGGGCCCACTGGAAAATCCTCCGGTTCTCTGGTGGCCCAGTCCGATCCTTTTCACAGAGGTCACCACCAGGCCAGCTGATGCCAGCAAATACTTTGGGTGTTTTGCTGCACAGAGACCCGTTGGGTCCATGCCGGCAATACATACTGCCGGCCAATCAAAGGCCAGCAGCTGACTTCAGTGTGCACATGACTGTGGGCGCATGGCAGAGGCGTCATGTGCTCCCGTCGCTTGCACATTGAGATCAGCTGCCCGCTTCAGAAGAGGACGCCGCACGGCGAGGGAGAGGAGAGAAGGTGGGTAGAATTAGGTTTTTTTTCGATACATGAAAGAACATCAGAATGGAGGACATATGTACCAGAATGGGACCCAGGATAAGGGACATATGCATATAACCCATCCTGGCCTGGTGATGTTCCTTATCCTGCGCCCCATCCTGGTGTATATATCCCCATCCTGATATCTACAACTGCTTCTCACTAAATTAGAATATTATCAAAAAGTAAATATATTTCAGTTCTTCAATACAAAAAGTGATACTCATATATTCTATAGAGTCATTACACACGGAGTGATCTATTTCACGGGTTTATTTCTGTTAATGTTGATGATTATGGATTACAGCCAATGAAAACCCAAAAATCATTATCTCAGTAAATTAGAATACTTTATAACACCAGCTTGAAAAATGATTGGAAAATCCGAAATGTTCCCTACTGAAATGGGCACCCAGGGCCACGGACCGGGTCGCAGCCACCGTGACATCCCATTTAAGTACCGGACCCGGTACCGAGTACCCCACGGCCCTGGCGGGCGACTCATATATATATATATCAGAGTGGAGAGGGCTGTGCTGATTCTCCAGTGTCAGCAGGGGGCGCTCATGCGACTTCGAGTATACGATTTGCATACTCCCAGCAACATTCCAACGAGAAGTGTTCGCTCTCGCTCAGTACGCCTGCATTGAGCAAGGACGCGCTCATCTAGTCAGCACCTGACCACCCACCCGCTATCAACACTGGAGAATCTTCACAGCGCACAGTGCTGTGGCTGTTAGGATTCAAAAGTCTGACATTGACCTCAAGACTGGACATCCCCTTTCAGACAAAAAAATAAATTTTATTACGTAATAAATATATTAACGAGTTTGTACACTACCTGGACAACCCCTTTAAAAGTAAAATAGTTCCCTTGTCAAATAAAAATACCCTATATAATACTCTCCTCTTTTACTGGCGCAGTTCCAGTGATGTCAGCGCCTGGTCTCCCGAGGCTCACATGACATTATGCCACATGAGCCCTGCAGCCATTCAGCGTTTTTTTTTATACGCTGCTATTTTTGCATTTACTCATTGTTTTCTATGGGTGAAAAAAAGCTGAAAAAACATTGAAACAACCCTGAAAGAAGTGACATGCTGCTTCTTTCAGCAGATTTACAAATCAGTCAGGAAAAAAAAAACTATGTGTGTGCATGGGATTTCTGAAATCTCATAGCTTTTCATAGTATTGTAAAGCACAGCTTAAAAGTTGCATTAAAAAGATACAGCAAAAAATGCACCATGCTTTAATTTATCCAATTTTTGGACAAAGGAAGTAAGAGTGCTGCAGCCTGATAGCAGCTGCTGATTGGCTGCAGGGCACATGTGACATAACGTCATGTGAGACCTGGCGCCAACAATGCTGTAACACTGCCAGCAGCAGAGGTGACTGCAGACTATTATTATTTTGTAAGTTGGAATATAGTCATTGAGAAGGGGTTGTCTGAGTAATGGACAATTCGTTTAATTCTATGGCCCAGTGTTCAGTTGTGTCTCTCCACACCCAATGTCATGTCGGATGGTAGAGCACAAACATCAACATTAGAATTATGCAAAGTCTTGTGTTGGTGCTTCCAGTGCCAATGCAGAGCACAGTAGTCGAGATAAGATTGTCCTCGCCTGCTACACTCTGTATAGGCAGTGACCGAACTGACATAAGATGAGCAGCTAACGAATGAAAACTGTGATGAATTATGTGCAGTATTAAGAGAGGCTTTTGTGATTTAGCAAATTTTGTTGGAAATATTTTTTTTTCTGACTTTGATTATGGTTTATAAAACAATGTGATTGGCAGTGCTGAATGGGTGTGGTTAAGGGGATGGTTTAAACATTTGCCACGGTGCACTTAGCATGCCGCTATCTTTGACCCTCTTTGCTTCACTGAAAAGTTGGGAGATATGATTATAGACCAACAAAATGCACTCGAGACCATGGAAGTCTATGGATGAGTAATATAATACGATACATTTTTTAACAAGTTTTTTTGAGGCTTTTATAGCAATGAAATCTACCCAAGAATTTGTAAAAGTCTATGGATGAGCAATATAATACCAATTCATGTTTGGACAAGTTTTTTTTGAGGGTTTTATACCAAGGAAATGTACTCCAGACCATGGATTAGTCTATGGATGAACAATATAATAACAATAACATTTTGAACAAGTTTTTTTGAGGGTTATATAACAACAAAATGTATCCCAGAAGACAGAATCATGGATGGGTGACAAATTTAACATAGAAAACATTTTTAACGCTTTTTTTGGAGTGTTATATTTCATAAAAATCTACCCCAGAACACAAAATAGTGTTTTGGTGAGAAATGTAACCCAGCTAAATTTTGTAACACTTTTTGGAAGAGTTATATATCGTAGAAATGTAGCCAAGACCAAATAACTCTCTATACCTGAAAATATACCCCAGCAAAATTTGTTAACACTTTTTTGAGCGCTATACATGATAAAAATGTACCCCAGGCCACAAAATGATGTATAGGTAAGAAATGTAACCCAGCAACGTTTTTAAATGCTTTTTTGGAGTGTTATGTATCCAATAAATGTAACCCAGACCACAGAATAGTATATGGGTAAGAAATGTAACCAAGCCAAATTTTTACGTTTTTTGGTACTGTTATATACTATCAACTTGTGGCAGAAATCTCATAATAATCTATGGATGAGTAATATAATCCATAAATATTTTTCAATGCTTTTTGTGAGTTTTATATACCACCTTAATGCAATAATAACCGTGTTAAACTGTATGGATGACTCATTGAATCCATAAAAAATGTAGAATGTAAATATTTTGAAAGTGTAGTTGATGTACTTATACAGTCATAAAGGCAGGCTTTGCAGGAAGTGCAAAGCCAGGCAAAAATTATAAGGAGCATCATCGATAAACCTCTAAAAGGCAAGAACTCCCAGGTCTCATTAAAATATTAAATATTAAAAACACTTTATTGACTGCTATGCCTGATCATGCTGGTGTTAGATAGGTTCTTAGTGGTCAGGCCCCACTGATCTTGGCATGGCACAGGTTGCAATTGGCCATTTTGCTTGTCTCAGAACTCTTTAAAAAAGTCCCAGACTGAGGAACAAAAAGCTCTTTGATGGAGAAATTCAGTAGTGTCAGTGCTCTCCTGAACAGTTGCCCACCTTCTCCCCCGAGGTCACCCCACCGCTTCTTCCTGTCTTCTGACAATTTCTCCCCATCAGCCCTGCTGGCCTTGCTCTGCATGCCAGCTTCCCAGGTTTGGTCGGTGACTTTGTCATCCACCTCCTCGTCTTCCCTGGTCCTCCTCACTTTGTAACTTAATAACAAACAGACTTAGCGGCAACTGTGTCTCATCATCATCTTCCTCCTTAGTCAAAATTTGCCGTTCCACACCATTTTTTTGTGGATGTGACAGCTCTAAGTTTTGTGGATCACTAAGCAGCTTGTCTTCCTGTCCCTCTTGGAGCATGCAGGTTGAGAGGCCATGATCAAGAAATGTTGTAAAGAGCTCCTCGGAGTGTTCTAGTTTGGGATCACTAGTCTCCTGGGACTCAACATGGTGGGAGGAAAGAGAATCAGGGTAAGGATTAAGTGATCCAGACTGTAGGCTGTTTATATTGGACCATGTTGAAGACTAGGTGGTGCTCCCAAGCCTGCTGGAAGCATTATCTGCTATCTAATCGACCACGTGTTCACACTGTTCTTGCTTCAGAAGTGGTGTATGGTGCCTCCATGCAAAGGAAACTATGTGTCATGGATGGGTGTGTTCCTTGTGAACCAGCAACAGGCGTAGTCGCACCTTCCCCATGTCCTCGGCATTCACCATCATCAGCACTTCCACTTCCTCATCCCTTCCCGCACGGCTTACGCATTTCGCAATTGCTAGGTCTCTTGAAACCAAGTTTATTTTTAATTTAAAAAATTAAATTTAATTTAACTTCTGCAGAAGTGAAAGCATTTTTTGGGAGTTTAATACCATCGTAATGTAACAGAAAAAAAACAAAAGTGTATGGATGACAATCAAATTCAATCCAGAAAAATGTTTCAACCCTTTTTTGGAGTGTTATAAGCCACAGAAATGTACCACAAAGCACGTAAAAATTTAAGATTGAGAAATTTAACCCAGTAAAATTCTGAAAAGCTATTTTGAAGTGTTATATATCACAGAAATGTATTTACATAGTAACATAGTTAGGCCAAAAAAAGACATTTGTCCATCCAGTCCAGCCTATATTCTGTCAAAATAAATCCCAAGATCTACGTCCTTCTAAAGAACATAATAACTGTAAGATACAATATTGTTACGCTCAATTTCATATTACGTAATACTGTATGGCTGAGAAATGTAAACTTGCAAAAAATGTTAATGCTTTTTTCAGTTTTATAGATCACAGGAAATATACCCCACACCACAGAGTAGTGTATTGATGAGAAGTATAATCCAGCCAATTTTTTTACGTTGTTTTGTAGTATTAGATAATATCACAGAAATTTACCTCACAAAATGGAATAGTGTATGTGAGTGAGACATGTAAACAAGCTAATTTAGTAAAACTTTTTTATGTCACAGAAATGTACCACAGAACTGAAAAATATAAGACTGCAACATTTTTAAAGCTTTTTTTCAGTTTTATAGATCACAGAAAATGTCACCCAGACCACAAAATAGTATATGGATGAGAACTGTAATCCAGCCAATTTTTTAACTGCTTTTTATTTTGTAGCGTTAGATAATATCAAAGAAATTTACCCCAGACTACGGAATAGTGTATGGGTGAGAAATGTAATCCAGATAATTTTTAATGGTTTTTTTGAGTGTTAGATATCACAGAAATGTACCACAACACGTGAAATTGTATGGCTGAGAGATTTAAGGATGCAAAAATTTTAAATGTTTTTTTCAGTTTTATAGATCACAGAAATGTCCCGCAGACCACGGAATAATGTATGGAAGAGAACTGTAATCCAGTCAATATTTTTTAACTTTTTTCCTCTGTTAGATAATATCACAGAAATTTACCTCAGACCATGGAATAGTGTATGGGTGAGAAATATAATCCAGCTAATTTTTAAAGACTGTTTTGAAGTGTTAGAAATGTGACAGTGACGCTCAGGCAATCCCTGCATGCTTATTTGGCTGTTCAACAGGTGCCAAAAATGCAAGGTGGGGCATTAGAATTTAACCCCTTTCTGACTTTGGACGTACTAACCCGTCGAGGTGGGGTGGGCCCGTATGACCACCGAAGGGATAGTACGTCCAGCGCGATCGGCCGCGTTCACGGGGGGAGCGCGGCCGATCGCAGCCGGGTGTCAGCTGACATCCGGCACTATGTGCCAGGAGCCGTCACGGACCGCCCTCGGCACATTAACCCCCGGCACACCACAATCAAACATGATCGCGGTGTGCCGGCGGTACAAGGAAGCATCGCGCAGGGAGGGGGCTCCCTGTGTGCTTCCCTGAGACCCCCGGAGCAACGCGATGTGATCGCGTTGCTCTGAGAGTCTCTTACCTCTCCTCCCTGCAGCAGGCCCGGATCCAAAAGGGAGGGAGGTGGCTTACCGAGTGCCTGCTCAGAGCAGGCGCTTGGTAAGCCTGCAGTGCTGTAAGTCAGATAGGTGATCTGACAGAGTGCTGTGCAAACTGTCAGATCACCGATCTGTGATGTCCCCCCCTGGGACAAAGTAAAAATGTAAAAAAAAAATTTTCCCAAGTGTAAAAAAAATAAATAAAAAAATTCCCCCCTAAAAAAGCAAAAGAAAATAATATATTGTTCCTATAAATACATTTCTTTATCTAAATAAAAAAAACAAAAAGAATAAAAGTACTCATATTTAGTATCGCCACATCCGTAGCGACCCGACCTATAAAACTGTCCCACTAGTTAACCCCTTCAGTGAACACCGTAAAAACAACAACAAAAAAACGAGGCAAAAAACAACGCTTAATTATCATACCGCCAAATACAAAGTGGAATAACACGCGATCAAAAAGACGGATATAAATAACCATGATACCGCTGAAAACATCATCTTGTCCCGCAAAAAAAGAGCCACCATACAGCGTCATCAAAGAAAAAATAAAAAAGTTATAGTCCTCAGAATAAAGCGATGCAAAAATAATTATTTTTTCTATAAAATAGTTTTTATCGTATAAAAGCGCCAAAACATAAAAAATGATATAAATGAGGTATCGCTGTAATCGTACTGACCCGAAGAATAAAACTTCTTTATCCATTTTACCAAACGTGGAATGGTATAAACGCCTCCCCCAAAAGAAATTCATGAATAGCTGGTTTTTGGTCATTCTGCCTCACAAAAATCTGAATAAAAAGCGATCAAAAAATATCACGTGCCCGAAAATGTTACAAATAAAAACGTCAACTCGTCCTGCAAAAAACAAGACCTCACATGACTCTGTGGACCAAAATCTGGAAAAATTATAGCTCTCAAAATGTGGTAACGCAAAAAATATTTTTTGCAATAAAAAGCGTCTTTCAGTGTGTGACGGCTGCCAATCATAAAAATCCGCTAAAAAACCCGCTATAAAAGTAAATCAAACCCCCCTTCATGACCCCCTTAGTTAGCGAAAAATTAAAAAATTAAAAAAATTTATTTATTTCTATTTTCCCATTAGGGTTAGGGCTAGGGTTAGGGTTAGGGTTAGGGTTAGGGCTAGGGTTAGGGCTAGGGTTAGGGTTAGGGCTAGGGTTAGGGCTAGGGTTAGGGCTAGGGTTAGGGCTAGGGTTAGGGCAAGGGTTAGGGTTGGGGCTAGGGTTAAGGCTACAGTTAGGGTTGGGGCTAAAGTTAGGGTTAGGGTTGGGGCTAAAGTTAGGGTTAGAGTTTGGATTACATTTACGGTTGGGAATAGGGTTGGGATTAGGGTTAGGGGTGTGTCAGGTTAAGGGGTGTGGTTAGGGTTACCTTTGGGATTAGGGTTAGGGATGTGTTTGGATTAGGGTTTCAGTTATAATTGGGGGGTTTTCACTGTTTAGGTACATCAGGGGCTCTAAAACGCGACATGGCATCCGATCTCAATTCCAGCCAATTCTGCATTGAAAAAGTAAAACAGTGCTCCTTCCCTTCCGAGCTCTCCCGTGCGCCCAAACAGGGGTTTACCCCAACATGTGGGGTATCAGCGTACTCAGGACTAGTGTTGAGCATTCCGATGCTGCAAGTATCGGGTATCGGCCGATACTTGCTGTATCGGAATTTCCGATACCGAGATCCGATATTTTTGTGATATCGGATATCGGTATCGAAACAACATTAATGTAAAAAGGTGTAAAAGAAAGAATTAAAATAAAAAATATCGCTATACTCACCTCTCCGACGCAGCCGGGACCTCAGCGAAGGAACCGGCAGCGTTGTTTGTTTAAAATTCGCGCTTTTACTTGCTTACGTGAATTCCCGGCTTCTGATTGGTCAGGGCGGCCATGTTGCCGGGACGCGGACCAATCACAGCAAGCCGTGACGAAATTACGTCACGGCTTGCTGTGATTGGTCCGCGTCACGGCAACATGGCCGCCATTAACCAATCACAAGCCGTGACGTCACGGGAGGCTGGACTTGCGCACTTTTTAAAAAGCGCGCGTGTCCAGCCTCCAGTGACGTCCCCGGCTTATGATTGGTCACGGCGCCATGTTGCCGTGACGCGGACCAATCACAGCAAGCTGTGACGAAATTACGTCACGGCTTGCTGTGATTGGTCCGCGTCACGGCAACATGGCCGCCATTAACCAATCACAAGCCGTGACGTCACGGGAGGCTGGACTTGCGCACTTTTTAAAAAGCGCGCGTGTCCAGCCTCCAGTGACGTCCCCGGCTTATGATTGGTCACGGCGCCATGTTGCCGTGACGCGGACCAATCACAGCAAGCCATGACGTAATTTCGTCACGGCTTGCTGTGATTGGTCCGCGTCCCGGCAACATGGCCGCCCTGACCAATCAGAAGCCGGGAATTCACGTAAGCAAGTAAAAGCGCGAATTTTAAACAAAAAACGCTGCCGGTTCCCTCGCTGAGGTCGCGGCTGCGTCGGAGAGGTGAGTATAGCGATATTTTTTATTTTAATTCTTTCTTTTACACATTTATATGGTTCCCAGGGCCTGAAGGAGAGTTTCCTCTCCTTCAGACCCTGGGAACCATCAGGGATACCGTCCGATACATGAGTCCCATTGACTTGTATTGGTATCGGGTATCGGTATCGGATTGGATCCGATACTTTGCCGGTATCGGCCGATACTTTCCGATACCGATACTTTCAAGTATCGGACGGTATCGCTCAACACTACTCAGGACACATTGGACAACAACTTTTCGGGTCCAATTTCTCCTGATACCGTTGGGAAAATACAAAACTGGAAGCTAAAAAATCATTTTTGTGGAAAAAAAAGATTTTTTCTTTTCACGGCTCTGTGTTATAAACTGTAGTGAAACACTTGGGGGTTCAAAGATCTCACAACACATCTAGATAAGTTCCTTGGGGGGTCTACTTTCCAATATGGGGTCACTTGTGGGGGGTTTCTACTGTTTGGGTACATCAGGGGCTCTGCAAATGCAACATGACGCCTGCAGACCAATCCATCTAAGTCTGCATTCCAAATGACGCTCCTTCCCTTCCAAGCTGTGCCATGCGCTCAAACGGTGGTTCCCCCCCACATATGGGGTATCAGCGTACTCAGGACAAATTGGACAACAACCTTTGGGGTCTAATTTCAACTGTTACCCTTGGAAAAATACAAAAGTGGGGGCTAAAAAATAGTTTTTGTGGAAAAAAAAGGATTTTTTATTTTCACGGCTCTGCGTTATAAACTGTAGTGAAACACTTGGGGGTTCAAAGTTCTCACAACACATCTAGATAAGTTCCTTGGGGGGTCTAGTTTCCAATATGGGGTCACTTTTGGGGGGTTTCTACTGTTTAGGTGCATTAGGGGCTCTGCAAACGCAATGTGACGCCTGCAGACCAATCCATCTAAGTCTGCATTCCAAATGACGCTCTTTCCGTTCCAAGCTGTGCCATGCGCTCAAACGGTGGTTCCCCCCACATATGGCGTATCAGCGTACTCAGGACAAATTGGACAACAACTTTTGGGGTCTAATTTCAACTGTTACCCTTGGAAAAATACAAAAGTGGGGGCTGAAAAATAATTTTTGTGGAAAAAAAAGGATTTTTTATTTTCACGGCTCTGCGTTATAAACTGTAGTGAAACACTTGGGGGTTCAAAGTTCTCACAACACATCTAGATAAGTTCCTTGGGGGGTCTAGTTTCCAATATGGGGTCACTTTTGGGGGGTTTCTACTGTTTAGGTGCATTAGGGGCTCTGCAAACGCAATGTGACGCCTGCAGACCAATCCATCTAAGTCTGCATTCCAAATGACGCTCCCTCCCTTCCGAGCTGTGCCATGCGCTCAAACAGTGGTTCCCCCCCACATATGGGGTATCAGCGTACTCAGGACAAATTTGAAAACAACATCTGCTGTCCAATTTCTCCTGATACCCTTGGGAAAATACAAAACTGGGGGCTAAAATATAATTTTTGTGGAAGAAAAGGATTTTTTATTTTCACAGCTCTGCGTTATAAACTGTAGTGAAACACTTGGGGGTTCAAAGTTCTCACAACTCATCTAGATAAGTTCCTTGGGGGGTCTAGTTTCCAATATGGGGTCACTTTTTGGGGGTTTCTACTGTTTAGGTACATTAGGGGCTCTGCAAACGCAATGTGACGCCTGTAGACCAATCCATCTAAGTCTGCATTCCAAATGACGCTCCTTCCCTTCCGAGCTCTGCCATGCGCTCAAACGGTGGTTCCCCCCACACATGGGCTATCAGCGTACTCAGGACAAATTGGAAAACAACTTTTGTGGTCTAATTTCAACTGTTACCCTTGGAAAAATACAAAACTGGGGGCTAAAAAATAATTTTTGTGGAAAAAATAATAATTTTTATTTTCACGGCTCTGCATTATGAACTGTAGTGAAACACTTGGGGGTTGAAAGCTCTCACAACACATCTAGATGAGTTCCTTAGGGGGTCTAGTTTCCAAAATGGTGTCACTTGTGTGGGGTTTCAATGTTTAGGCACATCAGGGGCTCTCCAAACGCAACATGGCGTCCCATCTCAATTCCTGTCAATTTTGCATTGAAAAGTCAATCGGCGCTCCTTCCCTTCCGAGCTCTACCATTCGCCCAAACAGTGGTTTATCCCCACATATGGGTTATCATCGTACTCAGGACAAATTGTACAACAACTTTTGGGGTCCAATTTCTTCTCTTGCCCTTGGGAAAAAAAAAATTGGGGGCGAAAAAATCATTTTTGTGAAAAAACATGATTTTTTATTTTTACGGCTCTGCATTATAAATTTCTGTGAATCACTTAATGGGTCAAAGTGCTCACCACACATCTAGATAAGTTCCTTAAGGGGTCTACTTTCCAAAATTGTGTCATTTGTGGGGGGTTTCAATGTTTAGGCACATCAGGGGCTCTCCAAACGCAACATGGCGTCCCATCTCAATTCCAGTCAATTTTGCATTGAAAAGTCAAATGGCGCTCCTTTGCTTCCGAGCTCTACCATGCGCCCAAACAGTGGTTTACTCCCACATATGGGGTATCAGCGTACTCAGGACAAATTGTACAACAACTTTTGTGGTCCATTTTCTCCTGTTACCCTTGGTAAAATAAAACAAATTGGAGCTGAAATAAATTTTTTGTGAAAAAAAGTTAAATGTTCATTTTTATTTAAACATTCCAAAAATTCCTGTGAAACACCTGAAGGGTTAATAAACTTCTTGAATGTGGTTTTGAGCACCTTGAGGGGTGCAGTTTTTAGAATGGTGTCACACTTGGTTATTTTCTATCATATAGACCCCTCAAAATGACTTCAAATGAGATGTGGCCCCTAAAAACAAATGGTGTTGTAAACATGAGAAATTGCTGGACAACTTTTAACCCTTATAATTCCCTAACAAAAAAAAATTTTGGTTCCAAAATTGTGCTGATGTAAAGCAGACATGTGGAAAATGTTACTTTTTAAGTATTTTGTGTGACATATCTCTGTTATTTTATTGCATTAAAATTCAAGGTTGGAAAATTGCGAAATTTTCAAAATTTTCGCCAAATTTCCGTTTTTTTCACAAATAAACGCAGGTAATATCAAAGAAATGTTATCACTATCATGAAGTACAATATGTCACGAGAAAACAGTGTCAGAATCACCAGGATCCGTTGAAGTGTTCCAGAGTTATAACCTCATAAAGGGACAGTGGTCAGAATTGTAATAATTGGCCCGGTCATTAACGTGCAAACCACCCTTGGGGGTGAAGGGGTTAATGTAGGACCCCGCCTATTACTCACTGAGTAACGAGTACATCCGAGCACTGTGATAACCGAGTGTCACCGAGCACGTTTGCTCATCCCTATTGCGGACTTGTCTCACCACCTTAGCCATTCTGTCCAGTCTTTTCTTTCTTACAGAGAATGATGTCCTCTCAGGACTACTTCTCTCTGCATCTGGGCTACTGGCGCCGAGTATACTTTTTATGCCAGGAGATGTATCACCCGCTGCCTAAGTCAGCACCTCGGTGGCGAATAGTGTGACATCAGAGGTCTCCTAAGTGCTTTAAGCCCCAGTGCAGAGGGTACGTTAGTGCAGCGCCCCAGAGTCCTGGTCGTTGCAGTACTGTGGCTCCGCCACTATGGGGAGCTACGGTGCGTCCGATGGCACTGAAGGAGTTCATCTGATCAGGTATCACAGACACCAATACATTTCACAGCTGGGCCTCTGGGGGGAGCTAAGGGTGCTATTCATTAGGCCACTCCCCACCATAGTGGGTAAACTGGGGGTCAGGCAGGAAGTTAGATCAGAAAGCTGACTGGATTGGACAAAGCAACACCTGGTGGCAGAGGGTGTTGTGGAGGAAGAGACAGTAGGGTCTCTGTCAGGGGTGGGATCCTGACAGAGGCTTGGCATAGAAAAGAACGTAACGGGTCCGCGCCAGCTCCGGGAAGCGGCGGGGCCCAAGAAAGGACTAGAAGCGAGATAGATTGTGCTGAGTGAGAAACGAGATCAAGCAATAGGAGAATACCAGTAGGGGTCGTGCTGTAAGACCGGAGCAACACCCTACTGAGGCGCATTACCGGTGGCCGGAACGCCGAGGGAGTATCATAACATTCAGCTTCAAGCAATACTCTAAACAGCGGCAGGACAGTCAGTCTAAGGCGGGCTGTCTCACACAAATCACCTATGAAGTCTTGGGGGGCACCTTGTGGAGAGGGGCGACTCTAGGGTCCCGGAAGAGCTCCGAGCCTACCCGTCAAACGGGTGCCGTCCCAACCAGAACATCAGGGAGGGACGGAGGATTAGAAGAACATCATTTAATCGAGTTGTGAGGGAACTTAAGAAACAGACACAACGGTTGTGGGGACTTTCCGTAAGCACAGCAGGGAAGGACCGCAACACATAGCGCTAGAAGGAAGGCACCGATTTCCACCTGTGAAGAGAACTCTGGAGGTGCCATTGGACCGGCCGGACTTGCGCAGCCTGGTGAACCGTATTCTGGACTGTGGACTCAGAGATCTTCAGTAAAGAGGTAAAGAGACTGCAACCTGGTGTCCTCGTTATTTACTGCACCGCACCACCACTACCACCATCCACACCTATCATTCACTGTGCGCCCCACGGCAGGGTCACGGACCGGGGCCTAGCCGCCGTGACAACCCCCAGAAGCAGAGACCCGTAGGCCCGGTGCCGGGTACCCCTCGGCCCTGCGGCGGTGGGGGCGCTACAACTTGGCGTCACGAACAGGATCTACTTAAGCCTGAAGAATCAGGTCATGTGTGCCTTGGAACTGTGATTTATCGTGCTTGGACTGTACTTTATTGCAAGGACTGTGCTGCGCCAGTTGCCACCAAAATCCGCCGCCATTGCAGCGCTGAGGAGAGCGCAAGAAGAGAAGAGGGGCGTGAAGTGGGCGTAGGCAAGCTGGAGAGCGCGAACAGCAATGGCCGCCCAGTCTAAGTATTTCTGTGTCCTGAGGACGTGCCCGTCAACAGCCGAGGTCCGCCTCCTGATCCTGGTTGGAGGGTGGAGACCATGGGGACGGGGCCGCCCACGAAAGAGACCGCGGGAAGAAGACGCTGGAGAAGAGACAAAGATGGCCACGCCAGAAGCCCCGCATGAGAAGGATCGGGCGCGGAGAGAGGTTGGACAGCCCAATGTAGCCCAGGGTACGCCGGCACTGCGGGGACTGACCCTAGCAGGGCCAACGATGGGCCGACCTCCCCGGCCGCCGTCGGAAGAGAGCATGGCCGCGGCCGAGGCCCGGCAGATTGCCGCCCGCCTGGAGGCCGATGCCCGCGTGATCGCTAGGCTGGGCCGACCCACGGAGGTCTGCTTGGCTCCAGTATCCCCTGCTTCTCCCAACCCGGCCGCGGCTGAAAGTGCGCTGCAGACATCAGGCCTGAAGATCATGCCTGAGGCCGAACACCTGCGGCGCTTGATGGCTGCATGGCGAACCCGACCCCAGCCGGCCGCGCAGGTTGACCTGACCACCAACGCGGAGGTTCCCTCATCCCACTGGGGGGTAGTGGTCTCCTTCAACCCCCAATATGGACGCGGGGTTATCCAGGAAATCGGGGAGCCGCTACAAATCCACGTGGATCGGGAGGAGGTGGAGCCCTGCAGCGGAAGATTTCCCCGCGATCTGGAGCCCGGTGATGCGGTGACTTACACCCGATGGAGGAGGGCTACGGGAGAGGCTGGCTGGATGGCGCGAGGCGTGCAGCGATGCATTGCCCTCCAGGCTGCTGCCGGAACACCGGAAGAAGATGATCCCGTGGGGAAAGCAGCAGAGCCCGGCCCTGCGGAACCTCGAGAAGACCAGCCTCGCCGTGCCCCGGAGGGATGTGTGCGCCTGCCAGTGAGAAGGGCCTCCCGGCGAGGGATCTTATCGTTGCTGGGACCGGAACCGCGTCCTGGCTCACCAGTGCGATCTGTTGGCCTGGTGAGACCGGATAGGAGACCACCACAGTAAGATTTTACTGTACTTTCTTACTTGTAAATAGTTACCGTTTTATTGCTTTTATGTGGCTGCTAAAACCCGTCCAGGGTAAACTCTTAAAGGGGTCCCTTCTGTTGACCCGGGATCCCTATTGTTTTTGGTTATTTTCTATTTTTCCTGCATTCTTCAAAAACTGAGAAATCATGAACAGTGCATGATCAGAACTTCTTTGTACATAGTTTGCACCTTATTAAAGGCGCTCCCTACTGGTTTTACTTAAAGAAGGACTCTTTGCGAAGATACCGCACTGGAACCTTTGCTGAGTGTGGACTGGTAGCTTGAGAAGATACGCTACCTCATAGAGACTTGGTCCTCTCTTAAAGGGGATGTTCATTTGTCACACTTCGATAGTAATATTGCTTAAGATAAGTAGCAATAATGTCTTGACCAAAGGAAATGATGATAATGTTTATATGAGAAAAGTTATATGTGTTTAATTAGTTAAATGTGAAGAAATACTGATAATGTGCTCTGAGAAGAAAAAGGTGAAAGATAGAAGAAGGATGCAGTGGACCCGTAGGGATAGACGTGGTGTCCAGCATGCATAATAGACAGAAAGAAAGAGAGAAAGATAATGAGAAGGCTTAATGTTCGATAGAAAATGTTTTTGATAATGCTGATAGATAGTTAATGGGGATAGAAGGTAAACCCTGAGTTCTCATAGGAGTCAAGAAAAGATGGCTCAGTGCTATAAAACTGAAAGTAATGTTATGTTCTATACTGTGTATAGTAGTTGAAAAGGCAGTAGGCCCTGGCTGAACGGGGCGGTCCTGTAACAGAAAGGAGAGGCAGTAGGTCTGGTGCCGATAGGACAGGCGGTCCTGCAGATCCCAAGTAGGAGAATGTAAAAGTTAAAAATGCCTTATAATGTGATTATAGGAAGGTCTTTAGTGGATGCAGAGTGTATGTCCTTAAAGGCAATGTTAAATTATTGTTCAACAGTTTTGCACTTAGTAGAATACCCGGTTGGGTAAGAAAAGCTAATTATAGCATGTTGCTATGATATTTAACCATGTTTGTAACGTTCAAGTGTCCGTACCTCCCATAAAGGGAAGCCTGTTCAAGTATACTTATTGTTATTGCACTCAACAAAATTGTATGTCTTTTTGCTAACTTGTATTGTTGTTTTCTTCCCAGTCCCGGAGTACTGTGTTTAACCAGGGGGGAGTGCAGCGCCCCAGAGTCCTGGTCGTTGCAGTACTGTGGCTCCGCCACTATGGGGAGCTACGGTGCGTCCGATGGCACTGAAGGAGTTCATCTGATCAGGTATCACAGACACCAATACATTTCACAGCTGGGCCTCCGGGGGGAGCTAAGGGTGCTATTCATTAGGCCACTCCCCACCATAGTGGGTAAACTGGGGGTCAGGCAGGAAGTTAGATGAGAAAGCTGACTGGGTTGGACAAAGCAACACCTGGTGGCAGAGGGTGTTGTGGAGGAAGAGACAGTAGGGTCTCTGTCAGGGGTGGGATCCTGACAGAGGCTTGGCATAGAAAAGAACGTAACGGGTCCGCGCCAGCTCCGGGAAGCGGCGGGGCCCAAGAAAGGACTAGAAGCGAGATAGATTGTGCTGAGTGAGAAACGAGATCAAGCAATAGGAGAATACCAGTAGGGGTCGTGCTGTAAGACCGGAGCAACACCCTACTGAGGCGCATTACCGGTGGCCCGGAACGCCGAGGGAGTATCATAACATTCAGCTTCAAGCAATACTCTAAACAGCGGCAGGACAGTCAGTCTAAGGCGGGCTGTCTCACACAAATCACCTATGAAGTCTTGGGGGGCACCTTGTGGAGAGGGGCGACTCTAGGGTCCCGGAAGAGCTCCGAGCCTACCCGTCAAACGGGTGCCGTCCCAACCAGAACATCAGGGAGGGACGGAGGATTAGAAGAACATCATTTAATCGAGTTGTGAGGGAACTTAAGAAACAGACACAACGGTTGTGGGGACTTTCCGTAAGCACAGCAGGGAAGGACCGCAACACATAGCGCTAGAAGGAAGGCACCGATTTCCACCTGTGAAGAGAACTCTGGAGGTGTCATTGGACCGGCTGGACTTGCGCAGCCTGGTGAACCATATTCTGGACTGTGGACTCAGAGATCTTCAGTAAAGAGGTAAAGAGACTGCAACCTGGTGTCCTCGTTATTTACTGCACCGCACCACCACTACCACCATCCACACCTATCATTCACTGTGCGCCCCATGGCAGGGTCACGGACCGGGGCCTAGCCGCCGTGACAACCCCCAGAAGCAGAGACCCGTAGGCCCGGTGCCGGGTACCCCTCGGCCCTGCGGCGGTGGGGGCGCTACATTAGCAAAGAGGACATTATGCACTGGAGGAAAGAAGAGGCCGAATGGAGAGGACGATCAGTGGTCGGCACAGCAGTGGTGGAACAGATAAGTGGCGAGTTGAGTATTATGGTGTTTTTTTTACATCCTATGTTTCTTATGCTTTAGGGTCTACAGAGACCCCACAACATAATAACGAACACTCAATGTGCACTGAATAGCTTAAAATTGAATAAAACGTTCTTGACAATTTGCATAAACAATCTATTACTCATCCTAGTCACACTTCCTTGCTACTGGTTTCAGGACTTCCCTCGGGCTTCAACAGGACGTGTACCGAGTTTGATCTCCACTCATGGGTATTCAAGAACATTTTCGTCTTATTGCTATCAATTTTGTAGAACCTTTCTTAAATGGCTTATAGGACGTTTGCGGAGGGACACAGATGTACATGGATGGGACAGTGATACATTTCGTCTAGAATATTTATCTCTCCAGTTACTTTAATGATTCTCTTTTTGTCCAAGTGGCCATGGTTTCCCTTTGACAACTGGCCATTTGCTGCTATCTTTGGGTCGTCAAATTTAGTACTAAGATTAACATCTGTAGGTTTCCTGATTTGCATTCAATTAAAGTTGGCCAACAGTGATTTTTTCTGGGTTGGCCAATCATTTATTGTGTATGGGGTCTCCCAACACTTTCCAACTCTTTCCGACAGATGATGTCAGGGTAGAGAATGACTGGATGTCTGGACATCTAAAGTGATCTAAGTAATGATAGAGCGATAATGTGGCTAAAAAATGTAGGTTATTACCTTTATAATCCAAAAAGTTTAGAATGCAAATGTTTTTTTTAGAAGAGGATTTTACAAAAGTAATGCAATTGCAAAAAGACACAGTCATCAAGTTCCACCAAGTGATGGACGAGCATAAAGGTAGGCGCTACAGTTGCAACCATAATGCATCTAACGGGACTTTCACACTGCATTTTGCCATCTATTCGTTGGCTCCATTTGGGCTTACGTCTTAACCCCCTGCCAAACAGTATGCAGGAGTATGCCCCGACGGGACCATAGACTATAATTCTGCCGACAGAGTAAACATGTTCTCTGTCATGCATCATTTTCGGGCATACATGCCTATTGGGGATGGACACCAAGGCGCAGTTTCATCCAATTAATTAGATGAGACCAGCTGGGATTTGGATGGTTAATTCTGCAACTGTCCCTCCAGCATCCAACAGAGTCTGTTTGAGCCTGATGTCAGGCTGTAGTGTAATGGATCTAGTAAGATACGCAAGGGACAGTGTGAAGGTTTTCCCCCGAGTACGGACTTTATACTTTCAAACAGTAGGTCTTAAATATTGAATTTCAGTAACGGATTTGGAGCGCCCCCAGACGCAGGGCCGTGGGGTTACTCGATACCGGGCCTCTCTGTCTCGGTCCTGGGGTTGTCGCGGTGGCTAGACCCGGTCCGTGACCCTGCTAAGGGGCGTCCAATGAAAGGTGTGATGGTGGTGCACGTCGCGTTGAATAATGAGGACACAGGGTTGCAGTCTCTTTACCTCTTTACTGAAGGATCCACAATCCAGAGCACTGCTAACAGGGCTGGCTGAGACCGGCCGGTCCGAAGGCACATCCAGAGTTCCCTTTGCAGGTGGAAATCAGTGCCTACCTTCTAGCACCTGTGTGTTGTAGTACTTCCCTGCTGAGCACCACGGGATAGTCCTCACAACTGTTGTGTCTGTTCTGATGATATTCCTCACAACTCATATCTGTTTTGATGTTCTTCTCCGTCCCCCAGATGATATGGCTAGGACGCAACCGTATGGCCTAATCATGAAACCCTTTGCACCCCCTGGTGGCCGGAGTGTGACGTGTAATGTGTGACTGTGATACCTGGTCAGGTGAACTCCTTAGGTGCCATCAGACATACCATCACTCCCCTTAGCGGCGGAGCATCAGTACTGCAACGACCAGGACTCTGGGGCGCTGCAGATTTATGACCACATCAACGTTTGATGTGGTCATAAATCATATGAGTACACTTCAGGAAAAGAGAAGTATGAATTCAAGTGTACTAATTGAACACTGGTAACTCATTCTGCAGCCATCTATGTACAGTGATACGTAGAGGCTGCAGAAGACAAAATGATTTTTACTCTAAATGTATGCATTTAAAGGGTTTTTAGTCTCCAAATTGAAAGTTATCCTGTATTCTATTACTGATTGTTAGGGGTTCGAGCACTATAATGTCATTCATTGTTTTCAGGGTTAAGGGAGAAAGGCAAATGGCATCACTCAATGGCCGCTCATAAGTTTGGTGATGCTCATCTTTGGTTAGAAATTGGCCAGAAATTCCCATACACTCCCAGCAGTTAGAATCGTTGTCAAGTATGCATGTTTATTGCCATGTACCAACACAACTTTTCCAGCAGCCTCCACTAATTTTAATTTGGGTCTCCACCTGACCCATATGTACAAAAAAGTCTGTTTCCACACAAGCCCTCCAAACACCCTCTCTAAGGGGCTTAGAAATAGTTTTTGGCAAGTGAACTAGGTTTTATCCAAAAACTGAGGATAAATTGTCCATAAATTGCTGCATTTCTTTAAAATGTCTTATGCTGTGAATGCTTTTTTATTTTTCCAAATTTTGTTGACATTTATTTCTAAATTTCAGATGAATATCACAGTTGGTCAAGAAAATACAACCAAAGAATCCTCCCCACTCTCAGACCAAGTTGTCAGAATGACAGTTTTTATTCCGACCTTCTTCTTCTACTTTATCTTCTTGTATTTAATCGCTGTTCTGTTGAGGATCTTCTTCAGGAGTTCGAGCGCTATGGAAAGTGTCCGCCATGTCTTCTTTGCCCACATGATTATTAACGATACTGTGTTTCTCACTTTCTCACTTTTCCTTTCTGTCCTTTACTTTTATCCCATTGCCTTTCCCATTTCATTCTGTTACCTAATAGTCACTGTGACCTCAACGACTCTGAAGGTCACGCCATACAACCTGGCAGCCTTGTCCTTGGAGCGCTACATAGCCATATGTTACCCGCTAAGACACGGAGAGTTCTGCACAGTGCACAGGTGCGGTATCGCTATTTTGGTCATGTGGATTATTGGACTCCTCCCCAACATTGCAGATTTCATGATTGTCATCTTGTCAGTTGAGAAGAATTATTTTGTACTTTATGTAAAATGCAGCCGCTTCAATCTCAAACATAACCCCGCACAGGACATAACAAAAGTTTTTGACAACGCGTTTCCTTTTTCCTTGGTCGGACTAATCATTATATTCACCTATGCCAAGATCATGATGGTGGCTGTGAGGATGAACTCCGGTAAAGCCTCAGCCTCCAAAGCTTGGAAAACCATCATACTCCACGCGTTTCAGCTCCTGCTGTGCATGACGTCTCTCGCCCATAAAATTGTGGAAATACAGTTTCCAGATAATATAGTACTGCTGTCCAACATTAATTTCTGCTTTTTCATGTGTCTTCCGAGGCTTATCAGTCCTTTGATATACGGTATAAGGGATGAGCTGTTCTCTAGTAACATGAAAAAATATTTCCTGTACAACAAGAAATCTCCAAGAGTGGATTCAAACTAAGGGCAATAGATTCTCAGAGACCTGTTATAATATTATCAGCTTGGAACATAGTGAAGGCTGCGTCTTCTTGTAATGTAAATAAAAGTTGAGAAGTCTTTGGGCTTTATTGCGAAAACTCACTTGGACATGTAAGATGTTGAGCGTACCGCTTTGGAGTCTTACTGAAGATCAAGAAATGGACATCAGGGAGAAAAGGGTTTTAGCCACAGTCTGGCCCCAGCGCTGAACCATAAAGGGCCATCAAAAGATTGAAAAAAAGTACAAATCCATACACACCTCATCACTCATCTCCCCGGCTTCTCCTCTCTTCACCGCCACCCATCCAGTCCTCACTGCATCTTCTGATCCCGGTGCTGATCAGACTCTATGTGCACGGAGGGCTACGGCGCGCGTCGTGGGCGTATGACGCCGTGACCTTCCGAGAACTTGTGTAGAACACTCCCAGGCCTCATGAAAGCTGGACGTGCCGGTTGAGTCTGAGATGCCCGGGGATTCTAGTGTGGGCAGTGAGGGATCAGAAGATGCAACACTTAGGGGGGTCGTCCATTCTGGCGCAACATCTGCTAAAACACTGGATAATCACCGTTCCCAAGACCCCACTGATCATGCAATGTTAGCGCTGCTATTTTCAGCAGGTGACGTGACGGCGGCAGATTATCAGAGGCTCCTGTTTGGCCACAGTCCTTACTATTCTGTAAGGGTCGGACAGCCATGCTTTATTGACATCTGGTGCAGAATACAGTACAGATCAATCATGTCGGCCTATTACTGATGATCGAGGACAGTACAATGCCAATAGAAAATAAAATGCCCATATGCCAGCAATAAATCCAAAACATCATAAAAGGAAATCCTTCAACATACAAAAAAAATAAAACATAACAATTAGGAAGGAACACGTTGCTCATTTTGGTCTTGACGTGGGGGAGTGCTGGAGTCAGAGGTGCCTGATTCACGAGGAGGTGTGCGCCTCGCCACTAATATTACTCTAGTCAGAGACTGGAGTAAGATTTCTGGCATATTGTAAGTCTCACCCCTGAAAGCAGTACAGTTGAAAATCCCCATAATGCCGGGATCCCCGCAGAACACTGCGCAGAGCATCACACTGCCGGTCCTGGTAGGCTGGCTGTCAGGAAACCATGATGCCTGGAGTCTGATGATACTGTCAGGGTAACTGTGCGCAGTGACCCACCAGCCCATATGACACCTGTAAGGGCAGTGCAGGTGGTCACTACACAGGTGGGATACCGCCCAGTACAACATGGAACAATAAAGGAACACCCGGAGTTACAGAAGAGGCTATATGGGGGTTATCCCCTCCTTCTGGGACATGCTCTACCAGCCTCACCCGCTACCTATCTGCGCAGGACACACTCCCAACCATTTTCATATTACTCCCAAAGAGAACTTATGACGCCCTTTATAACACCCTAAAATAGGTGCAGACCAGTGGCTTAACAGTTGCCGTAAGTATCAAAGTCTTTGAGGGACCAATGCCCCAATGTCAAGTGAACAGCCCCACAGATCAAAGTTTTGATTGCCTGCCCAGCGCTGCCTATGCAGAGCGCAGAAGTCGAGACAAGTTTGATATTGGATTTTAATAGGAAACAACTCAACTAAAGTGACAAAGCTCACACTAACTTTAAGTGAGATTTGTTGTGTTGGTTGCTGTCTATGCAGAGTGCAACAGCCGAATACAAACCCATCTCAACTCCTGCACTCTGAGATGCAATATCCGAGATGAGAGTGGCTCAGCAGCTAATGAATGAAGGCAGCATTGAATCAGGTGCACTGAAAATTCATTGTCTTTATTCCTTACTAAGGGCAGATCTTATATTTCTTATGTTTTTACTAGAGATTCAACATAACCAGTTTTGCAGAATTTTGCTAAGATATCTGTTTGTGGAGGATAAATTTGTTGCTGGTCAAAATAAATTCCCAAACCTCCAACTGCACTAAACAAAACAACTTGTCGGGGGTTGTGGGTAGCCAAACTGGGCAATTGCCCAGGGCCGCCATCCAGAAAGGGAACTCCTGCTTCTTCAGCCCCACCATGGAGTGTAGAGAAGATGTCCAGCATTGCTTACAGTGTAACGCCATGCATCCTCCACAGTCAAAGAAGAGTTAGAGAAGGAGGGGAAGGGGCCACCACACAGCAATCAGGACAGAAAGTGGCGCAGTCCTGTCTGTGCGGTGTCCCCCTCTTCATCATGTCTTTGGGTACGTGCACACGATGCAGATTTGCCTGCAGAATTTTCTGCACAGAATCTGCATCTCTTGCCACGGAAACATCAGCACGGATTTGATGCGGTTTTTATGTGGATTTTCATGCGTTTTTGAAAGCTGAATAAAAAACTATTATTGAACAAAAAAAAAGATTTGTGATGTCATTTCTTGTCCAACCTCTTCATTTACATACTCCAATGAAGAATAATGTTTATTGAGCGCCCGCTAGGGCCGTGGAGTACTAGGGCCGGGTCCAGCGGTACTTAAAGTGGTTGTCACAGTGGCAATGACCCAGTCCGTGGCCCTGGGCGTCCGGTTAAAGGGGATGAATGGAAGTGGAGAATAAAGTCTATAAAGGATAATTTGTGACGCCAACTGTGGTATTCGGCCAGGGAAGGCCGACGCTGCTTAAAGGGGTCCACTGGGGCTGATGGAGTTGCAGCAGAGTTGTTATAGCTCCCCTCAAGTAGAGCTTAGTCCCCAGGGCTACCGGTACAGTTGGTAAGAGGGATGATTGATGGTGGGGTGCAGGAATGAGGGTGCAGGAAATAATTGAAGGACACAGAGCTGCAGTTTCTTTTACCTTTTACTGATGAAATGCAGGTACAGTCCAGGGTACAGGCAACAGGCGATGGGGTCCGGGCAGCCTGGAAACAACTTGGGATTCACTTAGCCAGGTGGGTTCGGAGGCCTTCCTTCTGCGCCACATATCTGACCCTCGCTGCCCGATGCTCTACACAAGTCCTCTCAGTGTCTGTACTTCCAACCCGTATGGCTGACAGCCTGAGCTTGTCTTGGACACTGCCTTCTCATGGGAGCCCCAGGCTCCTGACCTGCTGTGTTGCCTCTGGATGTCAGGTGGGGCCTGGAGACTTGGAATCTCCTGCCCTCCGGATTCGGTGGCTGAATATGAAATCTTCTCACCATCACGGACCCTGGTGTCCGGTCTCTGCGCTTTATCTTGGGGTGAACCCAATCACAGCTCCAGACCCCAGGCTCCTATCTTTTGCTTCCTTTCCCTTCAGTGTCTCACACTAAACTCACTAACCCCATCTCCAGACCAGAACTTATAGGGAAGCTACCCTGAAACCAGGATTAGAGCTCCCCCTTCTGGTCTGGAGTTAGGAAGGTGTTGTGTGTTTGTATTACCTGATTAGGAAATCCCTTCTTGTGTCCAGGCATGATATCTGTCATGGTTCTCAATGGCAAGAGAACATAGAAGAGCATAAATAAGGACTAGCTCTTGGAAGATGGAATCTCGAGCTGACCGTGAGCTAAACCTACCGCACAACTAACAGTGGCCGGGTAGCGTGCCTACGTTTTACCCCTAGACGCCCAGCGCCAGCCGGAGGACTAAATAACCCTAGCAGAGGAAAATACAGACCTGGCTTACCTCTAGAGAAATTTCCCCAAAAGGCAGACAGAAGCCCCCACATATATTGACGGTGATTTCAGAGGAAATTGACATACGTAGTATGAAGATAGGTTTAGCAAATGGAGGCCCGCTTACTAGATAGTAGGAAAACAGAAAAGGGAACTTCACGGTCAGCTGAAAACCCTTTCAAAATACCATCCTGAAATTACTTTAAAGACTCTAATATCAACTCATGACACCAGAGTGGCAATTTCAGCTCACAAGAGCTTCCAGCCACAGAAATAATCAAACACTGAGGACTGGAACAAAAATGCAAAACAAACTTAGGACTAAAAGTCCAACTTGGGGCGTGGCATGACTGCAGTGGAGTGAGGAAGCAGGCAGAGGAGCTCCCTCCATAAAACCGACTAAATACCATATCAGAGCACGATTCCGGATCCCAACAGCACTACCATGGGTCCCAAAAAGAAGAAGGGACACGGGGGGGCCCCCTCGGTGGCAGAGGAGCCCGCAGCTCAACAGATAACAAAATTCCTGGTCGGTCCAGACAGAGGAGAAGGCCTAAGAAACATGGCGACAGTGGAAGAGAAGGAGACAGCAGACGCTGTAACAGACGCTGACACAGCAGAAGCAGGGGCAGGAAGCAGCTCCGACGGGTCAGTGACACAGGAGGTGAGACACAGTGGAGATGCTGCTTCTGGCACTGGGAAATGTGAGGGAGGACATACATCATTACCAGCAGTGCTTCAAGATGGAGCTGGGGAGGGGAGGGGGCTGCAGGAGGGAGAGGAGGGAGGAGAGCAGGGGTCAGTGCTGGCAATGACAGGAGAGAAACAGGACGATGGGGAAGTGCATAGGACAGAAGAAGAAGATTGTGAAATGGATTACAATGAAAGTCCGTCTCAGAGCCCTGTGTCCCCTTACCCCAGAAGCAGCTCTGAATCCTCCAGGCACGTTATAGCCCCTGATGTTGTGGTTGTAGGGGGAGGCCAACCAGTTCAGGAGGGTTGCCTCACACAAACTCAGGCCCCGCAGATAATGCCCTCTCTCTACTATCCTGCATATAACTCACAGGGCTTTGGATATAACACACAATTGATCCCAGGACTCGATTTGGGTTTGTTGAATGCTAGACTACGTGATATGCCCAGCAGACAGGACATGGAACAATATGTGATCCGCCTAGAGACATCATATAAGGCAGAATTATCAACCCTGAGGGATGAGATACAACAGTGCAATGAAAGGGTTAATGTACATGACCAAGCTATTGCGGCTCTGACAGCCAGATTAGATGCTCAGGATGAGACGCTTGCAGATCAATCCTATCATATTCAAATGCTGGCAGATATGCTTGATGATGCCGAAAATAGGGGAAGGCGGAACAATATTAGGGTTCGAGGACTACCAGAAACAGTGGCACCCAAAGACATAAGAGGCGCACTGCAGCAAGTATTTAACTCTGTTCTGCAGCGTCCACAGGAGTCACCCCTTGAACTAGACCGGGCTCATAGGGCGTTGGGTCCAAGACCTCAAAACCAGGCTCCTCCACGTGATGTGATATGCCGGGTGCATAGATACCAAATAAAGGATGAAGTGATGTCCAAGGCAAGAATAGAGAACACCATAAAATACAAAGATACCAGAATCCAGCTATTGCCTGATCTATCTCGGTGGACTCTGCAGAGGAGGAGAGCTCTCCGCCCGTTACTAGACGTTTTACGCCAGCATGATATATCATACACTTGGGGGTTTCCGTTCCGCCTCCGTGTCCAAAAAGAAGGCAGGGTTCACCTGCTGAGTCATCCGAACGGCATCCCTGCTTTTTCGGCAGCGCTTAACATCCCAAGGGTGGAAATCACAGAATGGCCTTCTCTGCCATTACAGTACAGAGGAGCAGACCCTCCCGGGCAATTTCTCCCTCAAAGGCAGAGGAGAGCAGGCAGAAGAATGGATAGAGAAGGGCGTGATCCCAGAGGTAACGAAGAAGGGAGAGAACCATGAAGTTAGGATCATGACAGAATGGGTTCCATGACTGCCTGTTTGGGTGGGGGAAAGGGTTTGCGGGATATATATGGTTTCATTTTCATGTGGATCAGGAGCACAGATGGATGCCCACACTCCAGTTCACTAACATTTGGTGCCATGAAGTGGAATATCTTGCATAGCAACGACCGTTATTGATTCCGCAAGGACTTCAAGATAGACAGCGCATGGAAAAAGAAGGCAGACGCTTTCCACAGGAATTTAATGGGAATCAAGAGAACGATGCCCCCTTCCCTCCCTTTTTCCCCTTCCCTCCCTTTTTTCCCCTTCCCTCCCTTTTTCCCCTTCCCTCCCTTTTTCCCCTTCCTCCTCCCCTTCCCCCCTCCTCTTTCCCCATTTTCCCTTCTTCCCTCCCTCTTTCTTTCTCCACCTTTCCCCCTTTTCCCTTCTCCCCCCCTCTCTTGGTTTTTTTTTTTTTTTTTTTTTCTCCTCCCCCACTAGGGGTGCTACATATTGTGCCATTGTTCTGCCCCACTGTGGTAGTCCAAGCGGATGATAAGTTCACGACTGTCGTGGAAGATGGTTGATTTCTGGTTTATATTGTTATAGTATGTAGATAGTATTTTATAACAACTCATTGAATCGTCGTTGATATCCTGCACCCCTGCATTATTATTTAAGTCTGGCGTTGCTTTTATTTGGGGCATGAGGGAGAATTGGGAGATGTGAATGGCATTAGAACAAAGACTGTAAACCATACTCTGGCCCTACCTCGCTATTTAACAGGTTCCGGTTAAGTCAATTTAAAGTTAACATTTATTCCCCTCAGTTGAGGAGAGGTTACTGATGGTTGTGTCGGAGGAGGGAGTCTCACTCCATATCGCACATAGCTTACGACCCTACGGAGGAGCCATAACCCGTTGAACGGCATTGGCGGTTAACACATTCCTCCACCACATATTTTAGGATATAAGAAGGCATCTTATGTAGAGCACACCACTTCAGGCTTCAAAGACGTACTACGTTTCGATAGATATTGACCCTGATTTCGCAATAATCTGAATACGTGTCTAATTATCTACCTTTTCTATTCACTATCTCTATTTCTTTTATAAATTAGATCTACTTTAGCCTCCGTGGCCCTCTCAGTAGGGAGAGAGGAGGTACGACTCAGACAACAATGCACCCAAAGATCACTATGGGATCCCTGAATGCCAGGGGATTTAACACGCCCCAGAAAAGGTCACAAATCCTATATGGAATGCATAAGCTTAAGGTACAAATACTTATACTTCAGGAGACTCATTTTAAAAAAAACAATATCCCTACTATCAAGGACCGATACTTCACGACTTGGTTCCATAGCGCTTGCCCCGAAAGTCGTTCAAGGGGGGTGTCTATTGCGATCCACAAGTCCCTCCAGCACACAGTTGAGGACACATATGCGGATCCAGAAGGCAGGTACCTACTATTAAAAGTTAGGATTCATACAACCCTCTACACTATTGCGGGGTGGTATGCCCCAAACAAAAATCAGGCCAGGGCTGGTCGGGGTTTCCTAAGGAGAGTAGCGGAATTTGCTGAGGGGGTGATGGTGATAGGAGGGGACTTCAATCTCACCCTTGACCCACGAATGGATACCTCAACACGAAATATGAGAGGAATCACTAGGCAATTGTCCCTTTTGAAACAATCTATCCATGGGATGCAGCTGGTGGACATTTGGAGAGCACATAATCCTGGAGGTAGAGATTATACGTACTATTCTAGTTCTCATGATTGCTATAGCCGAATTGACTTTTTTCTTGTCAGCCATCATGCCCTATCCTGGCGCCCCCGACCGTCCATTGGTAGCTTCTTATGGTCGGATCACGCCCCGGTGTTCTTAGACATTTCCCCACCAGATGTAGTGGACCGTCCCTGGACTTGGAGATTGAATGACAATTTGTTGAAAGACTTGAATTGCACGACAGACATAAAAAAGACAATAGAACAGTTTTGGTCAGATCACGCAAACGATGACACCTCGACCCCGGTGAAATGGGAGACCCTAAAATGCGTGCTTCGTGGAATCCTGGTAAAACACGGATCCCGTCTTAAAAAACAGAGATTGGAAAAAACAAAAGAATTAATGGATACTATATATGTATTGGAGCAAAAACATAAAAATACTATGTCACCGGTAATACTAGGGGAATTAATTAAACATAGGGAGACCCTTAGAAATTTATTAAATGAGCAATCGCTGAAATTCAGAAATAATTTTAAAAGTCTCCTTTATCATAAGGCCAATAAATGCGACCGCCCCCTAGCTCGATTATTACATCCTAGGACTCAGACGACTTACATTCCAAAAATTCAGAAACGTACGGGAACGGAGACTCACGACCCAGGAGAGATTCTAGAAACAATACGAGAATACTATCAGAAGCTATATAACTTGGAGGGTACGCAGTCGGCTAATCACGCCGGGGACATACAGGCTAAAATAGATAAATATATAGCAGATACGCCACTTCCTAGACTTTCCACAGAGATAACAGATGAGCTAGAGGCAGACATATCGACACAAGAGGTGGATGAGGCCATAAAAAATACTCCAAACGGGAAGAGCCCTGGCCCTGATGGGTTTTCCCCCCAGTTTTATAAACTCTTCAGAGAACAGTTAACACCACACATGACAAGGACTTATAACTCCATTTCTGAGTCCTCAGGGTTTACGCATCAATCTCTGGCGGCCTATATCACAGTATTGCCAAAACCGGGAAAAGATCCAACAGTGGTCTCTAACTATAGACCAATTTCTCTGATCAATATAGACATGAAATTATTCGCGAAGATCCTGGCAAACAGACTTGCACCCCTATTACCATATATCATACATTCAGACCAAGTGGGTTTCGTTCAGGGAAGAGAGGCACGTGATGGAGTGTTGAAGACTATATCTTTGATCGCTCATGCCAGGACCTACCGGAAGCACCTGGGACTGATATCGGTGGACGCCGAAAAGGCGTTTGACCGAGTGAGGTGGAGCTTCCTTCAATCAGCTCTCCGACAGATAGGGCTGGGGGATAGATTTTTATACAAAATTGCGGCCCTATACACGAACCCGTCAGCTACAATTAAAATTAATGGATGGCTCTCGGACCCCTTTAGGATTCATAATGGAACGAGACAGGGGTGTCCTCTTTCGCCCCTGTTGTACACGGTGGCAATGGAACATTTAGCAGTAGCAGTGAGAAATAACCCTAGTGTATGGGGTATCAAGATAGGCCAGAAGCATTATAAAACTTCATTGTATGCAGATGACCTTCTTCTATACATCTCCCAACCTCACATCACCATACCTGCATTAATGTCTGAATTCAAAAAGTACGGAGAGGTCAGTAATTTTAAGATAAACTACACCAAAACTGAGGCACTTAATATTACTTTGCCATCGGGAGATGTGGATAGGGCGAAGGAGAATTTCCCATTCAAATGGCAGGCTGGCGCCATTAAATACTTGGGCATACAGGTCCCCTCAGATCTAAATAAACTATACACACTAAACTACGAAACCCTACTGAATAAAACTATAAGGGATCTAAAAAAGTATGATCAAAAAATGATTTCGTGGTTTGGCCGCATAAACACATTCAAGATGGATGTGCTTCCCCGGTTCCTTTATGTGTTCCAGACGGTACCGATCACGCCACCTCGAAGTTTTTTTAAGACTATTAAATCAGCTCTAATACATTTTATATGGCGTCAGAACAGATCTAGGCTGAGTTACAGAACATTGACGAGACCTAAATCACAAGGGGGGGCGGGACTTCCAGACTTAAAGATATACCACCAGGCCTCACAATTGATCCATCTTTTTGATTGGCATTATAGACGGGAGACCAAACAATGGGTTGGACTGGAACAGGAGGGGTACCTAGTTCCATTGCGGAATTTACCGTGGATAGTGACCAGAAATAAAGAGAAAATAGGGGAGGGTTGTCGGGATATGATGGCTGGCGAGATCCTTAAGAGTTGGGACATGCTAAAATATAAGAAAAAATTAATGAGCGCAACTGTCCCATTGTCTCCTATATTCGCTAATCCTGATTTTCCACCGGGCCTTCACTGCAGGAGGTTTTTGGGATGGAGGGTGGAATCCAATCAAAGAATATATCAAATAATCTCGCAGAGGGGTCTTTCCTCTCTCAACGAGCTGCAGGACGAATGTCCTACTCGTACACTATCTTGGTTAGAGTATGAACAATTAAAATCATTTGTCAGACGAATTTCTGGTGGAGAGAGACCACCACCTTCTCTGACACAGTTTGAGAGGATATTCGCCCAGCAGACACCCCCATCGCATCAGATTTCTCTTGTGTACAAATTACTAAACGAGGAGACTTCAACAGTTATCCCGGGATATATTAGAGCGTGGGAGGCAGAAATGGGATGCACATTTACTGAGAGGGAAATCACATCGGCATACCGCTGCGCTCATGGGATGTCTCCGGCCAGCCATGCCCAAGAGAAGAATTTCAAAATTCTTACTAGATGGTACCAATATCCTGTGAGGTTGCATGCCATATTCCCCTCGGTGGCAGATGGGTGCTGGCGCTGTGGGAACGCAAGGGGAACTTTGTTCCATATTTGGTGGCAGTGTCCAGGGATAAAGAGTTTCTGGGGAGAAGTATTCTCAACTTACAATAAAATATCAGGAGAGGATATAAATCTTACTCCGCACATGGCCATCTTGTCCATGCTACCGGGACCAATAGCCAAACAAAAAAGTAGTCTCCTGAGGTTTTGCTTGACGGCAGCCCGCATGGTTATACCTAGACATTGGCGTACAACAAAAATTCCGTCCATGATTGAATGGTTAACAGAATTCTCACATATCCACCATATGGAGGAATTGTTTGCACAGGCTTTGGGTGATAACTCGAGGTACTTGCGGACATGGCAACCCTGGATTTTATTTAGGGACTCTGGGAGTTTCAGGGCTCTCATGGAGAAATGGGAGGTACTTTCCCGGCAGTGAGGTTTCTCCTCGTCTTTCCTGGGCTGGTTTCAGAGGGCTGCGGAGGCATGATCCTTCCTTTACCCTTCTCATTTTTCCTTTCTTTTTCCTCTTTTCTTCTTATCTTTCCTTTAAGTCTGACGTTATACCATAAGCAAGCTGCTGTCAGGGATAAATAATATATTGGGCGGATTCTATGGATAAATATAGCAATTGGAAATAGACTTCCGCTTAGCGAAATAATTATCGAAATGGGGCAACAGGTGGTGGACAATACGAGATGCTAAGAAAGAACAGAAGAGTTGAGCAAGGAACATATACAGCAATAACTAATATGATTCTGTGATGATACCATATTTGCGTGAAGTAAAAAACACGTACTATTTTGAGAAGTTTTGTAACTACATTAGTCTATATGTATGTTTGTATTTGTGATATGTTGTACTATTTTAATACTTTAATAAAAAAGAGATTAAACATAAAAGTCCAACTTAGCTGATAGTTGACTAGGAGCAGGAACATGCAACAGAAAGGCTTCTGGTTACATTGATGGCCGGCATAGGAGTGACTGAGGAGCAAGGCTAAATAGAAAACTCCCACATCCTGATGGAAACAGGTGAAGCACACAAGTTCAGTACCACCAGAGACCACCGGGGGAGCCCAAAAACCAAATTCACAACAGATATCACCCCTCCCTATGAAGAAGGCAATGCCAATGTGGCAACCAGACACCTGGGGTGGCACATTCCCCCCTAGTACAATTCAGTACTCCCGGACTGAGGAAACATAAAGAAAACATGTTAACAGGTGAACAATTATTAAAGGGTTACAAGGTTTCAAAAATATAAAAATTTACAAAAACCAAGCTGGTTTTCAGGTTGGTCTTCAGTCTCTGCTGCTTCAGGTGCAGTTGGTTTGGGAAAGATCAGGACAGGTACTATGATGGCTTGATTTACCTGTTTCTATGACTGGGGAAAGTCTCCAAGAATGGTATGGATTTTCTTTTCCTTCTCTTCTATGGGTTGAGGGGTATCTTGGTCTTTCTCTCTGTCTCTAAGTTGGTCAGGCCATACCTTCAGATGATCTCTTGATACTGCTTTTGAGGTCTCTCCTCCATCTTGACTGATGAGGCACACTTTGGTGTTATCAAAGTTTGAAGGCATGACGGTGTATGGTTCTGCCTCCCACTGATCATCTAGTTTGTGAATTCTTCTTTTTCTTTTTAGAACTTGTTCTCCAGGTGATAAAGGAACTGCAGGGGCATGCTGATTATAGTTCCTCTCCTGCCTCTGTCTTGCTTGGTACAAGCTTCTTTCCACTTTGCGGTATTGCTGCTGCTGCTCTGTATCCCAGTCTGCATTTGGTGATGTGCCAGGCTGGAATTCAGTTGGTGGAATTTACCGGGATATGGTTGTATAGATCTACAAAGTCCAGTAATTTCTCTTGCCATTGGTTTCTCTCTTCCAGGGGCAAGGTCTTCAACAAGTCAATTACCACCTGGTTCATTTTCTCACACATGTCAATTGTCTGTGGATGATATGGCGTTGTGTGATTTTCTTGCATCCGTACAGGTTACAGAACTCCTGGAACACTTCTGCCTCAAAGGCTGGGCCTTGGTCAAGGAGCACCTTTTCAGGGTATCCATGTGGTCGACAAAAGTGTTGTTGAAATGCCTTGGCTGCCCTCTTTGCTGTTTGGTCCTTGATGGGCACAGCTACCAGGAACCTTGAGTAATGGTCCACTATGGTCAGGGCGTAGACATAGCCTGAATGGCTTGGGGTCAGCTTCACGTGGTCCAAGGCTACCAGTTCAAGCAGCTGTTTGGTGACCATGGGCTGTAGGGGAGCCCTCTGGCTGTTACGGTCTTTCCTGTGCAGCTTGCAGGGGCCACATTCTCGGCACCATGTCTCAATGGCTATCCTCATGCCAATCCAGTAGAATCTTTCACGAAGTAGAACCTCCAACATCTTCCATCTGAAGTGTCCTGCTCCATCGTGGTACACTTCCAAGACCATTGGCACATCTCACCTAGGGACCACCACCTGCCAGACCAGTTTGTGAGTGCATTGGTCGATGTTCCTCCGACACAGCTTACCCTCATAGATGAACAGCTTGCCCTTCTCCTTCCACAATTTTTGTGTCTATTGTGGAGCATCTGGACCACGGTGTGAATCAGCTTGTGTCAGTAGCTCCTTTACTAGGCGGACTGCTGGATCACTATCCTGCGTTTCTGCCCATCTGTGGTGGGGCAATGGGTTCAGTGTGGCTTCTCGCCTGTCATTGCGCTGGCTCCTCACACAATGGGAGTACTGGGCCTCCGGGGCGGTGGAAGGCTGGTAACTTGATCTCTTTGAGTGCTTCCGGATCTTCTTCCTCTTCTGGTAAATTGGGCATCCTCAACATTGAATCAGCATTACTGTTCTTATGCCCTGCTTTTTACTTGATGGTAAACTCGTAGTTAGACAAACGGGTTATCCATCGCTGTTCCAATGCACCTAGCTTTGCCGTTTCCAGGTGAGTCAGCGGTGAATTTTACTGAAGCTAGGTAGTGCTTGAAGCCCAGACTATGGTGAGAAACTCCAACTTAAAGGAACTATAGTTGTTGGGGTTCCTTTCGGTGGGATGAAGCTTCCTGCTGGTGTAGGCAATCACTTTCTCTCTGCCTTTCTGCACCTGGGACAGCACTGCTCCGAAACCCATGTTGCTGGCATCTGTGTAGAGTATAAACGGTTGGTCATAGTCAGAATAGGCCAGGACTTCATCTCCCATGAGAGCCAACTTCAAACGGGTGAAGGATTCTTCCAACCTGTCATTCCACTCGAACGGAGGAGTCTTGCTCTTGGCCTTCTTAGATTGGCACACTAGCAAGTCTTGCAGGGGTGCGGCTAGCTTGGTAAAGTCCTTGATGAATCTTTGGTATTAGACTACCAACCCGAGGAACTGCCATACATCATGAATGTTGCTGGGTTTTGGCCACACCGGTGCCACACCTTAGTCGCTTACCACGTGACCTAGGTACTGGACCTTGGGCTTCAGCAGGTGGCATTTGGACGGCTTCACCTTCAGGCCAAAGTTGGACAGGGCTTCAAACACCTCAGCCAGGTGCTTCAAATGGTCTTCTTAGGTTTTGGAGAATACGATGAAGTCATCCAGGTACAGCAGAACAGTCTTAAAGTTCTTGTGCCCGAGGCAACACTCCATCATCCTCTTAGACGTCCCTGGTGCATTGCACAGCCCGAATAGCATGTAGTTGAACTCGGAAAGACCCATTGGTGTTGTGAAGGCAGTCTTCTCTTTATCTGACTCTGCCACGGGAAGCTGCCAATACCCACTGGTGAGATTTAAGGTGGGGAAATAGTTAGCGGATCTCAGTGCCGCTAACGGCTCCTCAATTCTAGGTAATAGGTAGGCATTCTTGTGTGTAATGCTGTTGATTCACCTGTAGTCAATGCTGTTGATTCACCTGTAGTCAACACACGTTCTCATGGTACCATCTTTTTTTCTAACGAGGACTAATGGAGCTGCCCAGGGGCTACAACTATCTTTGACCAGACCAGTCTCCTTCATCTCCTGTAACATATCTTTGGCACAATGATAGTGAGCGGGGGTTACAGGCTGGTACCTTTCTTTAATGGGTGTATGTTCTCCAGTGGGGATATGGTGTTGAACCCCTTTTACCTGCCCAAAGTCTAGTGGGTGTTTGTTGAATACCCGCTCATACTCCTGGACCACTCGGTAAGCCCCATGCTTTTGGTGCAAAGGAGTGGAGTCAATGCCTACGTGCAGTTTCTGACACCAATCCTCCAGCTGTCCTGCAGAGCCATTGTCCTCCTCCTGGTTGGGACGGGACCAAGCTCTCTGCTGTTTGTATGGCATTGTTACTGACAGTTAACAGTTTAGCAATGGTGGCATATCTGGATAAATGGACCTCTTTTCCCCCACAATTCAGGATGTGTATCGGTACCCTCCCCTTGCAGACATCAACTACCCCTTTGGCTGTCAGGATGGTCGGCCTACAATCAGAATACACAGGTTCTACCAGGGCCTGGTATCTATCTATCAATCACCGATCCATTATCTACCTATTATCTATCTAACTAGTATGTTTCTATTATCTATTTATCTATTATCTATCTATTTATTATCTATTATCTACCTTTTATCTATCTTTCTATCTATTTTCTGTGCTTATACTGCGGATCTCCTCACAATTCCATAAGGATAAATCAAGGTTCAACATCTGTAAGGCTGAAGTCTCTTGTGGGTTATTACTTCCATGATGTTCAGAAACAGAATTTTGATGTCAAAACCAATCTCTGACATTACTCATCCTTTGGAATACATCAGGGGCTGAGAAGCAGATATATAGAGCTCAGCCCCTCCATTGTCCCGTATCCTTCTCACTATATAGATTATGCAGCTTGTTGATGTAAATGGAAACACTTACATAATCCTCGTACAGTAAGTAGTAGAAACTGATAATGGGGTAGCTAGAACCATTCCAGTAGGTCTTTAGAAACCTGTGATGCCCAGAGGCAAAACCCAGATATATGGGTGCAGAGGTAACAATAGCACCAGGAACCATATTTAGGGTATGGGGGACAAATACTATGAGTTTTGATGGTACTTTATGAGTGTCACTTTATGCTGTATATAATGTGATGTCTGTTAGACTTGCTGCATGGTAAACGATGGTTGAGGGAGGTTAGCCTGCAGCCAGAGCTACATTCTGGAGGTTTCATAGCTGAAATTTCCCTTCAAATTCATTTTTTTTCACATGTGCAGAATGTGATTTCAGTTGTAGGAAGTGTCATCTTAAAAAGGCATGGTGCAATTACCTGCCCCTTGTATTTTAGTAATAATTTGGGGGGATCCTTTGCCAGAAATCTAATGTGTATAGATACTTTCAGTCACTAGAAGAAGAATTCCTCACTAGGACTCTAATATCTCTAGAGTCCATTTGGTTGCCTACAAGTTGTCCTACTCTGATGACTTTCATGAATTTCAATGAGAAAAGCAATGTAGCAAACTTTCTGCAACTTGAGGACCATCAATTTAGGTCTGATAACTATTGCCTAACTGTTGCTTGTGCTTTAGGTTATGACTGTCCTTTTTCTTTAGCATGAGGACTTCAACCAGAAGATTTTCTGTTACTATTCTGATAATGGTCAACTTCACTGAGGTCAGCAACAAGACGAACAATCAAACTGTAGAAATCGTGAGGAGTACCCTGCTTGCCTTAGTGCTCCTGTCCTTCTGTGTCTTCATCTACTTTGTGACAATCATCTTGTACGTCTTCTTCACCACTCCTCATGTTCGGGAGAATGCTCGCTACATCCTGTTTGTCCACATGCTCATAAACGATACCTTGCTACTTTCTGTGTTGATATTCGTCTCTCTTGTAGCTATATTTGATGTGTACATCCCTGTGCCGATATGTTATGCCCTCGTCATGTACTCCACAAGTTCATTTAAGGTGACAGCCTACAACTTGGCCATCATGTCCTTTGAACGTTACTTTGCCATTTGCTATCCGTTAAGACATGCACAAGTCTGCACCATGCAGAGGTCTCTTTTGGTCATTGGAGTCATGTGGCTTCTGAGTAGCACTCCTCTGGTGCCTGACTTTATCGCCATGTGTTATTCAATGCCAAAGAATTTCTTCTCCACCAGCTTGATATGTCAGTGGTCAACATTTGCAATGAACAGTTTTCAATTAACCCTAAGGTCATTGATGGAGATCACCACCTTCATCTTGGTGGGATTGGTCATCCTTTACACCTATGTGAAAGTTATGGTGGTGGCTCGGAAGATTGGATCTGGGAGGTCTTCTGCTTTTAAGGCAGAGAAAACTGTTCTTCTTCACGCCTTCCAGCTCGGACTCTGTATGATGTATTTTTCATATTCCTTCACTGATGCTTACTTGAGGAAATATTTCTATTTTATACCAATAACCAACTTTTTCTTATTCATGTGCATCCCCAGATATATCAGTCCTTTGATTTATGGTGTAAGGGATGAAGTGTTCCGAAAATATATAAGGAAGATGAACTTCTTTGTATAGTTGGATGGATGTCACTAAATAAGGCCAAACTTTACAACTTTTTGCAAAATGGGTGCAGCCAAAAGGATGGTTGGACAATATTTATTAGGTAGACTAGGAATGAAAGGACCCATATCTACATGCCCACTATCAGGTATAATACAACACATATTATAATAAATTTGTCCCAATCACCCAATTTAATTTTTTTTACTTAAAAAATATGTTTTAGTAGAGGTGGGCCAAATCTTGGGTAGGTTGGCAGTATGTATAGTATTCATCTTTTGGTTCTACTTTAGTTCAGGCATTGGTGGGCAGATCCTACTCCTGTAAACAAGCAGTATCCAGTGTAGAATGCCTTTTCACTCCATGAGAAGTTGAAAAATACATTTTGCTTTGATCCCGATATGACTATTGTAGATGGGAGCCAACAGAGGACCCTCCAACTATGAAAAACACGTGACCAGTACTATTATTATCATACAGCCAAAGCTCACCGGAGGATTTTCAGGTATTCTTGTTTGGTCCTGAGAAGCCACATTCGAGATATCTGTGAACAATACTCCAATCTTAGAGACTGATATTCTGTGTTTCCATTTCTAAGAACCAAGTAAAACTGTAAAAGTGAAAACAAAAAAACATGAAAAACTTAAAAAAAAAAAATTTGAAAAATCTTGTGGAATGTAAAAATTTGTGAAACTCAAAAATTTGTAAAATTTCAATAATTTGAAATTTTTAATAATAATGAAAACATTATTAATGTTTGAATAATTCAATCTTATGGATAGAATTGAGCAAAATGATTTGTACTGCCCATATTCGGTGTTGAGTCCTCCAAGGAAGTCAGGCCAGGAGGGGCAGTGTTCACTTCTGTATCCGATGTGTTCAGCCCTGTATCTGGATTTTGCGACGTCTTTATGTCTTACTCTATGAGATGCCTGGGATGCTGGCCCCAGGAATGCAGTCTGCCCCGGAGTAAGGCTACGTTCACATTTGCGTTGTGCGCCGCAGCGTCAGTGCCGCAGCGCACAACGCAAACAAAAACGCAGCAAAACGCATGCACAACGCTGCGTTTTGCGCCGCATGCGTCGTTTTTTTCATTGAATTTGGACGCAGCAAAAATGCAACTTGCTGCGTCCTCAGCGCCCCGACGCGGGCGCCGCAGCGACGCATGCGGCGCAAAACGCAAGTGCGCCGCATGTCCATGCGCCCCCATGTTAAATATAGGGGCGCATGACGCATGCGGCGCCGCTGCGGCGCCCGACGCTGCGGCGCCCGCCGCGAATGCGAACGTAGCCTAACTCCTCAGTAGACTGGAAGCCAGATTAGGGGAGAGCGAATCTTTTGCTCAACTCTAGTTGTAGATCATTATAGTCTCCAGAGACAAATAAGAAAACAGGGAACTGCATACAGATTTGTGTGTATAGAATAAAATGTTGTTATTCTGCTTTATCGAAGGCTTCCACAAATACCACAAAACTTTTATTATCATCTAATGAGAATGAGAGGACTCTGCTCATCTTGCCACAGTCTGTACAGACAAACTGACTGAGTGAGCTACAGAAAACGAAAAGCATCAGCCTTACGTGAAACCAGAGTGTAATCTATAGTATTATTTTCTATGAGGATAATAAAGAAAAAAAAGATCAACATTGTCATACTTAAAGGGGTTGTCCTACTTGCTTCCTTTTCTAGTACAGGGTCAAGAGAGAAAAAGCTGATTACATGGTGTTCCTAATACACAGCGACAATCTGGGTAACGCTCAACATATGACCCTTCTTCCAATAGCACCACCAAAAGAGAAATGAAGCGTTACTCATGTATCATGGACTCTGTGATGTATAGATGTGCAGCGTACTCTAAGGAGGGTGAGAACATGACTGTGCGACACTGGGGAAGCCATATGAGGAATAGAAAGGCGCCTTATAACTCTACATCCTGAGTACCGTGCTGTACCTACAAGACATTGTATTCTGTAGCGTTGTGCCTAGCAAAGATGCAACCAAAAGCTTATCTTCCCTGATTCAGCACCTGAACTGGTCCCGCAACCTACCAAATGCATATAATACACGTGCCTTCTATATGCCAGAAGGGCTTGTGGGTACCATGGAACACCAGGGCTCAGGTACAAATGCTAGAATTCCCTATCCTGCCCTTATTCGATGACCAGACTATGGACATTTGTTTTGGATCGGCCCAGAATCGGTCTGTTTTGAGGTTTTATGCTATTTTAGTAGATTGTCCCTTTTGCATTTTCTGCATGCTCAACATTGTGATTTATGATGTTGTTCCTTTAGTCATTGCCACAATCCTCTTGATCCTCCATGATTCGGCTTTTGTATGTACTGAACGACGTTATTGGTCCACTAGTTGGCCCCAGTGACATACCGAACAGCAGGCCTATGACGGCTTTATTAAATTTATTGGCTGCATGGAGCACAATCTTCCCAGAGGAAGGGGCAAGCACTTTCCTTTTATTCTGCAAGAATTTTCAACTATTTTACAGAAGTAGAATAACGGGGGGGGGGGGGGGGGGGGGGGGGATATATCCTTTACAAAAACAGAGAAGATGCTCCAAGATCACTTTGTATTAGGCCTCATAAGCCAGTAACTGTAGAGGATCAGGTTAGCGTAGAAGAGTCACAAGTTATAACCTGACTTAATGTTATACCACACGCTGAAGTAAGCCATTGTAACGGGGCTCAGGGTGGTAGCTGCAGGTGAGGTACTCGTCTTCTGCGCCCCGACCCACTAGAGAAAAACGGGGTCTTACGTTAGTGTGTGTGTGTGTGCATGCGTGCGTATGTGTGTGGACATGTTACCATAATGGACACCTCCTAGCTCTTCTTGGTCTTCCATGCATTGCACGGCTCCGCTCCTCTTTACAGACACTCTGTAAAGACACTCAGGAGATGCAGATGCCTTTCTCTTGGTTTCAATACAGTGAAATGTTTTCAATTAACATTTTTCAGTGGTATAGTTGGTGAACTGCAGAACAGGTTAGAGCATTTCAACCATTCTAAATATAGAGACAATTTAGCTGAGCTCTTTCAGTAACCATTATCCTTTATGACATTTTTCGTGATCTGCGTACCTACAGATGGGCGAACCCAAACAGTAAAGTTCGGCGTTCATACCGAACACCTACTGTTCGGTCACAAACACCGAACACGGACTTCGCCAGGAAGTGAAACTGTTCAGGTTCGGCCCCCCAAACATTTTGTCGCCCTTTCATGGCAAACACCATTTCTGATCGGCAGCAAAATCATCACCGCCAGTAAGACAGCCGCGGTTCTCACGCTGTCAAAAGACAGCTTGAGCGCACAGCAGTGATCAGGGGTATAAACTTCACCTCCGGTCACTGGTGTCAGCTGATGGGACTACTGCTCCCAACCAACTGCCGCCGGCTCCTGCACTGTAAATAAGTAATTAGAAAAAAGAACAGTGTGGATTCCCCTGTATTTTTGATAACCAGCCAGGCAAAACTCACAGCTGGAGCTGCAAATCTCAGCTCTTAGCTTCAGCAAGGCTGGTTATCAAGAATAGAGGGATCCCCATGCCATATCTTTTTAATTATTTAAATAAATAATTAAAAAAAACAATGTGGTATATCCTCCATTTTGAAAACCAGCCTTGCTAAAGCAGACAGCTGGGGGCTGATATTCTCAGGCTGGTAAGAGGCCATGGATATTGCCCTCTCTGGCCTAAAAATTGCAGCCCACAGCTAGAAAAGACACATCTGTTAGAAATGTCAAGTAGAATTCATATTTGTGGGGTTGATGTCACCTTTGTATTGTCCGGTGACATAAAGCTGATGGATTAGTAATGGAGAGGCGTCTATAAGACACCTATACATTACTAATCCTATATATCTATGGTAAATAAAGACACAGCCAGAATAAAGTATTTATTTGAAATAAAACAAAACACGCTTTTACTTTTTTATTTAAAAATAACAGTTATGCTCACCTAATGCCTATTCTACTGAATCCCTCGTCTCCTGTAATAAAACAAAAATAAAAAACAACCATACCCTTCACCTGTCCTTCGTTCTGTCCCACATAATCCATGTCTGGAGATAAACAGCTTTCAACCTGGATGGTGCCAAGATTTGACCATCCAGGCTGAGAACCACTGGTGACTGAGCTGCGGCGAGCGCAGCATCAGTGACTAACAGTGACATAACTGAGGTTACCGCAGGTCACTGAGGCTGCGTTCTCAACCGGTCTGAACTGTGGTGGCCTCGGTAAGATGCCCACTAGCACCATGAGAAAATCTCATGGTCAAGAAGCGAGTTCATCGTAGTTCACGAGGAGAATTTCACTGTGGTGGATTTGAACTGTGGTGAACTCACCTCTGCACCGTGAGACTTTCTCACGATACTAGCAGGGATCTTACCAAGGTCACAGCAGTTCAGCCCGGTTGGGAATGCAGTCTGTTTTCTGACAGGAGACGAGGGATTCAGTGGAAGTAGGCGTTACGTGAGTATAACTGTGTTTGTTATTTTTAAATAGAAAAGTAAAACTATGTGTTAAGTGTCAAGGTCCCACCACAGCCCAGGGGGAATCTCGAACCACCTCTGCTGCGGTCTCCCATTCTCCTCCTGCCGCAGTGGAGCCTGCTCAGCAGAGACATTGGTCCCAGCACCTGGCTCAGGCAGATGCTGTGCGTTTGGTTACTGCTGCTCCTCCAGGTTCAGCCATAGTAACCAGCACTGTTCAGCGGTAAGCTGAGTTGTTGACTGTTGATGGACTAATCTAGCGCCAGACAGTGCTTTTCAAGCACAAGACCACGATCCTTACAGCATCTATCCAGCAGCGACCGGCAGTGCGGCGCCATGCGCAATCAGTGCGCTTTCCTGGCCCTAGACAGGGTGGTTAGTGGCGTTCGCCAGTGCGGCGATGTACGCACTCTTGTGTGGTAAATATTAGTTAGTTTTCCCCTGGCACCACGGTTGTGGCACCGAGCACTAGTGGTCTAGAGAGACTCTTCCCCCTGTCCTTGGGGCAGAGTTCTGTGACTTGGCTCTAGTGCTCACTCTGCGGCTTGGCGGCCCTGTGAAGTAACAGGGTTCGTCTCCCTTTTCATACCGGGTGAAGCTAACCCGTGTGTCAACACGTTATACCGCCATTACTTAGCAGAAGGTTCCATCTCTGCATGGTGTACCCCGGGCTGCGAACGCACCTCTTATCACTCATTATATTATTTGGTGCGTTCCACCACCCCTAACACGATGCTTTGTTTTATTTCAAATGAAAGACTTATTCTGGCTGTGTCTTTATTTACCATATAACAACAGGATTACCAATGGCTAGGTGTCTTATAGACAACTCTCCATTACTAATCTGTGGGCCTGATGTCACTGGACAATATAAAGGTGACATCAACCCCACAAACAAGAACCCCACTTGCTACTGCTATATGGCAAATGGGAAGAGCCAGGCAAAGCACCAGAATTTTTGCATATAATAGATGTGCTTTTTCTGGGCGGCTGCGGGCTGCTATTTTTAGGCTGGTGGGGGCAATATCTATGGCCCCTTACCAGCCTGAGAATACCAGCCCCCCAGTTGTCTGCTATAGCAATGCTGGTTGTCAAAAATGTTGGTGACCCCACACCCTCTGTTCTTGATAACCAGCATTGCTTAAGCTGACAGCTGAGGGTTGCAGCCCCCCACTGTGAGTTTTGCCTGGCTGGTTATCAAAAATACAGGGGAACCGACACCATTTTTTTTCATTAATTATTTACAGCACAGGAGTCGGCTGATGAATACTCCCATCCGCCTCTCCCGCTCTTATTGTTATTAGTGGCAGCAGGCGTCAGCTGATGGGAGCAGTAGTTCCATCAGCTGACACTAGTGACCGGAGGTAAACTTTATACCTCTGATCACAGCCGTGCCCTCACGCTGTCTTTTGACAGCGTGGAACCGTGGCTCTCTGACCGGTGGTGATGATTTTGCAGCCGATCAGAAGCCGTGTTTGCTGCATTGTCATGCATGACAGCGTGGCAAACACTGGATGTTCAAGCCCCCATTCAAGTGAATGGAGTCCTGGTTCAGGATGGGGGAGTAGCCGTGGGCTAAACTCGAGTAACAAGTACACTCGCTCATCACTACTCCCAGCTCTTCTGGTCTGTGACCCATTGCACAACTCCAATTACTATGACCGCATGAACAGAAAACTACACCCATCCATAAAAACAAAATCTTCTTTAAATGGCAGTTTGACTTGTACACAAAGAACAGCAGGAGATGCCTTTCTCTTGATTACAATACAGTGGCATGTATGGGGCAGCACGGTGGCTCAGTGGATATCATTGCAGTGCTGGGGTCTTGGCTTCAAATCCCACCAAGGACAACATCTGCAAGGAGTTTGTATGTTCTCCCCATGTTTGCGCAGGTTTCCTCCGGTTTCCTCCCACATTCTAAAAACATACTGATAGGGAATGTAGATTGTGAGCCCCACCGGGGACAGCGATGATCAGGGCCGTATTTAGAGTTTATGCTGCCCTAGGCACTTTTCGTGGTGCCTCCCCCATTGGTGAGTATGACTAATGCAGACCCTGTCGGCAGTGACTAAGGCTAATTTCACACTAGCGCCGTGCACTGCGTCGCTATGCGTCGTTTTGCAGAAAAAACGCATCCTGCAAAAGTGCTTGCAGGATGCGTTTTTTCTCCATTGACTTGCATCAGCGACGCAGTGCGACGGTTGCGTCGCCACCAAAAAACGTTGCATGTAACGTTTTTTGGTGCGTCGAGAACGTCTTTTCCGATCGGCCATGCGCGGCCGGAACTCCGCCCCCGCCTCCCCGCACCTCACAATTGGCCAGCGGATGCGATGAAAAACAGCATCCGCTGCCCCCGTTGTGCGGCACTTTCAACGCTAGCGTCGGTGCGCCGCAACGACGCATAGCGACGTGCAGTGCACAACGCTAGTGTGAAAGTAGCCTTAGGCTACTTTCACATCAGCGATTTTTGCCATTTGCGGAAGATCTGGCAGTTTTTCTGCATCTGCCACATAGCAGATCACTTACGGCAACACTGTGTTCGGCCTCATTCATTCCCTATGGGACTTGCAGACATGTGCAGCACTTGCGGTTTTGCCGTGATCCAGAAAATGCGGTACTTGCAGCAATGGAAAGAAAAGTTGCTAGCAGTGTTTTTTGTATCACCACAAGTGCCGCACATGTCCGCAAGTAGACATCACTACTTGTCCCTGCACCTTGCTAGCTCATCCCTAGCATCCCTCTCTGACCTAAAACTACACTATAAAGCTTTAGAAAAACAATTTATTAACCGACATTCCTACGATAATGAGGGCTCCAGGCTACAGCGTAAGTGCATTGTTTTCCCTGTGGAGGGATTCAGGAAGACGGCCGCCACAGGCGGCGCATGTGCAGACTGAGATCGCATCTGGACCAAGATCCGAATCTCCACCTTCGGTGGCTCACAGCTTCAGAAATATGGCCGGCAGGAAAGCAATGCGCTTCACTTAGCTCTTACCGCCAACATTGGGCCCGCAGCATTGCACGGATGTGACACCCCCTCCTCCCATTCAGGGTCCGCTGCATTGTCCCACTTCTGCCACTGCAGACTTCCAGAGGAGGGGACTCAGCCTCCTGTGATCCTGTTTACAAGGCGGGAGACCGCTATTACTGGATCGGGGACGCTATTACAGGGCAGGGACATGTGTATGTATGTACACACACACACACACACACACACACACACACTGCACAGGGGGACACAGTAGGCACACATACATAGACTGCACAGGGGGGCACAGTAAGCACACACACACAGACTGCACAGGGGGCACAGTAGGCACACATACACAGACTGCACAGGGGGACACAGTAGGCACACACAGACTGCACAGGGGGGCACAGTAGGCACACACACAGACTGCACAGGGGGACACAGTAGGCACACACAGACTGCACAGGGGGACACAGTAGGCACACACACAGACTGCACAGGGGGACACAGTAGGCACACACACAGACTGCACAGGGGGACACAGTAGGCACACACAGACTGCACAGGGGGACACAGTAGGCACACACACAGACTGCACAGGGGGACACAGTAGGCACACACACAGACTGCACAGGGGGACACAGTAGGCACACACACAGACTGCACAGGGGGACACAGTAGGCACACACAGACTGCACAGGGGGGCACAGTAGGCACACACAGACTGCACAGGGGGGCACAGTAGGCACACATACATAGACTGCACAGGGGGGCACAGTAAGCACACACACACAGACTGCACAGGGGGCACAGTAGGCACACACAGACTGCACAGGGGGACACAGTAGGCACACACACAGACTGCACAGGGGGGCACAGTAGGCACACAGACTGCACAGGGGGCACAGTAGGCACACACACAGACTGCACAGGGGGACACAGTAGGCACACACAGACTGCACAGGGGGACACAGTAGGCACACACACAGACTGCACAGGGGGACACAGTAGGCACACACACAGACTGCACAGGGGGACACAGTAGGCACACACAGACTGCACAGGGGGACACAGTAGGCACACACACAGACTGCACAGGGGGGCACAGTAGGCACACACAGACTGCACAGGGGGGCACAGTAGGCACACATACATAGACTGCACAGGGGGGCACAGTAAGCACACACGCACAGACTGCACAGGGGGCACAGTAGGCACACATACATAGACTGCACAGGGGGACACAGTAGGCACACACAGACTGCACAGGGGGCACAGTAGGCACACAGACTGCACAGGGGGGCACAGTAGGCACACATACATAGACTGCACAGGGGGGCACAGTAGGCACACACACAGACTGCACAGGGGGACACAGTAGGCACACACACAGACTGCACAGGGGGGCACAGTAGGCACACACACAGACTGCACAGGGGGGCACAGTAGGCACACACACAGACTGCACAGGGGGACACAGTAGGCACACACACAGACTGCACAGGGGGGCACAGTAGGCACACATACATAGACTGCACAGGGGGGCACAGTAGGCACACATACATAGACTGCACAGGGGGGCACAGTAAACACACACAGACTGCACAGGGGGCACAGTAGGCACACATACATAGACTGCACAGGGGACACAGTAGGCACACACAGACTGCACAGGGGGCACAGTAGGCACACAGACTGCACAGGGGGGCACAGTAGGCACACATACATAGACTGCACAGGGGGGCACAGTAGGCACACACACAGACTGCACAGGGGGACACAGTAGGCACACACACAGACTGCACAGGGGGGCACAGTAGGCACACACACAGACTGCACAGGGGGGCACAGTAGGCACACACACAGACTGCACAGGGGGACACAGTAGGCACACACACAGACTGCACAGGGGGGCACAGTAGGCACACACACAGACTGCACAGGGGGGCACAGTAGGCACACACACAGACTGCACAGGGGGGCACAGTAGGCACACACACAGACTGCACACACCCATCACAAGCCAGTGCCACCAGAGCTCAGCAGTCTCCAGTGAGCAGTAGAGCAGAGCCTCAGCAGGATAACCCCGCAGCAGTGTGCCGGCATGAGTGCCTCACTTCAAGCCGAGGTCTGGCTCTGGCCCAGTGTTCTCCACTACCTGTCAGACCCCAGGACCGTCCTAACCAGCTGCGATGTGGACTGGGGACGCTGTGCCACTCTGGATCTCCTCCTTCCAGTCAGGTGAGTTCGGCAGACACTGACTGCACACAGAGTGGGCGTGTCTGTAGTGCAGGGATGCAGCTGCCGACACCCAGCCTTTAACCCAGCAAGCAGCCAGAAGCTGGGGGACCGTCCCAGGGGCATCTGAACCCTGCGCCCCAGCCCAGCCTGCCCCTGGTGGGATCCGATACTCCCACAGCAGCCGGAAGACAGGTGGGTGGGCGGCCCGACACAGGACTATGAGGCAGAAACTGAACTTGGCGCCTCAGCGAGGAGGGGGTAGGGCTTGCACTGTGACTTGTTTCCGGTGTTCTGAAATTTGTCGGCATGTCGTAGATAGTAGGGATGGGCGAGGCTACGGAGTCACGTGGCGCAAACTGACCAATCACGGCCAAGCAACAGCTGAAGCTGCAGGGTGGAGAGAAGAGGAGCTCTGGGCGGCAACATGCCTGAAAATTTCAGGGACGGGCGTGAGTATGGCACCTGGGGGCCTGGTTAAAACCACAATAGTGAGGGAGGGGGCGTGACAAAGGGAGGGGGACGCCCTGAAATTTCTGAGCATAGTAACGCCCCCCTCCCTTTGTCACGCCCCCTCCCTCACTATTGTGGTTTTAACCAGGCCCCCAGGTGCCATACTCACGCCCGTCCCTGAAATTTTCAGGCATGTTGCCGCCCAGAGCTCCTCTTCTCTCCACCCTGCATCTTCAGCTGTTGCTTGGCCGTGATTGGTCAGTTTGCGCCACGTGACTCCGTAGCCTCGCCCATCCCTACTATCTACGACATGCCGACAAATTTCAGAACACCGGATCCCTGTGCATTACACATGAGGGCGGCGCGCTGTATCTGACACCCCCGCAGCAGCCATAAGACTTAGGAGGGCGGGAGAAGGGAGGGCGGGAGAAGGGAGGGCGGGAGAAGGGAGGGAAGGAGGGCGGGAGATGGGAGGGAAGGAGGGCGGGCGGACCCGGACTATTTAAAAAAAAACAAAAAAAAAAAAACACCTTGCCTTGCTCAGGTGCCGCCCCCCCCCGCATCTTACCGCCCTAGGCACGTGCCCTCAAGTGCCTAGTGGCAAATACGGCCCTGGCGATGATAATGTGTGCAAACAGTAAAGCGCTGTGGAATATGTTAGCACTATATAAATAAAGATATTATTATTATGTCTTCAATAAACATTTTTCAGCGGCATAGCTGATAAATTAAAGAACATGTTAAAGACCTTCAACCTTTCTAAATATAGCTAGCTCTTCCAGTGACCATTACCCTTCAGGCTACTTTTCGGGAACCACATAATGATGCACGTGTGGCTGCTACCATACTGAATGTGTCCCCATCCTTGCTGACTCATCTCTTCTCAGAACTGCAGCTTCAAAGACCTGTCTGACACTTATTCATTCCCCAGAGACCTTTAGGGACTCTACCAAAGTTCCTGGCAATACATCCCCTTCAGCAACTCGCCTGCTAAAAGTATTTTGCTGCCACTGATGAAGTTCTTCTTATTTGCTTCCTCTTCCTTTCTGCTCTTTTCATCCAAACACCCCCCCAGGTTCTGATCACCTTAACCATAGGGTATCTGTACTTCTCTCTTCCTATTACTTAACTAACTTAAATAAAACATTGGGAGTTGTTATAGAGGTGGAATGCCATCCTCTAACCCCTCACACTCCTCCATTCTTTAATGATGGTCATCCGTGACCATCCAGGACCTTTAAGAAGGGTGAGCGTATACACAATAAAACACAGTAAATCGATCAGGACTGAAGGCTTAATATAGATGTCTTCTCCTCCACTGATTGGCTCCTATAGGTTAAGGGCCCCAGAAGACCAACAATACAGTCCTGAGCACAGTCCATAACTTTTTAAAATTTCTACTAAGACTGGTCCTTTTTGATAAGGACCCCAGAAACCACCAGTGTCCCTAAAAATAACAGTATCTGTTATTAAGGGTATCAGACACCCACAGATGCACCAGCATCTGCAGTCCAGCAGAAAACGTTACAAAAGGCATATCAAAACAAAAATCAAAAACAAAGATCTAACCAATTTGGCTATTACAGACTCATCTGGCCTTGTGGGTGTCTGGCCGCACACTGCATTGATCTCTCGGCCATGGGGTAATGTGACCGTTGTTTTTGACCCCTGATGAACCCTCAACAACTTGGAGGGGGAAACGCGTCGGGTCCTTCTTCTACCTCCCGCTGATAAGTATTGACTTTCTATTTTCTCTGATACCGGCCCCCTGTGATATTTTTTCCGGGTGGAGGCTATGTGTAAGGCGATTGATGGGAGACTTTTTTTTCTTGGATCGATTGTGGGTCCTTGATTCGATCTGTTATGATGAATTGTACACATTTTGTCAGCGTTTAGGTATTTAGATTTGTGTCCTATTGGAATTGTGTCTTTACTATTTCTGATTTGTACTCCGTAGGGCATTTAATAATATCATTGGGTGTGTTTAAATAATAAGTGCAATATTTGGATCTGCAAAGTAAGGGATCCCTGTGTAGACATTTTTTGGAAATCAATAGGTATGTATCAGGTGGTCATTGTTTTGAAGCAGAATACTCTTTTGAATACGAGATAAGTCTATTCAAGCTGCTTCTTTACCCACAACTTTTTTTACTTTGAGATAAGAGATACCTCTAATCAGATTTTACTCACCAGATAGAGCCCAAACACAGGCTCATAGAATTATTAGCTGCTGCAGATCAACCTCTCCTCGTGACCAGCCAGAGTAAAAAAAAACTGACCATGAAGGGCCGGACAAATGCCACTGCATACCACCGTTTTTGGCACCAGCACTTTATGAATTCGACCATCTCCCCGGGGTAGAGACTGTGTAGCCAAAGGGGGAAGGTACCTCCACTTGACAGTGCTTCTGATCACATAAATACGGTCTTTGGTCTCTTTTTTCTCTAAGAAACTGAAGCCTCACTTAATATCAAATTCTAGCACTCGGCCCTTTGTCTGGGCTTCCTACCTGGTCATGCGGCAGTCTAAGTTTGAACCTTCCAGCCACTCCCTAATATAGATATTAAATATCCATCCAATTCCTCCCCTCCACTACGTCATCATACCCTGCTAGACATTCCCACCACAGACTTTTCAGAGGATGGCTAGGGGTACACTCTAGTGGGGATGAATAGAATCACATCTTCTTCCAGTAAATTTCCAGCTTGGGCACTTCTGCCCCATATATCTTTTAGCAGTGGTACGCATGCGCTGCCCATGGACCTGTGGGATTGGCGGCTGGCGGTCAGTTGCGAGTGGTGCTCCTACGTCTTCTAAACAGATGATCTGGGGCTTCCGACCGTGTGACCGGTGGCAGTCAATACCCCCTTTTGTCTCAGGTGCCAATAGGACGGCGCATGCGCCGAATGTACTGCTGAACATATTGGGTTCATTATAAGTCTACCACTTAGGCGAATGCGCATGAGGCCCACATTTGCCACTTCATATGTGGTTTCCGGTGTCCATACGGAAGTACAGCTATCTCAACATTAGGACGTATGCCCTGTCCATACGCAATTACACACGGGCGCATGTGCAGTCCAGACACATAGTTTTCTTTCCTCTTACACAAACAGGCAGCAGCAAATTAACATCGCAGTGCATACTATTTAAACCGGCACACCCCCTGCCCTGACACGCCTCCCGAAGAAGCAGTTGTGAAACGCGCGTCGGGGAAGAGGGACGCCGAGAGAATTCCACGTGGCTATACATAAGGTAATAGTGTAGTTTTACATATATTTATAGCTGCAGCACTATAGCACTTTATACATTAAAATAATAAGGGTCAAATATTTAGGCACCCAGCTATATGGAAATGCCCAGTTAGCTTATACCTTATAGTCATTATGCTATTTCTGCTTCAGTGTGAATAAATCGTATTTACTCTATTAATAGCCCATAGAATTTTTAGGAAGACTCTATGGCTGTATAGTCCCTCGTTGTAGGATTGAGCACCCTTCCTTTTATGTTTACTTTTTGTTTTTGATTTTAATATTAATTAATAAAAATGATTTTTATCTATCTAATACTATTGTGGTGGATCAGTTCTTATTATTACTAGGTCACCATATAGTGAAAATTAGCTCACCTCTACTAGTCTGGCTGTTGCCCCTCCAGATTCTTCTTTCTCTTACGGAGATTCTGCGTCCATTCCAACAGCTTGCTACACAATTGCTGGAACTGGAACGGCCTCTTCAGAGGGTGGTGCCACAAAACTGACTGCCTCAAGAAGTGTTCTTTTGGCCGCATCAGCGGAGTCTGGTTTGGCTGCTTTTGGCACACCGCAATGCTGGCGGGCACCTCTTCCTCTGGTATAAGGCTCCAGTATCACACCCAGAGTTCATAGACCAGAAGCCACATGTCCAATTTTTATATGGAGAGGGACATGTAACTTAGGCAGCCAATGACAGAAGTCCTTGTGTGTGGACGTTGTGGATGGTTTCTGTGCCCTTATTAGGCTTCCGGAATTTCCACACATTAAGTTAATAAAAAAAAAAAAAGAATAATAGTCCGCCACTCATCTGACCTCTCGTCACCACCTCCCTTCATCAAACATGTCCCCCTCGCTCATCAAACAGCACCACTATCCAAGCCAAAGTCTTCACAAAAGCATTATTGGAAAATTGATCATTTATCTAACTTTGGCTTAATTTTGACGAGTTTGAGGAAAATGCTGCGGAACATTAACACAAATCCGAATGTTCAAGGTTCTTGCCGAATTTGAGGTTGGCGAACTTATTCTGAACAAGTTCGCTCATCTCTAATCGTCAGCTCAACATTTCTGAAGGCCTTGAAGACCAAGTTACAAGATGGCCATGACTGAGAGGTATCATCAATGCTCAAAATCACTGAGCTGGAAAAAAGAGATAATTGCAGTTCATTCAAGCCAGAGTTACTCATAGCAGATGGGCTGTGAAAAATGTGCTGAATTCCTAATTGTAGTAGAATTCACTTTAAATACCGACAATAACCAATTAGTTTGTAAGGAAAATGCCAAGGTGGGGTCCTGTAACAGAGCCAGAAGGCAAAACTCTATAAACCTAAGTACAAGGTACAATACCAGATGGGTTGCATCTAACGATGAGGGGATCAGGGAAATTTCAAATTCGCCAATTTGTGCAGTTTTTCCTGGTTTGGGGTCTTTGCAGAGCTTAGAGCGTAATATTAAACATAACATTAAAAAAAATTATAAAAATCCTTATACTTACCTCACCGCTCACCTCTCCGGCCCCACCGGTCCGGTCCTCAACGCATATTCTGATCCCTGCTGTCTGTGCTGAAATCCCGGCTCTGATGAAGCCAGGGAAGATTCTGCACAGGTGCACAATTAGGGCACAATGTCATTACATATCGAGGTGCACCATGACCTTGCACACACATTTGTAGAGTCATCCCAAGCCTCAGCAGAGCAGAATGCTGGCTCACTGCCAGAAACCTTGGGATTTCAGTATAAGCAGCAGTGATGATAAAATCCATGAGGAATAGAAAAATCTGCAATTTGGAGAACACAGATTTTTGGAGCATTCAGGTAATGTAGAATTCAATTCCACTCTAATGTATTCCCTTATTTGTAATTTCATCAAAGGTAGAGCCTTATCTCATAACCCAGTAGAAGCTAAGGCCGGGTTCACATTACCGTTTCTGTGCGCAGCGTATGATCCGCATACATCCTCATGCGTCATGCGTAAATATCTTTAACATGGTGCACACAGAGACATGCATTTGCATGCAAATTAATATGCATGCATCGTTTCACGGTGTCCGGCAAACGCAACGTGTTGCATTTTTTTTAGGCGTCAAATATTGCGCAATCATGCGCATGGGGACAATTGCGTCAAAACAGCGCATTGTCTATGGAAATGCATTGGTACGCAAGGACATGCATACGCATGCGTTCGATACGCATGTGTACTTCAGACTGTGCATGTCCAGGAAATGATGTCACCGCCTCCACCATGCGCATAAACAACGAAAACGCATGGCAAAACGCATTTAAATGCATGCACACGCAGTGTTTTTTTGGCATCATGCATAAGATGTGGAGGCGCAAGCATGCGTTTGTGCATGCAGATGATATGCTGCGCACAGAAACGCTAATGTGAACCTAGCCTAACAATCTTACTGGTGAAGAAATTGGAGACATCAAGGTCCCAACATCGTGCTTAAAGTCGAGAAAATAGCGCAGACTTATCAACTTTTTTTAATTGTTCACAACTTTAGTGCTGAACCCACGGCAGGACCAAGGGGTGGAATGGAGCAGCAAAGAATGCCGCAGAAAAGGCAATGCGGGTACTGTCACTGGGAGTGCAATGTTTGGGAAGATGCTGAGGGAGTACCTTGCTGACCGTACCAACGTCCTCGGTGATTCCTCTGTGCCTTCTAATTATTGGGTATCCAAGTTGGACACGAGGCATGAACTGGCTCTCTACACCTTGGACGTCCTGGCCTGCCCTGCCACTAGTGTTCTGTCAGAGCGGGTTTTTTCCCTCATCCCACAAGAATTTATATAGCTACGCTGCAAATACCAGACTCTGTGAACACTACTCATTCCCCCCTCCCAGAGTCATGTAACACAAAATAGTTAATAAATAACATTTCCCACATGTCTACTTTACATCAGCACAATTTTGGAACCACACTTTTTTTGTTAAGAAGTTATAAGGGTTAAAAGTTGACCAGCAATTTCTCATTTTTATAACAAAATGTACAAAACCATTTTTTTAGGGACCACCTCACATTTGAAGTGACTTTGAGGGGTCTATATGAAAGAAAATAGCCAAAAGTGACACCATGCTAAAAACTGCACTCCTCAAGGTGCTCAAAACCACATTCAAGAAGTTTATTAACCCTTCAGGTGCTTCACAGAAAATAAAGCAATGTGGAAAGAAAAAATAAACATTTCATTTTTTTTCACAAAAATTTTCTTTTAGACACATTTTTTTTTCAGTTTCACAAGGGTAGCAGGAAAAATTTGCCACCAAAATTTGTTGTGCAATGTCTCCTGCTGAAACCCAATATCTGGAGGAAAGCCACTTGGGCGCATGGCAGGGCTTAGAAGGCAAAGAGCGCCATTTGACTTTTTGAATGTAAAATTTGCTGGTGTAATTAGCGGATGACATGTCATGTTTGTAGAGCCCCTGATGTTCCTAAACAGTGGAAACTCGCCACAAGTGATACCATTTTGGAAACTAGACCCCTTTGGGAATTTATTTAGACGTGTATTGAGCACCTTGAACCCCCAGGTGCTTCTCAGAAGTTTATAAAGTTGAGCCATGAAAATAAAAAAATCACATTTTTCCCACAAGAATGATTTTAGCCCCAAATTTTGAGTTTTCATAAAAATAACAAGAGAAATTGCACCATACAATTTGTTTTGCAATTTCTCTTGAGTATGCCGATACCTCATACAGTATGTGGGGAAAACTACTGTTTGGGCGTACAGCAGAGCTTGGAAGGGAAGGAGCGCCATTTGACTTAATGAATGCCAAATTTGCTGAAATAATTAGCAGATGCCATGTCACGTTCGAACAGCCCCTGATGTGCCTAAACAGTACAGTGGAAACTAGAGATGAGTGACCTTGTTCGGAAAATGTTCATCAATCTCAAATTCGGTACAAACATAGCTCATTCTGATTCATGTTTTGATTCTCGAGCATTTTTCCTCAAAGTTGGAAAAATTCGGGCACAGTTCGGTAAATGATCGCATTTTCACTAATGCTTTTATTAGGACTTTGGCTAGGATAGTGGTGCTGTGTGGTCAGAGGTGGGGTACATGCTTTATGAAGGGAGAAGGTGGCGAGAGATCAGAGGAGCTGCGGACTGTTCTTTTTTTAATTAACTTAACGTGTGGAGATTCCGGCAGCCAATCAGGGTGCAGAAATCATCCATGATGTCCATAAACAAAGGCTTCAGTCATTGGCTGCTGAAGTCACAAGTTCCTCTTCATATAAAAAAAGACATGTTGTTTTGGTAGTGCCATTTTTTCAATGTAACAGCGCCGAAAGGCTGATCCTGCTGCAAGTGGTCAGATAGTTAGAAAGGAATTTTATTGTCAGCTACTTCAACTAGATAGGAACATGTGTGAATTTGACCTTCCAGCATCTACCTCGTTTGTGTTAATACTGTGGGGCAGGCAGGAGGACACATTTCCAAATCTAACTCGTTTGTGAGACTCAGTACAAGCAAAAATTGCAATAATTTGACTACTACATGCATACCTTACTCTGAGATTCTCACTGCGTTAAAATGCGGACCAGCGAGACTCGCCAACCACAGGCCGTCCCATCAACCGCATCTGTTCCTTCTTCCTCCTCCATCACAATGGCAAGTGTTTTCGCACAGGTCTCTGGACACAGAATCTCCACTTGTTTGACCCTACATAGTCAGGGTGAGTGATGACCCATCAGCTATTATGGAAATAAAGATGTCTGCTGTTTTTGTTTCACAGAGCACACCACACCTTTCTCAAACCACCATAACATTTCCACCTGCGCCTCACTCACAGTCCAGCCATCCTGTTCTCCATACTCACAGCAGCACAGCTCTCGGTCCCGCAGTTGTGGTCACGTAAAAGAATGTTTCCTCCTACACATGCCAATGGTAAGAGCTTTAACTCCACCATCTCCATTCTGTTGACCGCGTAAATGCTGCCTTTCTACCTGGTGGATACATACAGTTTCCAAAAGCTGATGGCCAAGTTAGTCCCCTACTACCAGTTGCCCAGTTGCCATTATTTCTCTAAGAAAGCTGCGCCTGTGCTACACCAGCATGTCACAGACAACATCACCCGTTCCTTGAAAATATCTATGTCTGCCAGGGTGCATTCCACCACTGACACACAAACAAGCAAACATGGCCAGGGGAATTAAATCTGGCTGACTGGGAACTGGGTGACTGAGGTGGCTTTGCGGGCAGGGGGGCAAGGGACTGCTCCACATGTCTTGGAATCCAAGGCTTACGGGACAAACCTCTGTATCTAACACTTCCTCCGCTGCTTCTACCTTCTCCACCTCCTCTAGGGCGTCCACCTGCACCCTCAACCTCTCCCTTAATAAACCACATGTTCCAATAGTGCAAAGAGAATCCCCCCTAACCCTGTACTGCGCAGCCAGGGCTCACTGCAATTAGGCAGTGTTTAAATTAATATGCCTTGGAGATCGCAGATACACAGCTCAAGAGTTGCGGACAGCTATCAAGGACAAGTTAGGGCAAAGGATGTCTCCACTGAGTGCAAATCTGGTGGTGGACATACGCCAGGGCAATCTCACACATGTGCCTTGCATGGCTCATGTCCTCAACCTGGCGGTAGAGCAATTTCACCGCCACTATCCCAGCCTGGATGCACTGCTGCAGAAATCACGATCACTGTGTGCTCACTTCTATCATTCGCACACAGCAGGTAATTGACTTGCATCGTTACAGAGGTCTTTCGGCCTACCAGTTAGCCATTTGACATGCGATGTACAGACATGGTGGACTTCCACTCTGCACATTTTGCACCGACTGTGGCAGCAGCAATGAGCCCTGGTGCACTAGGTCCTTTTGCATAGCCTGAGCAAACACAGTACTGATGGGGTGCAAATCACACTTGTGGAGTGGGAACAGATGAAGGACCTCTTCACCCCTCTGTGCAGTTTTAAAATAGTCTGCAGGAGGAGGTGGTGGTCAGAGAGAGATGGAAGCAGAGGAAGATGCGGAATGGATAATAAGATCTCTGTCATGGCTTGGACAGGGTTAATACCCTGCCCTCTCAGGGTTAATTGTTGTGGCCTCTTTTTGGAACCGGGAGGGATATTTATACCCACTCTGGACTAGGATTCTCTGTCAATTATACTTTCGCTCTGAGTGCCTGACCCCTGGTGTGCGTGTGCATACTGTGGTCTTTGGTCTCCGTGCTCGATCTGGTCTGTTGATTTTCTCGGCTTTCTGACCTCCGGCTTCCACCTTACTACCCTTCTGTCTCACCCTCCAGTACCTCCCAGTTATTGACCTCGGCACGTTTGACTACTCTCTGGCGCTGTTCGCCTCCTTTGCACCCCGGCATCTGGCTCCAACCCTGGCCACTCCCCCTCTGTCACATAGTTCAGGTCCGGCTTGCTGCCCAGTGAGTTCTTCGCCATTTTGCGCTGGGCTCCCTTACTGCGGTGAGTAGCCTCCCAGCAGTAGTTACACCCGGGATCCTTGACAATCTCTAAGTTCCGGACTGTCATCGCACAGATGGGTGCCATGGGAGGGTGGATTACAACGATCGAGGGGCTCTTATAGTGATGGGTGCGCAATAGTCAGAAGATAGAGAGGATAATGATCTCCTCTCTGTTGTCCGTGGTTGACGGGAGGGCACGGAGGAAGCAACCTTGAGTGTTACCCCTCCACCAACACACCATGGACTTGGACCTCATGGAAGCGCAAGTCACATGAGCACCTTCTTGCTGCACTATCTGCAACATGATGCCCATATTGTTAGCATTAGAAATAGCGCCGACTACTGGGTTATCTCTTGGTTAGATCAACGGTACAATAGTAAATTTTACCAGATGCTTCCTCCCCCGGAGAGGGATGTGCACTTGCTGCAGTATTGAAACACATTTGTAGACAAATTTAAGAGTGGTTTTCCCCAAGACAGCAGTTAGACACACAGTGTGCAACACAGGTCTAAACTTCCAACCCAGGGAACATCGAGGTGTCATTGCAAAAACATTAGCAGCAACAATGTAAATGGCAGAAGGAAATTCTGTAAGTTGTTTCCCACATTTTTTAGACCAGACCACGCACCAGCAGAACAGAGTACAAGTCTGACACGTGGAGTGAGGGACTGGAGGGGATGGTGCAGGAGTATCTGGAGCTCAGTATCAATACCATCAGGTGAATTTGACCATTTTGAATTTTGGTCTTCAAAAATTCAAGAGTGGCCTGAGCTCGCCTGTCACACCTTGAAGATTTTGTCATGTCCGGCAGCAAGCATTCTCTCAGAACGTGTCTTCAGGGCTGCTGGTGGTGTCCTGATGGACAAGCGCACTCGGCTGTCCCCTGAAAGTGTAGACCTCCTAACTTTCATCAAGATGAACAAGTTGTGGATCTCCAATGACTTCTGCAACCCAGTCTTAGACTGGGCAGACTAGGCGATGGTGTCATTTTTATTGTGATGCATTGATCACGCATTATTGCAGCCTGTGAAGCTTTTGCCATGGCTTCTGTGCCTGCTGTTGCTGTTGCTGCTGATGTTACAATTTTTTGAAATGTGGAGACTTCAAGCTGGGTCTTCATCTGGCGGGTTGCCTGTAATGGATGTTGTGTCACAGGCCTAATTTACGGTTTCTACTCTGAGGAAATTGATGCCACTTTAGTGATGTGTGGCAATAATTTTTTGAAATGTGGAGTCTCCTTCATGTGTGTTGCCTGTAGCAGTATTGCTCCCAGACAGGCAGGCCTGCACTTACATTAAGTCAACAAGCTGTGTTACTTTCCTTAATCTTTATACCAATAGGAGTCTACAAAGCTGATATTTCTGCCACCTGAGTGTAGCTGAGCAGAGAAGCACTTTGAGCTGTTGCATGAGGTATCAGAGCTCCCAGCAAAGAAGGCTTACACAGATCCCTCACCCACCTCATCTTAATTGAAACTTAAGGTACCGTCACACTAAGCGACACTGCAGCGATAGCGACAATGATGCCGATCGCTGCAGCGTCGCTGTTTGGTCGCTGGAGAGCTGTCACACAGACCGCTCTCCAGCGACCAACGATGCCGAGGTCCCCGGGTAACCAGGGTAAACATCGGGTTGCTAAGCGCAGGGCCGCGCTTAGTAACCCGATGTTTACCCTGGTTACCAGCGTAAAATGTAAAAAAAACAAACAGTACATACTTACATGCGTCCCCCGGCGTCCGCTTCCTGCAATGACTGAGCGCCGGCAGTAGCAGGGCACAGCGGTGACGTCACCGCTGTGCTGTACTTTCACTTTCATTTTACGGCGCTCAGTCAGTGTGGGAAGCGGACGCCGGGGGACGCATGTGAGTATGTACTGTTTGTTTTTTTTACATTTTACGCTGGTAACCAGGGTAAACATCGGGTTACTAAGCGCGGCCCTGCGCTTAGTAACCCGATGTTTACCCTGGTTACCAGTGTAAAATATCGCTGGTATCGTTGCTTTTGCTGTCAAACACAACGATACACAGCGATCGGACGACCAAATAAAGTTCTGGACTTTATTCAGCGACCAGCGACATCACAGCAGGATCCTGATCGCTGCTGCGTGTCAAACTAAACGATATCACTAGCCAGGACGCTGCAACGTCACGGATCGCTAGCGATATCGTTTAGTGTGACAGTACCTTTAACCTCTAAGCTGTAAATGCTGGCCCAGACCCCGATACTTCATGCATGGCCCATGCCTGACTGCTGCTGTGCTATTATCAAATTTCTACTCTGGGTCAATTTGTCACTTTTCCTGGTGTGCACCTCTAATTTTTAGATATGTTTGGACTCCAAGTTAGATCTCCTTCATGTGTGTTGCCTGAATTTGGCAGACATCTCAGAGCACCAGGCCTACACCTGTCACTCCTCCACCTGTTGCTAATCAATGTTTCAGCCAGAAATGCTGGTCTTGGCCCTGTCCCAGGCCTCCATGCTACCTAATTATACTATTTGCAATCTCGGTCAATTTATTCCATTTTCCTGGTGTCTCACCCTAATTTGAGCTCTTTTGGCAGCTTTTTGGCCCACCTGAAGGTGTTATCTATGCGTTTGGTTTTGCCTCCAATTGAATTCAGTGGGGTTCAGTATGTACAACGAACATGTTTGACGAACATTAGGGACATTCGCGAACATCGGTCCCCAAAGAAGCTGGGCGAAAAGTGCGCGTCGAGGCAGAAGGCAGGAGCTCCCTACACTCTGTTTACGCAGCGGTTTACCAAACAGGTATGCTAAAAGTCGTTTATCATTTTTTCAGCTAGCATTTACAAGTAACGTATTCATGATAGATAGCCAGCTAATGACATCTGACATGCGCAGATATAATTTTAATCATTGCACTAATCAGCAATATGTCTTCTTGTCTACTTAATAAGATTTAAAACAATTGCACCCATGTATGTATTATTAATGAGGTTCAATGATGATGATAGTTATGTTTAATTTCTAAACACATGGTTATCTCAGTATACTACAGTGATCTTCATTGTTTGTGTCCGATGGTTTCTATAAGAACAAGCACTTTACACCTATAAATGTTTCATGCCATCTGCTGGTAACACTAAGTTGCTGCAATTGGTTATTTGCTTTTCTGATGAGTTGTTAGTGGAAATGGCAGGATTATAAAACTAAGAGTGTGCAGTTCCTTGTGTGATACATTTATTATCCTTCATGTAATAAACTCTTAGATCCAATAGTCAATTGTATGCCTATTCTGATATCAATTAGTTGTGATTTGCACAACCATATTGTCATTGTACTCCTCGCTGCTACCAACATATAGGAGTTTACAGCCTTCTATTATTTCCAGGACCTATTCCTGAATTTTATTATAAAAAAAAGTTTATTGACTTTTCTAAATAAAAATTGTGTTTTTATGTTAACCCCTTTCTGCCAGCTGACGGAATAGTACATCAGCTGGCAGATCCCCGGCTTTAAGGTGGGCTCCGGCGCTGAGCCCACCTTAAAGCCGCGACATGTCATTTATCCAGCGCTCTACACTGAGCACTTACTTTGAGGTTTCCATAAAAATCTCTGAGTGGTTTGAAGGGTGAATCCCCCAAGGGATCCATTCACTATAATGAGGCAGCAGAGTTACTCTGGACTCCATCTGGCCTCTGTCCAGCCGTGTCCTTCTTTTCAGAAGTGCAGAAAACTTTTATGCTCACCTAAAAGACAAACACTGCCAGACCACAGATCCTATGGCCTCCACAGGAACTGCTTGTGCCTCATTATAGGGAATCTTCCATTGAAGGTTCCACCTGAATCAAGGATTTCAGAGATTTACACAGAAACCCCAGTGTAAGCGCTCAGAGCAGAGAGCAGGATAAATTTGAGTTGGGCCTTACTACGATCTTTGGGAGGCAGAATGAACAAATCCACAGCAGGTGAAGAATTGGTTTTATTCATTTTTTTACACCATTCCTTGTGCGGTATAAGTGATTTGGCGACTTTATTCTTTGGGTTGGTGCAATTACAATGATACCAGATTTATATTGGATTTTTATCTTTGGCTGCTGTTACACACTAAAAGACACTTTTCATTGCAAAAAATAGTTTTTGCATAACCATGTTTTGAGAGCTATAATTTTTCCATATTTTGGCCCAAAGAGTCATGTAAGGTCTTGTTTTTTTGTGGTACAAGTTGACGTTTTTATTGGTACCATTTTTGCGCACATGACATTTTTTGATCGCTTTCTATTCTGATTTTTGAAAGGCAAAAAGAAAAAAAAACAGCAATTCAGGATTTTTTTTTCATGCCATTCCACATGTGATAAAATTGATAATTTAGCTTTATTCTTCGGGTCAGTACAATTAAAGCGATACCACATTTATTTTTTTATGCATTGCAGCTTTTACACAATAAATACTATTTTATAGAAAAACTAATTATTTTTGCATCACTTTAGTCTAAGAGCTATAACTTTTTTATTTTTCTGCTGATGGAGCTGTATGGGGGCTTGTTTTTTTGTGGGACAAAATAACATTTTCAGCGGCACCATGTTTTTTTTACACTCGCCTCTTTGATCACATTTATTGCACTTTTTATCGGCGGTATGATGAAAAAGCATTGTTTTTTGCCTCTGTTTCCTTTTTACGGTGTTCACTGAAGGGGTTAACGAGTGAGACAGTTCTATAGGTCGGGTCGTTTACATAAATGTATTTATTGGAATAATTTTTTTCAATTTTTTTTGTTCTTCGGGTTTTTTTTTTAATATATTTTTAATTTTTTTTATACTGTCCCAGGATGGGATACAAGCCACCTTTCCTCCAGGACCCTGAAGGACCCCACAGCCATCTTGTGGCCCGGGGTCACCATGGAAGCACAAATGTGTAATGGAAACACCCAAGGAGCTCACTCCCTGTGCGATGCTCCTCAATGTCATTGTCGCTATTGACAGAGGCATCAGAGGGGTTAACCCTTTAACACCAAGGGTGGTTTGCACGTTAATGACCGGGCCAATTTTTACAATTCTGACCACTGTCCATTTATGAGGTTATAACTCTGGAACGCTTCAACGGATCCCAGTGATTCTGACAATGTTTTCTTGTGACATATTGTACTTCATGATAGTGGTAACATTTATTTGATATTACCTGCGTTTATTTGTGAAAAAAATGGAAATTTGGCAAAAATTTTGAAAATTTCGCAATTTTCCAACTTTGAATTTTTATGCCCTTAAATCACAGAGATATATCACGCAAAATACTTAATAAGTAACATTTCCCACATGTCTACTTTACATCAGCACAATTTTGGAAACAACATTTTTTTTTGTTAGGGAGTTATAAGGGTTAAAAGTTGACCAGAAATTTCTCATTTTTACAACACCATTTTATTTTAGGGACCACATCTCATTTGAAGTCATTTTGAGGGGTATATATGATAAAAAATACCCAAGTGTGACACCATTCTAAAAACTGCACCCCTCAAGGTGCTCAAAACCACATTCAGGAAGTTTATTAACCCTTCAGGTGTTTTACAGGAATTTTGGAATGTTTAAATAAAAATTAACATTTAACTTTTTTCACACAAAATTTATTTTAGCTCCAATTTGTTTTATTTTACCAAGGGTAACAGGAGAAAATAGACCCCAAAAGTTGTTGTACAATTTGTCCTGAGTACGCTGATACCCCATATGTGGGGGTAAACCACTGTTTGGGCGCATGACAGAGCTCGGAAGGGAAGGAGCGCCATTTTACTTTTCAATGCAAAATTGACTGGAATTTATATGGAACGCTGTCCAACACAACTGATGGTCCCAACCCCATTTATAAGGCAAGAAATCCCACTTATTAAACCTGACAGGGCACACCTGTGAAGTGAAAACCATTCCCGGTGACTACCTCTTGAAGATCATCAAGAGAATGCCAAGAGTGTGCAAAGCAGTCATCAAAGCAAAAGGTGGCTACTTTGAAGAACCTAAAATATAAGACATATTTTCAGTTGTTAAAACCTACAAGAGAAAAAGTAAGCAAAAACCCTGATGTAACTAAGTAAAAAAGCAAAAGTGCATTTAAATAACACAGAGTTTTCAGTAATACTCTTTTTTGATCAAAAAATAGCACAAAAGCCATCCCACCGCGTAAAGGTAACTCTGATCGGGACAGTCCTACACTGTATAATATTAAAACTTTACCATGTGTCAATGTTGACCTCATTGTGACTAAGGGCAGACAAAAGGACTGGGCCCAACCAGTGAACACCAGACCGGGGATCTCACGCCGTTAACGGTGATAAAGGGGCAGGACGGCATACTGGGACTCACACCTGTCCCTGCCACTATAAAGGGGCCCTGGCTTACCCTTATCTCAGGGGTACCTATAATGGTTAGGAGGCCTGAGCCGCCAGCGTATCCCTGTCTCCTGTGCAGGCCCTATCAGTGGCCCCCTCTCCCCCCCCCAGGGAGGAGGACTGCACCAGTGGATTAATATGACAAGTAAACAGGGTATGCAGACAAGGTAACTAAAATCTCAAACTCACCAAATGCTCACACAGCCACAGAGGAAACACAGAGAAAGGAAGAGGGAGGAAAAAACTTAGGAAGGAAAACAGGTTTAACATGCAACCAAAACAGCAGACAACAATCTCTGTAAATAAACCTCCAAGCTCCTAACACCATGCTGCTTCCCACTTCAAGCCAGGGAGCATAACTGATCACTGACAACAGTTGTAGTCAAAGCTGAGTCTATATAGGAGAGGAGATTACCAAAACCAATTCAGCTGAGAAACCAAGCTCTCAGCAACTTCAGCAACAAGGTTTAACTCCTGCCTTGCTGGCACAAGACAGCCAGTATATTCACACACAGTTGCTCAATATACCACAATAGCAAATCCCTCCCAAACGAAGGGTATATGTACCATCCAACTAGAACCTACACATTAAGTGTGATCTATAGAATAAATCGATCTCCACTATGGTACTGATATAATACAATCAATTTTATTAAACATAGTAATAAAAACATAAAAAATTGAATTACTACATGTAAGAAAGGTACAAATCCACAAAAGGATCCACAAAATTGATTGTTTTATATCAGTACCATAGTGGAGATCGATTTATTCTATAGATCACACTTAATGCGTAGGTACAAGACAGCCAGGTCAGAATTCAGAAGAGCTTCTGTTCACCGTGTGTGAACGAGGCCCAGAGTGCTGCGGTTCTCTGGAACCTCTCTGTCGCAGTAGCCCCGTGACAGTACCCCCCCTTCTACGAGGTACCTCCAGAACCTCAGGACCAGGTTTCTCAGGATGAGCTGTATGAAATGCCCTGACTAACCTAACCTCAGGGACATCGGCTGCAGGTACCCACATCCTCTCCTCAGGACCGTACCCTTTCCAATGTACTAGATACTGTAGAGACCGGCGAACAAATCGAGAATCCATGACCCTGGCTATCTGGAACTCGAGATTTCCATCAACAAGGACCGGAGAGGGAGGTAAAGGTGATGGATTAGGTGACGCCACAAACCTCTTGAGTAAGGAGCGATGAAAAATATTATGGATCCTAAACGACTGAGGTAAAGCCAGCCAAAATGCAACAGGATTGACGACGGCCACAGTCCTATAAGGGCCAATAAACCTAGGGCCCAATTTCCACGAGGGAACTCTCAGTTTAATATTCTTTGAGGACAACCAAACTCAATCACCCACACATAGGTCCGGACCTTCCATACGTCTCCGATCAGCCGCATTCTTATATCTGGAACTCATCCTCTTTAATTTATCAAGAACCCCTTGCCATACGGACGTGATGGATTAAGAAAACCTCTCCTCTTCAGGAACCCCTGAGGAATCCTTCCTATTAAATGAACTGAATTGAGGATGAGAACCATATGCCCTGAAAAACGGGGACTTACCAGTAGACTCATGAGTACAGTTGTTTATTGCAAACTCTGCCAACTGTAAGTACTTAACCCAGTCCTCCTGATTTTCTGAAATGAAACACCTGAGAAGTTTCAAGATTTTGATTTACACGTTCAGTCTGACCATTGGATTGAGGATGAAAAGCTGAAGAAAACGACAAATGAATCCCCAGCCGGCTGCAAAAAGCCCTCCAAAACTTAGAAATAATTTGCACCCCATGGTCTCACACAATATCTGAAGGAACACATGCAGTCTCACAACCTCCTTGATAAAGATCTGTGCCAGAGTCTTGTCATTAGGTAACGCGGGAAAGGCAATAAAATGTGACATCTTGCTAAATCTGTCAACTACGGCTAAAATAACTGTATTACCCTCAGAAACCGGCAAGTCAGTGATGAAGTCTATTGACAAATGGGTCCAAGGTCTATTGGGCACCTCCAGAGGTTGGAGAGACCCAGACAGGCGAGTACGAGGGGTCTTGGAATGCGCACACACACTGCAGGCAGCGACATATTCCTGTACATCATGATTTACCCCAGACCACCAAAAACGCAGAGTGAGAAGGTCCGTGGTAACTTTACTTCCAGGGTGTCCGGCCAAAACCGAATCATGATGTTCATTGATGACCCTAAGACGAAGATTAGCAGGAACATAAAGTTTACCTAAAGGACAGGCTGCTGGGGCGTCCCCCTGCGCCTCTACCACCTCTCTCTCAAGATCCGAATTAATTGCGGCGACAATTACACCCTTCTGTAGTATAGGACCTGGCTCACAATTATCCCCACCCCCCGGAAAACAGCGGGATAACGCATCAGCCTTGACATTCTTGCTTCCTGGCCTATACGTAATATAGAAATTGAACCTGGCGAAGAACAGAGACCACCTAGCTTGCCTAGGTGTGAGACGCTTCACAGATTCTAAATACAACAGATTTTTGTGATCTGTGATCACCATGACTGGGTGAAGTGTTCCCTCCAAAAAATGGCGCCATTCTTCAAATGCTCATTTAATTGCCTTTGGTCTTCACGATAGTGGAGTTTGGAGTGTGACTGTTTGAGGTTGTGGACAGGTTTCTTTTTATACAGATAACAAGTTCAAACAGGAGCCATTACTACAGGTAATGAATGGAGGACAGAGGAGCCTCTTAAAGAAGAAGATACACGTCTGTGAGAGCCAGAAAGTTTGCATGTTTTTAGGTGACAAAATACATATTTACCACCATAATAGGCAAAATAAATCTTGCCATATCAGGCAAGATGATTTTCTGAATTTGTTTTCTCAATTTTGACTGTCATAGTTGTGGTCTACCTATGATGTCAATTACAGGTCTCTCTCATCTTTTAAATTGGGAGAGCTTGCACAATTGGTGGCTGGCTAAATACTTTGTTTCCCCCACTGTATATCACCTGAACAACAAAAAATACAGAAATGCATCATCAGAAGCCCTAGAACAATCAACAGTACATAAATACCAAAGTACTGAAAGTACTGAAATGCATCACCAGAACCACCATCAGTACAGAAATTCATTAACAGATGAACCAAAAGTACAGAAATATAGCAGCATAATCACTATTGGTATATAAATACATTACCATAACCACTATCAGTACATGAATATATAAAAAGAACCATTATCAGTACTGATACCAAGCCATATATTCTTCTCTTCTGATACTTATATAGCAGTGTATTCCATCTGTGCAACGCAGAAGTGATGTTGACGTTGCCCTGACCCCGAATTGCTTCAATTGTGCTAGTTCCTGAAAGGCAATTCAATCTAGGGAGTCGGCATTTTCCACAGTTTGGAGAATGGCCAAGGGGGAGCAAGCGAAATGCAGTCACCTGGGAGACACTTCAACCCACCACATCAGGCAGCCGGACAGTCCAATCAGATGTACCCAGGGCAAATGCATCACCTAGATAGGCTTCTTTGCAAGGCTATGCTCCCATTGTGCAAAAACATACACTTATGGAAAACCTGCTGCATTTTAAAGCAGAATCATATGACAACGCATGCTGCAGAATGCACTCACTCCGGGTGAGAGGCGCAACATGTCAATTTATGCTGCAGATGTACTCGTGAATTTCAACCTTTGCAATGCAAAAGATTAAAATGTGCGGATCCCCCAGTTATTAACTTGCAATGATATCTGCAGCAGAAAAAGCCGCAGCGTTATTCGCAGAATCAATTACCGCTACGGGAGATTCACAGTGGAGATGCCTAATGGGAATGTAACCTACTGGGTTTGTAATTATTGTCAACATTGCTCCACCTGAGGGCTCCAGGACACTATGTTCTCACAAAGATGGTCTCCAGCCACTCCTTACTGGACCACCCGTCACCAAGACAGGAGCTGATCATACACAGTGCACTAATTATTACAACAACTGGTTAAATTCAAATTTTCTGAAATATTGATGGGTTTTTTTGCATTTTCCGAGTACAAAAAAAAGTCTGTTTTGACCCATTTCTCTTCGGAACATGTAGAAATCCAGCTTGCTTGTTGTCTAGACTGGGCACGGAGTGACACTGTGCATTATCTGAGCCCTGGCACGCTGCCCCCTCCCTTCTATTGTATGGTATCAGGGGATAAATGCAGGGGCAGTGTGATCATCTGGGCATCAGCACCACACCACCATGCGCTGCCTCGGGACGCTGGCCCTGCTGCTCTTGTTTACTGCGATTCTGCTGCTTGGTTCGTATACTTGTTGTCTTCAGAGCATGACTGCCTTCTGTTGGATGTAGCAGAGCTGCATGTGTTATTTGTGGAGCGTGACACCTGCCTGGGGTAAGGTAGGGCTTATCATGTAGATTTATCCTGCCATAGAAGTTGTATACCTTTATCATACGACCTTCATGGAAGCCATTACACCTCGTGCACGGTGGAGTCATGGTGGACAACTCATGGTGGACAACCCTTTGTATTGTGGATTCATGAGGGACACATAGAATCAACGATTAATCTGTGAGGACCCATGAGTTGACACTGGTGAAAACCTCAGAATATTGTGCTTGGAAATTTCCAGATCTCCAAGAAAATATTCACTATAGTCCCTGTTCAGACTAACGTTGGCAGATTTTTTTTCCAGAATTGGAGCATGAGGATTAAATCTAAAATTCGAGTCGCTATTCAAAGTTTTGACATCTGGAGAAAGGGATCCCACCAAAAGAAAGAAGAGTGACCTCCTAGAAGGAACCTTTATTTTTCTTGCAGGATGCAGATTGGTTTTGGACCATAAAAAAACAACAGTGTCCTCAAACAATATTGTGGTCTTATTGTTTTTTTCCTTCTTGTATCCCTTTTGTTTGGAGAAAAAAGCAAAAACAGAATGTAGATTTTTAAATACATCTTTTATTCAAAAATTACTGAGCAGTAGTGATAAGAGAACACAAGCGAGAATTGCAGCTGCGGGGACTCCAACATATTTTTCGAGCATGCCGAAGACACTTGGTTAGCACACCGGCATTAAAATGTAATCTTGTTACCTATAGAGTTGAGCGACTTTAACTTTTTGGGGGTCGAGTCGGGTTTTGCGAAACCCGACTATCTCAAAAGTCGAGTCGAGTGCAATCGGCCGATAATCGCGTAAAGTCGGGGATCGATCGAAACACGAAACCCAATGCAAGTCAATGGGGAAGCATAGTCGGCAGTGAGTGGGGGCCAGGAAAACACCTACAGTGCCCATTTTGATGGCAAAAACATCCATTCTTGGTTGTGAAGCTTGTCAATCTTAATTAACTTTATAATAATAGTTAGGCATTGGAAATTGGAGGTCATTTGGCTAAAGTTGTGGGGGTAGGGCCGGTTCAAGTTTTTAGTGGGCCCAGGAAAGGTGCACTACGTCACGGCGGTGGAGCAGTGAGAGGTAAGTATTTCCACTTTGCAAGTGCTGTGATCCTGAGCAAGCAGGGGGGGGGGGCACTCGTTCGCATTGGCACTGGCACAGGGCCCCTCAAAGTATGGCGGTGTGTTTGCATGGCGGGGGCGCCTCCCACCGGCAGCGACACTTCTGCGGGCCCTGTGCCTGTGACGTCGTCAATGAGTATGCACTTTCTTCTGCACCTTTCTCTTTGTCCCTGTGTAAGGTGGTATAGTATGCGGGAAGCGGAGCCTGACTTTCAGCAGGGTCAGATTGTGGCTGTGTAGCGTGCAAGGGGAATGTAGTGGTCTGGGTCAATGTACCACAAGAGTCATCTAGCACTGGCTGGGCAATGGGCAGGATGAGGATGAAACACAGATATAGGCCCAAATAATAAAGTGGGATAAATGCAGTTCAAAATTGGTAACAGGACTAACCAGGCGGCATTGGTTTGTTTAGTGGAGAATAAAACACAGGAGCGGCAGACACCGTTTTAAGGGCCCAACCACAGTAGTAGGCCAAATGCAGTTTAATATTACAAATAAAGGCCGAAAGCCTGAAGATTGAAGCTCTGGAAAATAACACAGGGCAACACCAAGGTGCTATGCAGCTTCCATTATGTGGCAGGAGTACACAGGCAGCATTGGTGTGCTCGGTGGAGGACAATTGGAAGGAGGGACCGCAGACAGTAAGTACTCCAAAAAACTAAATACACTGTGTTCCAAATTATTATGCAAATTGGATTTAAGTGTCATAAAGATTTAATCAATTTGTTTTTCAAATAAACTCATGGATGGTATTGTATCTCAGGGCTCAATGGATCACTGAAATCAATCTTAAATACATGTGATAATTGGTTTTCCAGGTGATTCTAATTAAAGGAAAACTACTTAAAAATGATGTTCCACATTATTAAGCAGGCCACAGGTTTCAAGCAATATAGGAAATAAAAAGGATCTCTCTGCTGCTGAACAGTGTTAAATAGTGCAATGCCTTGGACAAGGTTTGAAAATATTAGATATTTCATGAAAACTTAGGAGTGATCATCATACTATGAAGAGATTTATGACTGAAACAGAGTTCATGCAGATAAAGGCATATTGAGGAAGGTTTCTGCCAGATAAATTCATTGAATTAAGAGAGCAGCTGCCAAAATACCATTACAAAGCAGCAAAAAGTTATTTGAAGTTGCTGGTGCCTCTGGAGTCCCTCAAACCTCAAGGTGTAGGATCCTTCAAAGGCTTGCTTTGGTGCAAAAACCTACTATTCGGCCACCCCTAAACAGTGATCACAAGCAGAAATGGTTGCAGTGGGCTCAGACATACATGAAGACTATTTTTCAAGCAGTCTTGTTTACTGATGAGTGTCGAGCAACCCCGGATGGTCCACATGGATGGAGTAGTGGATGGTTGGTGGATGGCCACCATGTCCCAACAAGGCTGCGACGTCAGCAAGGAGGTTGAGGAGTCATGTTTTGGTCCAGAACAGCTGGTAGGGCCCTTTAAGGTTCCTGAAGGTGTGAAAATGACCTCTGCAAAGTATATAGAGTTTCTGACTGACAACTTTCTTTCATGGTATAAAAAGCAGAAATGTGCCTTCAGGAGCAGAAGCATCTTCATGCTGACAATGCACTATCTCATGCTGTCATGCTGCAAAGAATACATCTGAGTCATTGGCTGCAATGGGCATAAAAGGAGATAAACTCATGGTGTGGTGTTGTGAATTCAGTTTGTGGGCTCCCCCGGTGGTCTGTTATGGTAGTGCCTCTTATGTGCCTTCCTCCATCTCTGATACTTGTCGCCACCCTTTAGGGGAGTTTCCTATTTAAGGCTGCTTGGCTGTTAGTCTTATGCCGGCCAACAATGTATCAGTAGCATTCTGTTGCATTCTCCTGCCTCAAGTTCCAGTTCAGCTAAGTTGAATTTCGTTTCTTGTTAATGCTATTTTTGTCCAGCTATCTGCAATGTGACTCTTCAGTGCTGGAAGCTCTTGTGGACGGAAATCACTACTCCAGTGGCATGAGTTGTCACTGGAGTTTAAAGTAATTTCTGGATGGTGTTTTTTGAGTAGTGTTTTTTAAGTTGACCGTGAAGTAACTCTTTCCTGTCCTTCTGCTATCTAGTAAGCGGACCTCACTGTGCTAAATCTGCTGTTCATCCTACGTATGTCATTTCCTCTGAACTCACCGTCAATATCTGTGGGGGGCTACTATCACCTTTTGGGGTTCATCACTGGAGGTAAGGCAGGCCTGTGTATTCCTCTTATAGGGGTAGTTAGATCTCCGGCTGGCGCGTGGTGTCTAGGGCATCGTAGGTACATCCCCTGGCTACTTCCAGTGTTGTGTCAGGTTCAGGTCACGGTCAACTTAGTTTCCATCACCCGAGAGCTAGTCCGTTTGTTATTTTTTCCCCCTGCCATTGGGGTATCATAACAGTTTGGCCGGCCAGTAAAAAATCTATGTGTAAAATATGCACTAAAGCAGGAAGGAGGAGAAAAGTTTTTTTTTTTTTTTTTTCTGTGTTTGAAAGTGCACCCTGGTTGCTCATTGTATTTCTTGCTTAAACTGCAGTCTTCAGCCTTTTTTTTTTTTTCCTCCTCTCCTCTTAACCTCTGAATGGCTTGGGTTACACCCATCTGAATCATGGATCCACAGAGTTTAGTTGCAGGTTTGAATAACCTTGCGACAAAAGTACAGAACTTACAAGATTTTGTTATACTTGCTCCAATGTCTGAACCGAAGATTCCTCTGCCTGAATACTTTACCGGAGACAGATCCCGGTTTTTGAGTTTCAGAGAAAATTGTAAATTGTTTTTGTCTCTGAGATCTCACTCTGCTGGTGATCATATACAACAAGTTAAAATTGTTATTTCTCTACTGCGGGGTGACCCACAAAGTTGGGCTTTTGCATTATCGCCAGGGGATCCTGCGTTGTTAAATGTAGATGCGTTTTTTCAAGCTTTGGGGTTGCTTTATGAAGAACCTAATTTAGAGAGTTTGGCTGAGAAAGCCTTGATAGCTCTTTCCCAAGGGCAAGATGAAGCTGAGATATACTGCCAGAAATTCCGTAAATGGTCGGTGCTTACTAAATGGAATGAGTGCGCTTTAGCAGCTAATTTCAGAGAAGGTCTCTCTGATGCCGTGAAGGATGTCATGGTGGGGTTCCCTGTGCCTACAGGTCTGAATGATGCCATGAAATTGGCTATCCAGATTGATCGGCGTTTACGGGAGCGCAAATCTGTGCACCATATGGCGGTGTCTTCTGAGGAAAAATCGGTGCACCATATGGCGGTATCTTCTGAGCAAAAACCTGTGCACCATATGGCGGTGTCTTCTGAGAAAAAACCTGTGCACCATTTGGCGGTGACCGCTGAAAAGGCACTAGAGCATATGCAATGCGATCGTGTTTTGTCTAGAGGCGAACGTCAGAATTACAGGCGCAAAAATGGGTTGTGCTTCTACTGTGGAGATCCAGCTCATGTTATATCTGCATGCTCTAAACGTATAAATAAGGTTGATAAAAAGGTTGATAAATCTTTTTCTACAGGTACCTTGCAGTCAAAATTTCTTTTGTCCGTGACATTGATTTGTACCTTATCATCTGTTACTGTGAATGCTTATGTGGATTCTGGCGCCGCTCTGAGTCTCATGGATTGGTCCTTTGCCAAGCGTTGTGGGTTTGATTTGGAGCCGTTGGAAGTTTCTATTCCCCTGAAGGGTATTGATTCTACACCTTTGGCTAGCAATAAACCACAATATTGGACACAAGTGACTATGCGTCTTACCCCAGACCATCAGGAGATTATTCGTTTCCTTGTGTTATACAACCTACATGATGTCTTAGTGCTTGGATTACCATGGTTACAGATTCATAATCCCGTCTTGGACTGGAAATCTATGTCTGTGTTGAGCTGGGGATGTCGGGGTATTCATGGGGATACACCTTTGGTTCCCATTTCTTCATCTACTCCCTCTGAGATCCCAGCATTTCTGTCAGATTTTTATGATGTCTTTCAAGAGCCTAAAATTGATTCTCTCCCTCCTCACAGAGAGTGTGACTGCGCTATTGAATTGATCCCCGGTAGTAAATTTCCTAAGGGTCGCTTGTTTAATTTGTCTGTACCTGAACATACTGCTATGCGGGAGTATATTAGAGAATCTTTGGAAAAGGGTCATATTCGCCCCTCGTTGTCTCCACTAGGGGCAGGATTTTTCTTTGTGGGTAAAAAGGATGGTTCATTGAGACCTTGTATCGACTATCGACTTCTGAATAAGATTACAGTTAAATACCAGTACCCGTTACCTTTACTGACTGATCTGTTTGCTCGCATAAAGGGGGCTAAGTGGTTCACTAAGATCGATCTACGTGGTGCGTATAATTTGGTGCGGATTAAGCAGGGGGATGAGTGGAAGACCGCATTTAATACGCCTGAAGGCCATTTCGAGTATTTGGTAATGCCTTTCGGTCTCGCGAATGCTCCTTCCGTTTTTCAGTCCTTTATGCACGATATTTTCCGTGAATATCTGGATAAGTTTATGATTGTGTATTTGGATGATATTCTTGTTTTTTCGGAGGACTGGGAATCTCATGTTCAACAAGTCAGGAGAGTTTTTCAGGTTTTGCGAGCTAATTCTCTTTTTGTAAAGGGCTCAAAGTGTAGTTTTGGAGTTCAGAGAATTTCCTTTCTGGGATATATTTTTTCCCCTTCATCTATGGAGATGGACCCTGTCAAGGTTCAGGCTATTTGTGATTGGATACAACCTACTTCTTTGAAGAGTCTGCAGAAGTTCTTGGGTTTTGCTAATTTCTATCGCCGATTTATAGCGGGTTTTTCTGCCATTGCTAAACCTTTGACTGATTTGACCAAAAAGGGTGCTGATGTTGCTAATTGGTCCTCTGCGGCTGTGGAGGCCTTTCAGGAGCTTAAGCGCCGCTTTTCTTCCGCTCCTGTGTTGCGCCAGCCTGATGTGTTGCTTCCGTTCCAGGTTGAAGTAGATGCTTCGGAGATCGGAGCAGGTGCAGTTTTGTCGCAGAAAGATCCTGACTGCTCAGTGATGAGACCATGTGCGTTTTTCTCCCGAAAGTTTTCGCCCGCTGAGCGAAATTATGATGTGGGAAATCGGGAACTTCTGGCCATGAAGTGGGCGTTTGAGGAGTGGCGTCATTGGCTTGAGGGTGCTAGACACCAGGTGGTGGTCCTCACTGACCACAAGAATCTAATTTATCTTGAGTCGGCCAGGCGTCTGAATCCTAGACAGGCGCGCTGGTCGTTGTTTTTCTCCCGATTTAACTTTGTGGTATCATATCTGCCTGGGTCTAAGAATGTGAAGGCGGATGCCCTCTCTAGGAGTTTTGAGCCTGACTCGCCGGGTGATTCCGAACCTACCGGCATCCTGAAGGATGGGGTGATATTGTCAGCTGTCTCCCCAGACCTGCGGCGTTCTTTGCAGGAGTTTCAGGTGGATAGGCCTGATCGCTGTCCGCCTGGTAGACTGTTTGTCCCTGATGATTGGACCAGTAGAGTTATCTCGGAGGTTCATTCTTCCGCGTTGACAGGTCATCCTGGAATTTTTGGCACCAGGGATTTGGTGTCTAGGTCCTTCTGGTGGCCTTCTTTGTCTCGAGATGTGCGCATGTTTGTGCAGTCTTGTGATGTTTGTGCTCGGGCCAAGCCCTGCTGTTCTAGGGCTAGTGGGTTGTTGTTGCCCTTGCCTATTCCTAAGAGGCCTTGGACGCACATCTCTATGGACTTTATTTCTGACCTTCCGGTTTCTCATAGGATGTCTGTCATCTGGGTGATTTGTGACCGTTTTTCCAAAATGGTTCATTTGGTACCTTTGCCCAAATTGCCCTCCTCCTCTGAGTTGGTTCCTCTATTTTTTCAGAATGTGGTGCGTTTGCATGGTATTCCTGAGAATATAGTGTCTGACAGGGGTACTCAGTTTGTGTCTAGATTTTGGCGGACGTTCTGTGCCAGGATGGGCATCGACTTGTCTATTTCGTCTGCATTCCATCCTCAGACTAATGGCCAGACTGAGCGTACTAATCAGACCTTGGAGACTTACTTGAGGTGTTTTGTGTCCGCTGATCAGGATGATTGGCTTGACTTTTTGCCATTGGCAGAGTTTGCCCTTAACAATCGGGCCAGTTCTGCCACTTTGGTTTCTCCATTTTTTTGTAATTCAGGGTTTCACCCTCGGTTTTCGTCCGGTCAATTGGAGTCTTCGGATTGTCCTGGAGTGGATGCTGTGGTTGATAGGATGCATCGGATTTGGGGACAGGTTGTGGACAATCTGAAGTTGTCCCAGGAGAAGACTCAACAGTTCACTAATCGTCATCGGCGTATTGGTCCTCGTCTTTGTGTTGGGGACCTGGTGTGGCTGTCTTCTCGATTTGTTCCTATGAAGGTCTCGTCTCCTAAGTTTAAGCCTCGGTTTATCGGCCCTTATAGGATTCTGGAGGTTCTTAATCCTGTGTCCTTTCGTTTGGACCTCCCAGCATCTTTTACTATCCATAATGTTTTCCATCGGTCATTATTGCGGAGGTATGAGGTACCGGTTGTTCCTTCTGCTGATCCACCTGCTCCTGTGTTGGTTGAGGGTGAATTGGAGTATGTGGTGGAAAAAATCTTGGACTCCCGTGTTTCCAGACGGAAACTTCAGTATCTGGTTAAGTGGAAAGGTTATGGCCAGGAGGATAATTCTTGGGTGACAGCATCTGATGTTCATGCTCCCGATTTGGTTCGTGCATTTCATAGTGCTCATCCAGATCGCCCTGGTGGTTCTGGTGAGGGTTCGGTGCCTCCTCCTTAAGGGGGGGGTACTGTTGTGAATTCAGTTTGTGGGCTCCCCCGGTGGTCTGTTATGGTAGTGCCTCTTATGTGCCTTCCTCCATCTCTGATTACTTGTCGCCACCCTTTAGGGGAGTTTCCTATTTAAGGCTGCTTGGCTGTTAGTCTTATGCCGGCCAACAATGTATCAGTAGCATTCTGTTGCATTCTCCTGCCTCAAGTTCCAGTTCAGCTAAGTTGAATTTCGTTTCTTGTTAATGCTATTTTTGTCCAGCTATCTGCAATGTGACTCTTCAGTGCTGGAAGCTCTTGTGGACGGAAATCACTACTCCAGTGGCATGAGTTGTCACTGGAGTTTAAAGTAATTTCTGGATGGTGTTTTTTGAGTAGTGTTTTTTAAGTTGACCGTGAAGTAACTCTTTCCTGTCCTTCTGCTATCTAGTAAGCGGACCTCACTGTGCTAAATCTGCTGTTCATCCTACGTATGTCATTTCCTCTGAACTCACCGTCAATATCTGTGGGGGGCTACTATCACCTTTTGGGGTTCATCACTGGAGGTAAGGCAGGCCTGTGTATTCCTCTTATAGGGGTAGTTAGATCTCCGGCTGGCGCGTGGTGTCTAGGGCATCGTAGGTACATCCCCTGGCTACTTCCAGTGTTGTGTCAGGTTCAGGTCACGGTCAACTTAGTTTCCATCACCCGAGAGCTAGTCCGTTTGTTATTTTTTCCCCCTGCCATTGGGGTATCATAACAGTGTGGCCACCATCCTCCCCTGACCTCAACCCTATAGAGAACCTTTGGATTATCATCAAGCAAAAGATCTATGAGGGTGGGAAGCAGTTCACATCAAAACAGCAGCTCTGGGAGGCTATTCTGACTTCATGCAAAGAAATACAAGCAGAAGCTCTCCAAAAACTCACAAGTTCAAAGGATGCAAGAATTGTGAAGGTGATCTCAAAGAAAGGTTCCTATGTTAACATGTAACTTGGCCTGTTAGGATGTTTTAGAGTTAAATAGCTTTTTTGTCCAGTGAATGTGACCTCCTAATGCTGCAAATTCCACAAATGAGCATTTTCAGTTCTTTAAAACATATCAAATGTTTAGAAATCCTACTGTGCATAACAATTTGGTACAGTGCATTTTGAGTTTTTATTCCTGCCTATTTTAAATACTCTTTCTGATAGCACACTAGCTGCTGGGCAAGCAAGCTCCTGCAATGCATATTCGGCCAATTCAGGCCAGGTGTCTATTTTGGATGCCCAGTAATCAAAGGGGAATGACGGTTGAGGGAGAACATCGACAATGGCGGAAAAATAGTTAGTAACCATACTGGACAAATGTCTCCTTTCACTTTGAATTGATGCTGCAGTACCTGTCGTGTCTGCGGTCATTGCGAAATCACTCCACAACCTGGTCAGAAAACCCCTCTGTCCAACGCCACTTCTGATTTGTGAACCTCTAACACCTCTGCCCTGTTGCCCCCTGCAGCTCGTGTGAAAACCATCACCGGCGCTGTGTGCTGGGAATGCCTGAATCAAACGGTCTACAAGAGTTGCTTGTTTGGTTGCCAATATTTGTTCAAGGTTCTCATGTGGCATGATATTTTGCAATTTGCCTTTATAGCGAGGATCAAGGAGGCAGGCCAACCAGTAATCGTCATCGGTCATCATTTTAATAATGCGTGGGTCCCTTTTGAGGATACGCAAGGCATAATCCGCCATGTGTGCCAATGTTCCAGTTGTCAAATCTGTGCATGTGTTGGGTTGAGGAGCACTTTCGGGCAAATCAACGTCACTTGTCTTCCTCAAAAAAACAGAACCCAGCCTTGCAACGCCAGCAGTTTCTGTTGCCCCCTGAGAAGCTTCCTCATCCAAAAAATATTCATCCCCATCATCCTCCTCTTCGCCCGCCACCTCGTCCTGTTGACTTCCCTGAGCAGACAATGGCTGACTGTCATCTAAGCTTCCCTCGTCCTCAGCTGCAGACGCCTGCTCCTTAATGTGCGTCAAACTTTGCATCAGCAGACGCATTAGGGGGATGCTCATACTTATTATGGCGTTGTCTGCACTAACCAGCCGTGTGCATTCCTCAAAACACTGAAGGACTTGACACAGGTCTTGTAGCTTCGACCACTGCACACCTGACAACTCCATGTCTGCCATCCAACTGCCTGCCCGTGTATGTGTATCCTCCCAAATACATAACAGCACGCCTCTGTTCGCACAGTCTCTGAAGCATGTGCAGTGTGGAGTTCCACCTTGTTGCAACGTCGATGATTAGGCAATGCTGGGGAAGTTGCAAAGACCGCTGATGGTTCTGTATACGGCTGGAGTGTACGGGCGAACGGCGAATGTGCGAGCAAAGTCTGCACACTCTCAGGAGCAGGTCGGGTAACCCCGGATAACTTTTCAGAAAGCACTGCACCACCAGGTTTAAGGTGTGAGCCAGGCAAGGAATGTGTTCAGTTGTGAAAGGGCTATGGCAGCCATAAAGTTCCTTCTGTTATGACTCACTACCTTGCCTGCCTCAAGATGTACAGTGCCCAGCCATGACTGAGTTTCTTGCTGCAAGAACTCGGACAGTACTTCGGTAAGGTGTGTCTGTTGTCCCCCAAACACTTCATTGCTAATACAGCCTGCTGACGCTTGCCACTAGCTGTTCCATAATGGGACACCTCATGTGCAACAGTGGCAGCTGCGGATGGACTGGTCGTGCGACTGCGGTCTGTGGACGAGCTCTCACTTCTGCTGGAGGACGAGGAGGAGGAGGGGTACGAACGCCTACAGCCAACTGTTTCCTAGACCGTGGGCTAGGAAGAACTGTCCCAATATTGCTGTCCCCTGTGGACCCTGCATCCACCACATTAACCCAGTGTGCAGTGATGGAGACGTAACACCCCTGGCCATGCCTACTGGTCCATGCATCTGTTGTCAGGTGCACCTTTCTACTCACAGATTGCCTGAGTGCATGGACAATGCGGTCTTTTACATGCTTGTGGAGGGCTGGGATGGCTTTTCTCGAAAAGAAGTGTCGACTGGGTAGCTCGTAGCATGGTACAGCGTAGTCCATCAGGGCTTTGAAAGCTTCGGTTTCAACTAACCGGTAGGGCATCATCTCTAACGAGATTAGTCTAGCAATGTGGGCGTTCAAACCCTGTGTACGCGGATACGAGGATGAGTACTTCCTTTTCCTAACGAGAGTCTCATGTAGGGTGAGCTGGACTGGAGAGCTGCATAGGGTGGAACTAGCGGGGGTGTCGGTGGACATGGCAGACTGAGAGAGTGTTGGTGATGGTATTCTTGCTGTTGCCCTACATACAGTGTTTCCTACCACGAACCTGGTGATTCCCTGACGGCTTTGGCCTTGCGACGAAACCGCCACATTTACTGCAGGTGGTGTGGTAAACGGTGGGCTTACAGTGAGGGAAGGGATGTAGCGTTGCTGACTAGCTTCATTGCGAGAGGGTGCTACAACGTTAAGGGACGTTTGGTAGTTAGTCCAGGCTTGCAAGTGCATGGTGGTTAAATGTCTACGCATGCAACTTGTATTTAGATTTTTAACATTCTGACCTCTGCTGAAGGTCCTTGAGCATTTCTTACAGATGACTTTGCACTGATCATTTGGATCTTGGTTAAAAAAATGCCAGACTGCACTCTTCCTACTATCGGATACCTTTTCAGGCATTGCACACTGAGCTACTTTAACCGGATGGCCACGCTGTCCTACAACTGGTTTTAGTTTTGCCACACGTTTTTGACCAGATACGGGCCTGCCAGATGGAACCTGTTGTGATGTTGATGCCTCCTGCGGCTCCTCCTCCTCCGCTTCAGAGCTACTGCTGCCTGCACCCTGTTCCCCCAATGGCTGCCAATCGGGGTCAACAACTGTGTCATCTATGACCTCCTCTTCTATGTCCTGGGCATCTTCCTGTGGGTCACCGTGTAAGCCGGTGCTATAGTGTTCGTGATGGGGCTTAATAGTGTCATCAGGGTCAGATTCTGGATCAGTACACTGCGAGGGCAATGTTCTGATCTGAGTCAAAGGAACAGCATAATAATCTGGCTGTGCATCTGTGCACTCCATGTCCGATTCATCTTGTAATGGGCATGGCCTGTTAACAATTTCACTTTCTAACCCAGGAATGGTATGTGTAAATAGCTCCATGGAGTAACCTGTTGTGTCGCCTGAAGTATCCTTCTCTGTTGTTCTGGGTGAAGAACACAAAGAAGCGACTTGTCCCTGACCAGGAACATCCACTGACTGCTTTTACATTTGGTACTTTCCGAGGAGGAGGCGAAAGAGCTAGAGGCAGAGTCAGCAATGAAAGCCAAAACTTGTTTCTGCTGCTCCGGCTTTAAAAGCAGTTTTCCTACTCCCAGAAAAGGGAGCCTTCGAGGCCTTGTGTAGCCAGACGATGCCGCTGGCTCAACAACTTGAGCCTTAGGTGCTATTTTGCTTTTCCCACTACCACCAGATGCTCCACCACCACCATCATTACCAGCTGGCAATGACCGCCCACGGCCACGACCTCTTCCACCAGACTTCCTCATTCTTGGAAAAATTTAACCAAACTAACAACCATTATGTGGTCCTGTACAAGCAGGTAGAAGGTGTACGTAAACTTGTTGTGAATTTAAATCTCCCTTTTTTATGTGTGGGAGAATGCTGGAAAAAATGGGGCCCACTGTATTACACTACACAGTTTGATTGGCAGAAAGAGGCTGGCAGATATGCCACGAACAGGACTGACGCACGCAGATGCACACACTGGCAATAGAAATCTCACTCTTTATGTGTGGGAGAATGCAGGGAACAATCAGGCCCACTGGATTACACTACACAGTTTGATTGGCAGAAAGAGGCTGGCAGATATGCCACTAACAGGACTGATGCAGATGCACACACTGTCAATAGAAATTTCCCTCTTTATGTGTGGGAGAATGCAGGATTTAATCAGGCCCACTATGTCACAGTATAGTTTCTGTGGCAAAAAATGAATGACAGATACCACAGACAGCACTGGCACAGATGCACAGATTTGGCAAGATTATTCTCCCTTTATTTAAATTTTTTTTTATATGGGAGACAAGTGATTTAATCAGGCCCACTATATCACAGTATAGTTTCTGTGGCACAAAATGAAAGACAGATACCACAGACAGCACAAGCACAGATGCACTGATTGGCAATATAAATCTCCCTTTTTAGGTGTGGGACAGTGCAGAAAAATACAGGCCCACTGTTTTACACTACACAGTTTCAGGGGCTGAAAGTGGCTGGAAGATAATAATAATAAAAAAAAAGGGACTGTACTACAATCACTATCTCCCTACAATAATCTCTGAAAAGTATGGCAGGCAGCAATAAAAAGGACTGCTGCACACAAAAAATGAGGACAAACAAACAAGATAGCTGTGCAGAAAGGAAGGAGCAACAGGATTTGTGCTTTTAAAAAAGCAGTTGGTTTGCACAGCGGCGTACACACAGCAATGCAGCTATCAGGGAGCCTTATAAGCTACAGAGCTGTTGCACAGAAATCTTGCCTCCACTGTCCCTGCAAAGAAAAGGTGGTGTTGGACAGTGGAAATCGCTACAGCACAAGCGGTTTTGGGGTTAATGGACCCTGCCTAACGCTCTCCCTGCTTCTGACGAAGCTGCAGCAACCTCTCCCTATGCTCAGATCAGCAGCAGTAAGATGGCGGTCGGCGGGAACGCCCCTTTATAGCCCCTGTGAAGCCGCAGAAAACAAGCCAATCACTGCCATGCCCTTCTCTAAGATGGTGGGGACCAGGACCTATGTCATCACGCTGCCCACACTCTGCGTGCAGCTTCATTGGCTGAGAAATGGCGCTTTAAGCATCATATGAAACGCGACTTTGGCACAAAGATCGCGTACCGCATGGCCGATCCCATGCTGGGATCTGGTCGGGTTTCATGAAACCCGACTTTGCCAAAAGTTGGCGACTTATGAAAATGACCGATCCGTTTCGCTCAACCCTAGTTACCTAGCGTATAAATGCTGCTGTTTTCCTGAATTTGGCGATGTTTTTCTTTTGTTCCTGCTCCTCTCCGTTCCCGAGATACGGCCCCATCTTCCTTGTCTATAAATTTGTCTTTTGGCCAAGTGTTCATGAAAGAGGAGGTCACATCTCAGGAATGTAGAGGAGCAGGAACGAAAGAAAAGCAATGCTGGATTCAGGAGAACAGCGGCATTTACACCAGGTAACAAAATTCCAAATTTTTGGCATGTGACAGGTCCAGTGTAAACTGGTATCACATCCCTTGTAGCTACAGATCCACTTCCTATCACTTTCTCCACTCATCTGCTAAACTTTGAGATCTTAAGGCTTTTCTTGACATTGGGTCATGACCCTCAAACATATGGAAGACCTCCAAAATGATTCCATTACTGGAAAATATATTTGCGTTAACCAGAATTTATTGTGCAGAACATCTAGTCAGATTTAAAGTAATTACATTTTGTGATCATCATTTATTGAATGGTCAGACACCAGCAATGAATGTCTGGAGGACACTTCAGAACATCTACCTTGGATGGACTCTCGGTTCCTAGATTTCTAAAACTTGGACTCCATATCCATTAATAAACTACTTATCCATCAAGAGTCCTCCTCCTCTCAATGCTCGGTGACAAAACTACATTTTAAGATTAGCCTTTGGGTCACAAGCCTTGAGTCGTTTGTAAAATTAGCTTTAGGTCTAAATTTCAAGAAGATTGCACTTCTCGTAAATGGTGGCTCTGGAGTCCATATGGTTCCAGGAGCTTCTCGGCCTACTTTTTAGGATGTTTTAACAAGTTTTCTTCTTAAGGAAGCCAGATAACTCCACTTCTTGATTTATGGGGGTGGTAGAACATATTTCTCACGAGAGTTTTAGCCACTTTCTTTGCTCTCACTCAGCAATTTTCAGAACTTTCACAGCAATGGAAAAAATGTGCTCAAACGCGTCCATCACTCAATTACTGAGAGCGCGCATCGGGGTCCTCTTCTAGAAATGGATGCAGATGGTACAAAACAATTACACATAAGGTTTCTGCCACTCAAAGTCACACCCTGCTAATCAGTTATGCTGGGAAATGGGGCGATGATGTGACAACTTCCTATCGATTTACACTATGTAGAGAGGCAGGTTGTCAACACTTGCACATGGAGCGGCTGATGCTTTAGTACTAGGGCTCAGTATCTTAGGAACATTGTTAATCCTGTGACAGAAATCAGAGTGTCGATGGAGTTCCCCTTTAATAAAGTCATTATTATTGCAGCTGGCAGCAGTAAGGACCTGAAGTTCTCCTTATGGACATGTGGAAACCACCAGGGTTACTGTCGTCGCTACTGCTTTACCCATGAGAGCTCCGTAGGGGCATTTGGTTGTCCTCGAAAATTCAGGTAGCGTAAAGTTTTCCTGGTGCTTGGAGCGGTCGCAATATTTTCTTGTAAATTAGGTCCACACTTTTTTTTTACAGTCATTTTTCTGTCTTATCTTTTTGTCTTTGTCTAGTAGATTATTCATCTTTAACTGCACAAAATAAAATCTTGATAGCAAGAGTTTATAACTTATTATCTTCCTTCTTCTGAGCTTTTTATAGCCAATTTATGACTATAGGATGGTTGGACTGAACTTTGTAGAAATAAATCAGCCAAAAGGAGCTTAGAGGACGGAAGGTAAGTGTTAAACTCTCCCATCAGAAGCCGCTCACTGATGGATTCTCAGTTAACTCAATGCTAAATTTAAAGGGATAGCCAAAAAATTTTTGAAGGCTTCTTTCTCCTTTAAAGGGAGCCTGTCATTAACTAGTGGCATGTAGGTAAAGGGGCTTTAATCCTGATTAAATCCTATATTCGCACAAAGAAATCTGCAAGGTAAGGATTTTCTCAGCAGCAACGTGTCTTTACATACATGAAATTAGTTTGGGGTATAGAAATCCCGATTTCCAATTCTCTTTAAATGCATATACAGTGGGGCAAAAAAGTATTTAGTCAGTCAGCAATAGTGCAAGTTCCACCACTTAAAAAGATGAGAGGCGTCTGTAATTTACATCATAGGTAGACCTCAACTATGGGAGACAAACTGAGAAAAAAAAATACAGAAAATCACATTGTCTGTTTTTTTAACATTTTATTTGCATATTATGGTGAAAAATAAGTATTTGGTCAGAAACAAACAATCAAGATTTCTGGCTCTCACAGACCTGTAACTTCTTCTTTAAGAGTCTCCTCTTTCCTCCACTCATTACCTGTAGTAATGGCGCCTGTTTAAACTTGTTATCAGTATAAAAAGACGCCTGTGCACACCCTCAAACAGTCTGACTCCAAACTCCACTATGGTGAAGACCAAAGAGCTGTCAAAGGACACCAGAAACAAAATTGTAGCCCTGCACCAGGCTGGGAAGACTGAATCTGCAATAGCCAACCAGCTTGGAGTGATGAAATCAACAGTGGGAGCAATAATTAGAAAATGGAAGACATTCAAGACCACTGATAATCTCCCTCGATCTGGGGCTCCACGCAAAATCCCACCCCGTGGGGTCAGAATGATCACAAGAACGGTGAGCAAAAATCCCAGAACCACGCGGGGGGACCTAGTGAATGACCTGCAGAGAGCTGGGACCAATGTAACAAGGCCTACCATAAGTAACACACTACGCCACCATGGACTCAGATCCTGCAGTGCCAGACGTGTCCCACTGCTTAAGCCAGTACATGTCCGGGCCCGTCTGAAGTTTGCTAGAGAGCATTTGGATGATCCAGAGGAGTTTTGGGAGAATGTCCTATGGTCTGATGAAACCAAACTGGAACTGTTTGGTAGAAACACAACTTGTCGTGTTTGGAGGAAAAAGAATACTGAGTTGCATCCATCAAACACCATACCTACTGTAAAGCATAGTGGTGGAAACATCATGCTTTGGGGCTGTTTCTCTGCAAAGGGGCCAGGACGACTGATCCAGGTACATGAAAGAATGAATGGGGCCATGTATCGTGAGATTTTGAGTGCAAACCTCCTTCCATCAGCAAGGGCATTGAAGATGAAACGTGGCTGGGTCTTTCAACATGACAATGATCCAAAGCACACCGCCAGGGCAACGAAGGAGTGGCTTCGTAAGAAGCATTACAAGGTCCTGGAGTGGCCTAGCCAGTCTCCAGATCTCAACCCTATAGAAAACCTTTGGAGGGAGTTGAAAGTCCGTGTTGCCAAGCGAAAAGCCAAAAACATCACTGCTCTAGAGGAGATCTGCATGGAGGAATGGGCCAACATACCAACAACAGTGTGTGGCAACCTTGTGAAGACTTACAGAAAACGTTTGACCTCTGTCATTGCCAACAAAGGATATATTACAAAGTATTGAGATGAAATTTTGTTTCTGACCAAATACTTATTTTCCACCATAATATGCAAATAAAATGTTAAAAAAACAGACAATGTGATTTTCTGGATTTTTTTTCTCAGTTTGTCTCCCATAGTTGAGGTCTACCTATGATGTAAATTACAGACGCCTCTCATCTTTTTAAGTGGTGGAACTTGCACTATTGCTGACTGACTAAATACTTTTTTGCCCCACTGTATTTTGGGCTTTCAATTGTTTTGTTTTTCAATTGAGTTTCATCGAAAATTTAGCATAGAATTAACTGAGAATCTGTGATCGAGCTGCTTCTTATAGGATAGTTTAACACTTATGTTACAGTTCCCTTTAAAAGGAGAAACACTTTTTTTAAAAAAACAACATTTTTTCCCTTAAAACTTTACATATGATCGGAAACCTCCTTAAATCTGCATAAAATCTACTCAATTTCTTAAAAGAACAGTCTAAGAAAAAAGTTTTTGGAGTCAATATATTCCCTACAGAGACAGAAAACTGTCTGGATAGGGATACACCAATCAGGACAGTAGAAAATCTGAGTGCCCGCCCCCAAGGGATCTGTAATGGGGTCTGACAATCGTTATACTGTTCTTTGATCAGAATTCTCTGCTCTTCCAGATGTTGCATCCCCGGGACTTAAATCTTCCTTGTTGAGACTGAGGATCGCCTACAAGTTGCGGGTCCAATCATAAAAATGGCCTGACGGTTACAGAAAGAAAATGCAGCAGAAGCCTTCCAATCCCTCAACAATGTGAACGAGATACTGAAGTAATAAAATTTATTTATTAGAAATCTGTGTATCCGGTTGGCAGGTCCGTCTTTTTTATGCATGGTCTTGTCCCTGGCCAACATGATTTCCCTACGAAAAAAGGATCTGCTGAGGACGAAGTCACCTTAATGGAGAGTGCTCAGTATCGGGCAGTATGAGACCAGGTGTCCGGTGCTGCTCACTGGCCAGAAGTATTCAGTGCTGGGAGTTTCTGCTGGGAGAGGGGCAGAGGAAGCTTTATCAGCCGTAGTCTCAGATTTCATTAGTGAAGGTTCCGATGTGTCAATGTGAAAAAAGAAATGTCTCTGACTTGCACTCCGCAGTCCATCATGAATGGAAACAGCAAATGGATCAACGATACTGGAGTTGGAATAAGTATCTTATATCACTGGGCTGGCATGCACTCGGACCCCACACTTCCTTTACAGCTTGACACATACTGTTTAGTTACTGATTTAATTGAATAGTGGTAGAATTTCTACAAATACAGCGCCACCTCCATGTATGGGTCATGTGTGGTATTGCAGTTCCGGGTCATTCACTTAAATAGAGCTAATCTGCAATACCAGACATAACCTGTGGCCAAATGTGGTGCTATGTTTTTTTTTTTATATTTAAGCCTCCATGGTTTTTAATTAGTTCACCATCTGCAGCAATTGCTGTAGATCCTTCATCAATGGAACTGCAACATTCTTTACAGAAAAAGGTTTGGTAGGTCACGGAGGTCATACAAAAAAAAGGCAAATGGAGACTGAGATGAGCAGTAGAGGAGGGGAGAAAAAAAAAGAAAGCCTTGGAGAAAGCGCAGACTAAGTTTCACACGTCCGTTATTTTCCAGTACCAGAGATGACAGTGTTAGTGTCCAATACTTGCAGCACATGTGTGGCAACCATGTGCCACATCAGTACCACACAGACGGGCTCCAGGGAAGAGGCGCTACAGTAAGCGCTGTTCCCCGGCGCCGGGTGCTGAAGATGACTCATCATTCTCCCCTGCTCTGCCAGTGATTGGCGCGAGCAGGTGAAAATGATGAGTTATATTCAACTGATAACAGCGAGAGCAAGCAGTGGCTGATGGGACTACTACTCCCATCAGCCTTCACCTGCTGCTGCTAATGACAGTGACAGCAGGAGTGGCTGATGGGAGTATTCATCATCCACCACCTGTGCTAGGTGGATTCATGAATCCTATGTCTAATAAAACGTAACGTCACTGGCTGCAAAATATCATTAAGTTTCTATACACAGGTAAAGCTCATGGCATCATCTCACTTTTATGGTATGTGTCCATGGGCCATATTACATCCGGAATAGCTGCGGATTGAACGCTGCATAGAGCCGCAGTGTTCAATCCGCAGCGTCCAGATGTTACAGCATAGTGGAGGGGATTTTGTGAAATCCCGTCTCCACTATGTGTGCGAACACGCACCCAGTGGCCCCGCATTTCCGGACATGCGGCGCGTCTTTTTAGAACGCAGCATATCCGTTTACCTTGTGGCGACATTGCGCCGCCGCAAGGTAAAACACAGGGCCCTATGTGTGGGGTGCGATGATTCTGGATGTGTGCAATGCACATCCGGAATCATTGTGTCTACAGAAGGGGGCGGCACTTTGGGCGGAGCGAGTTTTCCGCTCCGTCCAAAGCGCCGGCCATCCTGAACATGGATACATACCCTAATTGTTCCACTCCTGGTTTTGTCTTATAAATACTGATGTGAAATAATGACCAATACTGACCGTGTGAACGCAACCTATGCCACCACCTTTATCTGCTCCTACAAAAGTGTTAATCATCTCCCAACTTCCCCTGTAGACCCCCCCAAAATACTATTTCAATTCACTCCTGGAGTCCTCACTATTTCGATTCACTCTGTGCGTCCTCACTGCAGCGTCTGTGCCTCTTCTCTGCTCTTAATCACCGTCCTCCAGCTCTGATTGCTGCGGCTGCGCAGTAGCATCACCAGCCTGAGCAGGCGCACTTCCACTGGAGCTGGAATGACGAGTTTTTTGTGCACGAGCAGTGATGTCCTTTGCTCTGCCCACAGTGGGGGAACACACCAGAAGAAGCACAATGTGTAAAGAAAAAGAGGCATGGATAACGAAGAGGCATGGATAACGAAGAGGCATGGATAACGAAGAGGCATGGATAACGAAGAGGCATGGATAACGATGAGGCATGGATAACGAAGAGGCATGGATAACCAAGAGGCATGGATAACCAAGAGGCATGGATAACCAAGAGGCATGGATAACCAAGAGGCATGGATAACGAAGAGGCATGGATAACGAAGAGGCATGGATAACCAAGAGGCATGGATAACGAAGAGGCATGGATAACGAAGAGGCATGGATAACCAAGAGGCGTGGATAACGAAGAGGCATGGATAACGAAGAGGCATGGATAACGAAGAGGCATGGATAACGAAGAGGCATGGATAACGATGAGGCATGGATAACGAAGAGGCATGGATAACCAAGAGGCATGGATAACCAAGAGGCATGGATAACCAAGAGGCATGGATAACCAAGAGGCATGGATAACGAAGAGGCATGGATAACGAAGAGGCATGGATAACGAAGAGGCATGGATAACGAAGAGGCATGGATAACGATGAGGCATGGATAACGATGAGGCATGGATAACGAAGAGGCATGGATAACCAAGAGGCATGGATAACCAAGAGGCATGGATAACCAAGAGGCATGGATAACGAAGAGGCATGGATAACCAAGAGGCATGGATAACCAAGAGGCATGGATAACGAAGAGGCATGGATAACGAAGAGGCATGGATAACGAAGAGGCATGGATAACGAAGAGGCATGGATAACCAAGAGGCATGGATAACCAAGAGGCATGGATAACCAAGAGGCATGGATAACCAAGAGGCATGGATAAATCGGCATCTGTTACTTTTCACGCCTGTGCAAAGATTTAGCAAGGATTTACAGATGCTGATTTACACATGAGCGCACTGAACAGGCTTTGGAAGATTGACTGCGCACGCGTCATGAGTGTACCCAGATGCAAACATGATTACTTCATTTCATCACACACTTTCACTGTTCATGTAGCTTTAGTAACATATCATTTTTGAACAAACGCTCAGTGAGGCTGAGCACATGGACCTTGTCTTCCATAGCTGCTAATAATTTAATTGATTTATTATCTATCTATATGCATATAAACAGAACTTCATATGTTTTCAGCTTGTTCCCTTTTGCCTCTGATGAAGCCACAGTTTTCATGGCGATACGTGTGGGTCTCTACCCCGATCTCTTTATAGGTTGACACCGTATTTTCCTCTTGGACTTATCATCGGCTTCTTGGACTGTGTCGGTAGGATGTTGGTTATGGTCTTGAACCATTTGACTATACCTCATTATCAGGTCATTTGGGGATGCTACGCAATTCCAGCATTTATCATACTGATATTTATGTTGACATTACTGACTGATCAGCTTTTATCATTTATAGCGGGTTCTTATTCAAAACAGTGACAGATGGGGGAGACTGGAGTCTTATTTTCGGCCTTTGTTCTAGTTATTTTATTTACATTTTTTAAATGTATGTTTTTGGCTCATGTGTGAAATATTAATATCCGTAGGTGACCTCTTGGCTTTACATACCTCTTTTTCTACACAAATCTGGTGATGCTACTGGGCAGGTGCGAGACTTTGGTGACGTAGGTCACATCATCCACATCAATCCAAGCAAGAGGATGGACGTGAGGAGCAGAGAGGAGGCACAGACGCCCAATAGACCAACCACCCTCATTTAAATCCAGCAAGGGTTCAATTCAAGTAGTATTTTGGGGGTGTTTACAGGAGGAGTCAGGAGATGATGAACACATCGGGCAGGTTCCTTTTAAGTCAGATGTGTACGTGTACTAGTGATGAGCGAGCATGCTCGGATAAGGTGTTATGATGCTCCGGTGCTAACCGAGGGTCTTCGGTATAGTCGAAAATATGTTCGCGTTCCCGTGGCTGCATGTCTCATGACTGTTCGACAGCCACAACATATACCAAGATTGTCTGCTTGTTAAGCTGTGAAATATGCAGCCACTGGGACTCGAACATACTATTCGAGCACGCCGAAGACGATCATTTATTACCTGAGCATGCTCAGACAACACCATGAAAAAGCTGATTTAATCAGTCATTGGGTGCCTCCGACAGTCGCTTTGACAGCAGCATTTAGCACGCACCAACAGGGAGGAGAGTCATTCAATACTCTCACTGGCACACCCATGATGCGATGGCGGAGCACCGATGGATTGGTTCGGTTGATGACCCCCATGCCTGTAATTACAATACTCCCATGAAAGCTGGCTTTTAGTTAGCATTCATAGATCATCATGATTTTCACTACACATAGCAGTGTTGATGCCCTGCTATGTATAGCACAAGTAATCAAATGATCGCAGTTTCAAGTCCCCTAAAGGGACTATTAAATAAAGTAAAAAAGGGAGAAGGGAGAAGTAAAAATATGAAAAAAATAGAAATCGAAAGTTCAAATTCTCCCCTATTAGAACATCAAACAAATAAAAAACAAAACACACACACACTTGCTATCGCTGCGCTTGTAAAAGTCTGATCTGTCAATATATAAAATAAATTAATTTCTTCTATAAACGGCGTAAGAAGAAAAAAAAGCAAATAGCAAAAAATTATGGGTTTTTTTGGCCGCACTGCAATAAAACGCAAAAGAGGAGATCCAAACATTATATCTACCCCAAAATAATATCAGTAAAACGTCAGCTCAGGGCACAAAAAAAAAATCTCTCACAGCCCTATATCCCAAGAAGCGAAAATGTTACGGGCCTCGAAAAATGGAAGCAAAAACAAACTTTTTTTTCATTTTTACTTTATAATTATTTATTTTTAAATTTGATTTTTTTTTATACCACTGCTCTAAAAAGTTCCTCTCGGCCATTTAATAATACAAGTTTAGAAAAATAGGAATAAAAGAGTTATATACTCTCAAGTGACAACAAACTCGCTGAATGCTAAATGGATTTAATTGAAGCCCCTGGATCTGGTCATGTCAGGTCAGCTGGAGAGGTGAGTCAAGGACATCCCAATGCCTGCGGAAATACCATCACATACAGGATTGGACAACAGTCTCCGATTTGCCAGTCATCTATGGCTTTTGTCCCCCCAATTGGGATCAAAAACTACATCCAATTTAATCTCAAAACAAAAAAAGTCACAAAAGCCGAATGAGGACAACGACCCCTTCTATTGTCCTAAAAAGCAGAATGTAATTACTAGAACAGGATCTATAGAAAATATCCTACAATTGCCACAGAGTTCCACTAGTGGTTGTAAAACTAGAGGGACATTGACAACCAAAAAAACGTATGCCTGGCAAGTTGTCAAAAACACAGACATTTTTATTTTGAGCCATGTAAGGTCAAGGCGTCCAAGAACATATCTGCTGTAAAGTTACGAGAAGCCTTCATGACTCCAACAGGCGTCCACACCAACACCGCCAATATTAATGACAGTAAATCCAACGTGGCAAACTGCATAAAAGATGAGATTTCCGGGATCCTGGTGATCCAGATGATCAGGCACAGTAACACAGCTAGCAAAAAAAGACATTTGTCCATCCAGTTCAGCCTATATTTAGTCAGAATAAATCCCCAGATCTACGTCCTTATAAAGAACCTAATAACTGTAAGATACTATATCGTTACGCTCCAGGAAGACATCCAGGCCTCTCTTGAACCCCTCGACTGAGTTCGCCATCACCACCTCCTCAGGCAAGCAATTCCAGATTCTCACTGCCCTAACAGTAAAGAATCCTCTTCTATGTTGGTGGAAAAACCTTCTCTCCACCAGACGCAGAGAATGCCCCCTTGTGCCCGTCACCTTCCTTGGTATAAACAGATCCTCGGAGAGATATTTGTATTGTCCCCTTATATACTTATACATGGTTATTAGATTGCCCACCAGTTGTCTTTTTCCTAGACTAAAAAATCCTAATTTTGCTAATCACTCTGGGTATTGTAGTTCTCCCATCCCCTTTATTAATTTTGTTGCCCTCCTTTGTACTCGCTCTAGTTCCATTATATCCTTCCTGAGCACCGGTGCCCAAAACTGTACACAGTCCTCCATGTGCAGTCTAACCAGGGATTTTTACAGAGGCAGTATAATGTTCTCATCATGTGTATCATCATCATCATCATCATCATCAGGCAGCTTGGAAACTTCAGCTGATTAGTCACGAACATTGTTAGCTTTTTCCATTGGACAGCTCACCACTAGAGATCAGCGAATGGAAAAGCGTTCGCCAATCTTAAGTTCGACACGAACGTAGCACATTCAGATTCGTGTTCAATTTTCCAAGCATTTTACCTCAAAGTTGGCAAAATTCGGCCACAGATCGGTAAAATGATCGCACTTCTACTAATGCTTTTGATTTCACTTGTCTAGGATAGTGATGAAGATAAGTGGGGGGACAGGGAGATGTGTTTTATGAGGGGAAGGAGTGTATCTAAGTCAGAGGAGCTGCTGAGTGTAATTTTTTTAAAATAACTTAATATGTGAACACTCCGGCAGTCAAAGGGCCCAGAAACCATCCACAATGTCATGACACGAGGGCTTCTGTGATTAGAAACCGAAGTCACGTTTCCCTCCATATACAAAGCTGACATGTTGTTTTGCCGGGGCCATTTTCTTAGTGTAACAGCGAAGAGAGGCCGCTCTTGCTGCTGCGGAAAGTGAACTTGCCATTAAGTTAGACAGGATCATCTCCTGCTTGAAATCGATCTTCCAGCATCTAACTAGTTTTTGCTAATAGTTTTGTGGAGGCAGGAGTCCACATTTCGTATGTAAAATTGTTTGGGCAAAAACTGTGTTGTAGTCAGTAATCAGGAGTCCCCATTGGCTAATCAAAATTGTTAGGCCTAATATTGGGGTTCAGCAAGGAGGCCCTATTTGCTAATCAAAATCGTTAGGGCTAATAGTATTGTTCAATCACAGTATCTAAGAAAATAAATAGTGATTGTTCATTTAGTGACAGGTGACTGACGGATGTGAGCCTAAGGTTGCTAAACAGCAGGGTACTAGAGGGGAAGGCTACATACAAAATGAGTGGGAAAAAGCGCGGTCCTGATGGAAGGGGAATGGGCTTGGTATTCGACGTGTACGTGGGTTAGGTGTTATTGTTAATGAAAGCTCAACTGAACAAACACTGTCTCGTCCTATCCAAAGACAACTGACAATATCTGTTACCTGAAGGTCTACTTGAGTCCCTTTCCAGTGGATTGCAAGCGCTGCATCAATTCGCCTCTCCTCCTCTTCCTCCACCTTAGCATCACACACAGTACAATCCTCATAGATTGCACCCAAATCACCCTTGTTTCACAAAATTCCAATCACCCCATTGACTGTGTGGAACCACAGATGGGCCATACTGAAGAGCTGTCACACATTTTATTCCTTAAGCATCACAGGTCTGCTCCATAGATTCACAGAATCCAGAGGAGGAAAGCCTCTGCACCAATGCTCTGCTCACAATATTTTCCTGTTGGATCCGGGACAGACAAACTAGAGTCCGAGCAGAATCCCGACTTTTCTCTTTAGATCAGAGCCACGTGGTTGGAAGACTCAGGTCTTCTCAGACAGGAGGAGGAAGGAGAGAAATGGTGAGGAGGTGGCTTACAGAACATGACAGAGATTCTGTACCTCCTCCAGAGAGAAGAAGAGCTAGAGATCCATCCAGGAGCTCGGTACCAAAGGAGACCAGATACAGGAGCCGTTCGCCACATAAGCCGCTTTCTGACCATCCCAGCTCTCCTGAGGCTTCACCACCGAGCATGTTTCCTGACCGCCCTAGCTCTGCTGAGTCTTCACAACCGAGCATGCTCACTGACCATCCTAGCTCTGCTGAGTCTTCACAACCGAGCATGCTCACTGACCGTCCTAGCTCTGCTGAGTCTTCACAACCGAGCATGCTCACTGACCGTCCCAGCTCTGCTGAGTCTTCACAACCGAGCATGCTCACTGACCGTCCTAGCTCTGCTGAGTCTTCACAACCGAGCATGCTCACTGACCGTCCTAGCTCTGCTGAGTCTTCACAACCGAGCATGCTCACTGACCGTCCCAGCTCTGCTGAGTCTTCACAACCGAGCATGCTCACTGACCATCCTAGCTCTGCTGAGTCTTCACAACCGAGCATGCTCACTGACCGTCCCAGCTCTGCTGAGTCTTCACAACCGAGCATGCTCACTGACCGTCCTAGCTCTGCTGAGTCTTCACAACCGAGCATGCTCACTGACCGTCCCAGCTCTTCTGAGGCTTCTAGATAATAGATAGATAATATAGATAGATAATAGATAGATTATAGATAGATAATAGAAAGATACATTTCTACCTGTCATTTATGACATTTTCTGACATTCTAATACAACTTTTCTCTTTAGATCAGAGCCCTGTGGTCGGATAACTCAGGTCTTCCCAGACAGGAGGAGGAGGGATGGAAATAGAGAGGAGGCGGCTTACAGAAGATGACAGAAATTTTGTACCTTCTCCAGAGAGAAGAAGAGCTAGAGATCCATCCAGGAGCTCAGGTTGCACTCTTGCAGGAAAGAAAATGGCAGAGAGGAATGAGAAGGATATGGCAAATCCAACGCCTTCCTACCAGGAGCGCCACAGGCCAGGAGGAGATTCCTTCTTGTGTCATCTGTGATAGATAGATAATAGATAGATAATAATTAATAGATATATACTGTAGATAGATACTAGATAATAGATAGATAATAGATAAAAGATAGATAATAGATAATATAGATAGATTTATAGATAGATAGATACATATATAGTAGATAGATAGATAATAGATAATAGATTGATAGTTAGATAATAGATAGATAATAGATGGTAGACAGATAATAGATTATAGATAATAGATAGATAGATAGATAGATAGATAGATAGATAGATAGATAATAGATAGATTTCTACCTGTCATTTATGACATTTTCTGTGGCTCCGCGAAAATCGCATCTGTCCTCTCTGCCGCCAAAACTGTTTCCAACACAACAGACAGAGAAGAGCCTAAATCCCAACATGTGCTCGTGTCCATCCCCATCTCGTAAAGAGGACACTAACAACTATTATTCCTTTTCTTACAACATAAAAACCTTCTGTAAATCAAACCTTCTACTCACTGATCTGGGAACTGATATGGCAGCCATCCAACTCCTGGCGGACATACCTGCCTTGGAAGCGGCTCCAGCACCAATCCGCTATGTACCGTAAGGCTACGAAGGAGACCTTGGGTACCTACACAGGGCTCTGACCACCACCCAGCATTAACATGGCCTACTACACCTGAGCGCGAACCTTAGGAACCAAAAACTTCCTCTGATATCAGATCCAGAATATGAAGTGTGAGAAAAGGAAATCAGATGAATCTGATTGGAATGTAAAAATAAAAAACGATTAAGAAATATATGAGAATTCCATTATTTATTGGTGTCGTAGGATTGAGGACTGAGGTTCAATGGCACAAAATAAGAGGCATCAGCACTATGCCAGCGGGATGGAGGTAATGACTGACGACTTGTAGCTTCGTTCATAAATACATAATTGGGGTTATGGCCTCATACACATTAGATAACAGTCATCCAAACCCGGCTCTGTCATAGAGAACACAGGAATGTTCCTGTATATGGGTCAGGGATCGGATCCATCGTGAATCCAGCAGCTATATAATGTGTAAGGCCAAGTTCAGCAGCGCAGCTACCAGGGGCAGAGGGGGCCATCGCCCCAGGTCCCTCGTTCTGAGGGGGCCCACCCGGAACTACACTACTGGAACTGTATCGGTGTGCACATCGCGCCGATACAGTTACATTCTGCAGCAGTGCAGGGAGAATTGATCTCACTGCTCTGCCGCCCGGCCACAATGGGGCCCCTGAGCAGGTGGGGGGCCCTGTGCCAGCAGTGGGCCCCCCGCACATCATCGCAGGGCCAGCTGTATCAGCTGGATGCCGATACAGCTGACCGCAGTAATAAGAGAGGGAGCTTTACGCTCCCTCTCCCATTATCCCTCTGTCAGCATCTAATGTCACTGACCCCGACATTGACAGTGGTTGCAATGATGCCAGTACTCGGCGCCTGCAGTCAAAAATGAGCGGGAGCAGCGCAGGAACCAGGAGGAAGAGAGGTGAGTATTTTGTTTATGGGGCTACATTACACTACAGAGGGTGGCTATGGGGGTGTATTATACTACAGAGGGTGGATAAGGGGGTGCATTATATTATAGAGGATACCTATGGGGGTGCATGACACTATAGAGGCTGCCTATGGGGGAGCATTATGCTACAGAGGCTGCCTATGGGGGTACATTATGCTATAGAGGCTGCCTATGGGGGTGCATTACATTATAGAGTCTGCCTATAGGGGTGCATTAGATTATAGAGGATGCCTCTGGGGAGTACATTACACTTCAGAGGCTGCCTATGGGGGTGCATTATGCTATAGAGGCTGCCTATGGGGGTGCACAGGAATGAACGTATGTGGCAGCTGTGACCCAGAGTCAGGCTACGGCTCAGAATCAACTCCAGAGATTAGAGGATAAGTCTCAGACAGAACTGCCAGAACAGGAGGACCATACTGTGGTCCCAGAACCTCCTCACATGGCAGACCCAACAAGGTCCCTGATAACCGACACTGAAGACTCAGCTTCAGACCAGGGCCTGGCAGTCACACTAGGCCAGAGCCTGCAAACTGACAGTCAGAGCCTCCAGTAGGCCCTGAGGACACATGTCAGTCTGCAGAAGCTCTGATGTCTTGCAGACCGACCCCCTACTGCTTCTGACAAAGAGAGAGTATACTGGGACCAGGGCAGACTGTATAAAGAGACACTCCCCACGGATACTACAGAATCTTGGGACTGTGAAAAGCGACTGGTCGTTCCTTATCTATTCAGAGAACAATTATTGAGAATTGCTCATAAAATTCCTCTGGCCGGACACTTTGTAATACAAAAGGCTAAAGCTCAACTGACACAAGACTAAAGCCCCCGTCTCACTAAGCGAGATCGCTAGCGAGATCGCTGCTGAGTCACAAGTTTTGTGACGCAACAGCGACCTCAGTAGCGATCTTGCTATGTGTGACACGCAGCAGCGACCAGGCCCCTGCTGTGAGATCGCTGGTCGTGTCGGAATGGCCTGGACCTTTTTTTGATCGTTGAGGTCCCGCTGGGTAGCACACATCGCTGTGTTTGACACCTTACCAACGCCCTCGTTGACGACTCAGACACTGAATCGTCATAATAGCTCCCATGTGACATCGTTGTACAGGTCGCTACAGGTCGCTGGTGAGATGTCAAACAGTGAGATCGCAGCAGCGATCGTTGGGAAGATCTCACTGTTTGACATCTCACCAGCGACCACATAGTGACGCAGCAACGATCCCTGACAGGTCGTATCATTGTCGGGATCGCTTTAGCGTCGCTAAGTGAGACGGGGCCTTAAAGCTCAACTGACACATAACTTCTATTGTCCCAAGATGGGTACAGATATTGCCAATTACTGTCGGTCATATGTAGTTTGTCAGAGAGTTGGAAAGTTCGGGAATATACAGAAAGCTCCATTGATACCACTGCCAGTGATAGATGAGCCTTTCCAGCGAGTGGCTGTGGATATCATAGGGCCACTTGCCATCCCTAGCAGCTCTGGCAAAATGTTCATTATCACAGTGGTGGACTATGCTACACGATACCTGGAAGCTGTGGCACTGTCCTCCATCCGAGCAGACAAAGTGGTGGATGTTTTACTGACTGTTTTCTCTTGTGTGGGGTTCCCCAAGGAAATGTCAACCGATCAGGGAACCCAATTCATGTGCAGTCTGATGGATAGCCTCTACGAGAAAACACAAGTGCAGCATTTTGTGGCCAGCGCATATCATCCCCAAACCAACGGACTCTGCGAGCTTTTTAATGGAACATTAAAACAAATGCTGAAAATGCTGGTGGAGACTGAAGGGAGAGAAAGGGAGCGGTACCTCCCCATCTGCTTTTTATGTACAGAGAGGTACCCCAGGGGTCTACAGGATTTCCCCCCTTTGAACTGGTTTATGGGAGGGTAAGGGGGCCACTTGATTTGTTTAAGGACTGTTGGGAGGGTGACCCCAAAACTACAGGAGTCTCAGTGGTTGAATATATACTGCGACTCAGAGAAAGAATGCAAAAACTGAGCAACCTAGCCCATGAGGACGTGACCCAGGCCCAAATCAACCAGAAGGTCTGGTATGACCGCAATGCCAGACTGAGGGCCTACGAGGAGGGGCAGAAGGTTTGGGTATTGGTCCCTATGTTGTGTTCGTGACACCACCTGTGGTATTCGGTCAGTAGGGACCGACACTGCTTAAATGGGTCCTCTGGGGTGATGTTATGGCAGCAAAGATGGGGTAACTTCCCACAGGTGAAGTAGGTCCCCAGGGCTCCCGGTGTATAGATGGAACATGGTGAGAGGTGCAATAAAGAACGAGGACACAGGTTTGCAGTCTCTTTACCTGGTTTACTGAAGCTTCAGGCAACCGCAGTCCAGGGCACCAGATCACAGGTACAGGCAGGGTCCGGCCAGCTTGGAAGGGAATCCAGAGTCCCCTTTACCTGGTGGAGATAAAAGCCTTCTTCAAAGCGTGGTGGTGTTGTAGTCCCTTACTGCCTATGGCTTCTGATAAGGTCCTCGCAGTTCCTCTCTGTCCCCCATGAAGGTTAGGACACAAACCCGTATGACAGGTGGCTCGAGCCTATTTACAGGGTCTCTATCATGACCCGGGCTCTATATGCCACTGTGCCTCCTGAGTATAATGGTAAATTAAAGTCCAGCTGTCCTGCCAGTTTCCGCTATGCCTCTTAGAGACTGACACAGCCTCGGTCTACCAGCTACCAGAATTCTACGCTCAGCCAGGGAGGTAGCCAAATCACTACTCTGCTCCACTGGTATCAATCTCCTGTGCTTTACTCTCCGACACACTTTCTACAAGCTGTCCTTTCCTTCTCTGTTCTCTTTTTCCAGGAGCTGTAGCGACTCTGGCTACACGGACCCTTCAGTCTTGCTGACACTTACTGTCCGACTGCTCTCTTCCTGTCCTCCTGACAGACTGTTCTCTAACTTCCCCTCCAGCCAGAATATATCAGGGAAGTTCCCCTCAATCCATGTTCATAGCTCCTCCATCTGGCCTGGAGTACGAACATGTTGTGTGTGATTACCTGACAAAAGAGATCTTTCATCGCTTCCAAGCGTGACATCACTCTCCCCGTGAGGAAAGCAATGCCACTGTGACGACCAGGACCATGGGGTGTCACATACACTGTACATAAGTGGCTAAATGATGTTAATTATGTGGTGACCCTAGATGAACATGCAAAGCGTCAGAAAGTATTTCATGTAAATATGTTGAAGGCTCATCATGACAGGGAGACCTGTGTCTTACCTGTCTGTAGCCAGGCTGAAGAATGGGAGGCTGATCTGTTACTAGATCTGGGGGCTGGGACTTAGCACATGGAGTCCCTGGAGTCAGCAGAGTTTAACCCTGAGCTATCCCACAGTCAGAGGTCTGAGCTGATGGGGGTGCTTAGTGAGTTCCCAGAAGTCTTCAAAGGGGAGCCTGGGAGGATGCACTTAGCAACTCACCATGTGGACACTGGTACTAATCCCCCAGTACAGCAGTCTGCATACCCGGTGTCAGCAGAGGTGAAGGCACACATGAGGGAACAGGTAGAGGAGATGCTAAACCTTGAGGTAATACAAAAATCCCAGAGTGCCTGGGCCTCGCCTGTGGTCCTTGTCCCGAAAAAGGACCGTACTACCCGGTTCTGTGTAGAATACAGGAAATTAAATCTATTGACTACATGTGAGGTTTACCCCATGTTGAGGATAGACGAGCTGTTAGAGCAGCTAGCTAAGGCATCGTACCTCACCATCATGGACCTAAGTAGGGGATATTGGCAGATACTTCTGACCAGAGAAGCTCAGGAGAGGCCTGCCTTTATAACGCCATTCGGGCTGTTTGAGTTTCTGGTGATGCCATTTGGTATGAAAAATGCCCCTGCCACCTTCCAGAGGTTGCTTAATCACTTACTGGAACTGGAAGGATTTGAGGGCTTTGCCGTTGCTAATCTCGATGATATAGCCATTTTTTTAGTAATTCTTGGGAGGAACACCTCGTACATCTTTCCCAGGTGTTGCAAAGGATTAACGCAGCTGTTAAGCCACGGAAGTGTCAGGTAGCCAGGTTCCTCGGACATCGGGTGGGGGGAGGGCTGCTAAAACCTGATCCAGGGAAGGTAGAAGCCATTACAGCCTGGACCACCCCACGAACCGAGAAGCAGATACTGTCCTTCCTGGGTATGGCTGGCTACTATAAGAGGTTTGTACCAAGCTACAGTGCAAGCAAGGTGAGGAGCACCCAATTCTCTACCTAAGCAGGAAACTCCTGCCAAGAGAAATGGCTTATGCCACCATTGAAAAGGAATGTTTACCAATTGTGTGGGCTCTGCTGAAACTGCAACCATACCTCAAATTCACTGTGATAACATCATAACCTATGGAGTTGGCTCAAAAGAGTAGTTGGGGACAATGGGAAATTGCTTAGATGGAGCCTAATATTCCAGCAATATGATTTTACCATCCAACATAAGAAAGGGATCGATCACGGCAATGCTGATGTCTTATCTCACCAAGGTGGGGGGGGAACCAGATATGCTCTCGGGAGCTGACCTGTAAGTCAACTCCATGCATGTTCATAAAGAGGGAGGTGTAGTGAAATATGTATATGTGTGGCTGGCAGTTAATTAACATCTGTCTTGAAGATTGCAGGTCTCACCAAGGTGATAATATATGCTATCCTGAGAAAAGGCAGTTTTCTGTTCTCAGACCACAGAGGGCCTTCTTGGGAAGACACAAAATTGGAAACATTTAACACCTCTGATGCCTCAAAGGCAGATGCCAAATGGGACCTAGTGCAGCATGACAATTTCTATTTACTATGAGAAAGAATGGTACACAAAGAGTGTTCAGAGGAAAATAATGTATTCATTAGAAAATAGCCAGTATCCAGCCAAAAACCAAAGATTAGAATAGTGACCTGGGAGGCTGGTCTAGAAATCTGACATCCAAGTTAACTCTATAAATTAGGCCTGTACACATAGAAAGATGTTCACAGTGAGGGACAGCCAAGCTGGTGTGATCCGTTCCATATTTCACCTCCCTCAGGGGCAGAATACCAGACTGCAAAGTTCCATATTTCTGTAAGTTCTCCTTTTTAATTTAAAACTGTTTTTGCATATTTGTATTTCACTTTTAATTTCCATATTTTTGTATCTTTTATTGTAAGCACTGTACCTTTCCTATTAAAGCTTAAAACTATAATAAGTCTGAACCTTGTATGCTCTAAATAATCCATAGCCTTAGAGTGTGTGATCCTTATAATTGGCAGACAGCAGAAGTATTTCTGAGACTCATGGCCCATGTGTTTGGTGAGTGGTGGCAGCGTGTATGAGCAGCGTGTGTGGACTGTCGTGGTGTGAATTGTGCTCACATTGCAGCATGGGACAGAAGTTGAATGCTGGACTGAGACAGAGTAGATAGATTAACCCTTGCAGGCGCAACCTCAAGTCACATGCTGAGAAGTGGGTACGTGACAATTTCTCATGTGGAATATTGGAATATAAGGATGCTGTATCAAGGGTGACCTTTTTATTTCAATATAAGTGTCCACAACTTCTTAGCAGGTGCCATTCTGTTCACATATAATCATTAAAGGGGTTGTCCACTACTAGGACAACCCCTTCTTGTTCAAAAATGTTTGGCCCCCCCTGGGACCAGGAGCCGAGCAGACGTGCCTTGGATGTGCTCCTCGGTCCCCTTCAGAATTTAAGGTTGAATTCTACTTTTTCACCCATCGGAACCCGGACTAAAAGGCCCACAATATCCCACACACATCCGGGCTGACACACCTGCCGGTGCTCGCTACCGACGTGAGCCAGAACGCTTCCACCGCGAGCCGCCATCACTGCCCGTTGGCTGGAGCACGGAGGCAGAAGCGCACTGCTCCGGTGACAGAGGAGCAGCGGTGAGGGGGCCGGCGTGAGGCAGCACGCCTGGAATCGCGGCGCTGCCCAGAGAGGATCCGGTGAGTGTGGAGCCGTTGGAACGGGTGGACAGCAGCCACCAGAAGACGCGGCAGCCATCTTTAACACCGGAGTACTGCTCTAAAGGGTAGGCAGACTGTGGCTCCGGTCACCAACGGGGAGACCCCGCTTCAGCCCCCCCGGTGGTCACTCACCTGCCGGTTCGGTACCCGTGGTGGGGCATCCGGTTGCGGCGCCTGCAGGTCCCTGGAGGCGCCATACACGCTCTCCTCCCTGATCTCCTCTTTTGGCGCCAATAGCCGCCATCTTGCGGGGTGGCAAAAACTCAGCCTGAGACCCAGTTCACCCATTTAGGACAGCGCTATAATGCGCATTGTGCTGGACATCTAAAGGTCCTTAGGACGGGGGGCGAGACCTGACTACACTACGGTCTGGTCGCACTAGTTAGGAGCTCCTGCACTGACTTGCTTATTACATTAAATCACCTGGAGCGACATATTGCGGTTACCAAGACAACACTAATCAGGCAGAGAAGTGTTTCTCTTTTAACCCTTAATACCGCTCAAGCTGTCTCTTCTACTGACAAACTTCTCCTTTGGCAGAACTTAAAAAGGGGAAAATAGTGTTTAAACTTTCTTGTTATAATAACTATGGAAGGTGCTCTGCAGTTTCTTTCCTCTCATTAATGTCCCTACGGCGACACCTAGTGTCCATTCCTAAAAATTTGTGCTAATCTCTAACATATGTGCACATCAAAGTGGAGTTAAGCTCCTCCATGAGAATTTTGTGATTTTTTGATCATTAGATTGTCCTGCCATAGTGTTCTGTGCAGCGGTCCCTGGCCAGAACAGTAGTGAACCTCTGCCCATACAACACTTTCACGGACCCAACAACCCTAGCCCTGACGGCTCTCCAGACATTATTGACACTTCCATACCTCCCAACTTTTGAAGATGGGAAAGAGGGACAAAGTTTGCGGCGCGCAAAGCGCGCCGCGGCAAATTTTAGGCCACGCCTCTGACCACACCCATTCATAATTAGTCACACCCATATCCACGTCCCAACCACACCCATTTAGCACTGCCGATCACACTGTTTCATATACAATAGTTATAAACAAAAAAATATGGCCACACAGTGCTCCATACTGTATAATGACCACACATGATGGTCAATACTGTATAATGACCGCACATGATGCTCCATACTGTATAATGACCACACATGATGCTCCATACTGTATAATGGCCGCATATGATGCTCCATATTGTATAATGGCCGCACATAATGCTCCATACTGTATGCTGGCTGCACATGATGCTTCATACTGTATAATGACCGCACATGATGCTCCATACTGTATAATGACCACACATGATGCCCCATACTGTATAATGGCCGCACATGATGCTCCATACTGTATAATGACCGCACATGATGCTCCATACTGTATAATGGCCGCACATGATGCTCCATACTGTATAATGACCGCACATAATGCTCCATACTGTATGCTGGCTGCACATGATGCTTCATACTGTATAATGACTGCACATGATGCTCCATACTGTATAATTACCGCACATGATGCTCCATACTGTATAATGACCGCACATGATGCTCCATACTGTATAATGACCGCACATGATGCTCCATACTGTATGCTGGCTGCACATGATGCTTCATACTGTATAATGACCGCACATGATGCTGCATACTGTATAATGACTACACATGATGCTCCATACTGTATAATGACCGCACATGATGCTCCATACTGTATAATGACCGCACATGATGCTCCATACTGTATGCTGGCTGCACATGATGCTTCATACTGTATAATGACCGCACATGATGCTGCATACTGTATAATGACTACACATGATGCTCCATACTGTATAATGACCGCACATGATGCTCCATACTGTATAATGACCGCACATGATGCTCCATACTGTATGCTGGCTGCACATGATGCTGCATACTGTATAATGACCGCACATGATGCTCCATACTGTATAATGACATACAGGCAGGCAGCTCACACACACGCTCACACACACGCAGCACACACACAGCTCACGCAGCTCACACACGCACGCAGCATCACACACACAGTATCACACATACACACGCAGCATCACAAACGCAGCTCACAAACACATGCAGCTTTGACACAAATGCATCACACACGCAGCCATCACACACACACACAGCCATCACACACACACGCAGTCATCACACACACACACAGCCATCACACACACATGCAGTCATCACACACACACACGCAGCCATCACACACACACACACAGCCATCACACACACACGCAGCCATCACACACACACACGCAGCCATCACACACACACACACACGCAGCCATCACACACACACACGCAGCCATCACACACACACACATGCAGCCATCACACACACACACACAGCCATCACACACACACCCAGCCATCACACACACACACGCAGCCATCACACACACACACACACAGCCATCACACACACACCCAGCCATCACACACACACACACAGCCATCACACACACACACCCAGCCATCACACACACACCCAGCCATCACACACACCAGATACCTCATACACACATGACACACACACAAATGCAGCATCACACACACACAATGACACACACATGCAGCATCAGACACACACACACATATCACACACATCACACACACACACACACACACACAATCTCCTCTGTGGTGCAGGGGCGGCTGATCTGTCCATGTGCAGCTCTTCAGTTTCTCCGGCTGCTCACAGCTCTGCACTGTCCCGGCACCTCCCCCGTCTCTCCTTCTCTGCCGGGATAGCAGCTAAGAGAAGGAGAAGCCGGAGCTCCGTGCACACACAGGAGGAAGTGAGTCGCTGACCTCTCATCTTGATCGCTGCTGGCTCTCTGCCTCAGCGTGGCAGCGCCGCACACACAGGGGGCGGGGGGTGGGGGGGGGGCGGGATCGGTCGGGAGGAGACCCAGCATGTATGATGCAGCAGCATGACCAGACAATAGATCATGCCGGCCGCTTACGTCACTCCTGACCCCGCCCGGAGTGCGGGAGTCCTAATCGGGCTCTCTCTACGTCCCGGAAGTGGGCGGGGCTTCACCGGCGGCCGCAAATTCGGGATTTTAAATGCCCGAAGCGGGACAGCGGGACCCCGGTGCCAAAGCGGGACTGTCACGCTGAAATCGGGACGGTTGGGAGGTATGCACTTCGTTATCAGGCGACATGGACTGTGGTGCTCTAATTTTAGGCCTCTCTGAGGCCACTCTAATGGCCTGAACTCAGCTCCCCCCTAATCCCAGTAAGGGACAACGCACAGTATGCATCATCCTTGACTCTACTTCTTCAAGCTGGTCGTATAAAACCGTGGTTCTCCATCCACTCCAACTGCTCCCATGACTAAGCTGCGCAAAAATAATCCTAGGTATGCTAGCAATAGATTCCAGGCGCTGACCAATCTGGAGGATAATATGCCTTCAGGACCTCTTTCCCAGTCCGAATCCTCCAACTCCTCCATAATAGACGGAGCAGAGTCCGAAACAATCCCAGCCTCTACCACCAGGACTCCGAGTACCCCAGCTCCGGATCATAATGCTCTACTCTCTCAATTTCAATCTATTTTACATACGGAACTATCCAAAATGTCTGACAAACTGACTAAAGATTTAACGAAGGAAATTAGGGAGCTGGGATCTCGTACCTCAGACTTGGAGGACAAAATGGATTTGTCTCTCGCCACCATTGCTACCCATGAAAAAGACATAGAGGCGCTTCACGAGGAGATTTATACCCTCAATAATAAGCTCGAGGACTTCGAGAATCGTGCTCGTAGAGGCAATATTAGAATTAGAGGCCTGCCAGAAACCATCACAGATCTTCAATCTGCAGCTACAGCCCTGTTCCAGGAACTCCTACCGGGCATTTCCATTGAACGCCTTGAGATGGACCGTATTCACAGAGCCTTAACCAGGAAAAACCCAAAAGGCCCCCCGAGGGACATAATTTTAAAGCTACATTATTATAAAACTAAAGATCAACTTCTCCAGGCCGCTAGAAATTCTACTTCTTTGGTTTTCCAGGGGCATTCCTACGAACTGTTCCCAGACTTGGCCCCCACTACTATCGCGAAAAGACGGGCAATGAGACCATATTTGGAAGTTTTACGTTCCAAAAACATTAAGTATCGCTGGGGATTCCCCTTTAAGCTGATGTTCCCCCACGGGGAGATGGTCCATACTGTCCTTTCCCCGGAAGGAGCAAGCCGCTGCCTCGCCAAGTTGCAGCTCATGAATCCCCCCTCACCTGCCTCAATGCCATCTGCGTCAATGCCACGGTCGGGGGACAGACGACCTGAACCGCAGGTCTCATCGGACCCCCCTTGAGATCCAGCATTTACCATAGCTCTACATGGAGCTTGGATATACACCTAGTCAATTCACATCTGCAGCCTTGGAACCGTCTAGTATCAATATTCCTTTTTTCCCTTTCATTTTCTTGGCTGTTTTATAGCAGACAGAAAATCGGTGTTAATAATGTTGAAGCATCTTAGTGTCTCTTCATTTTATAGTTTAAGATTGTTTTACAGTTTTCATTTAGGACTCTTCGGTTTTAGGCCCTCACTGGACGCCTACATGGAATTCGGTTCCGAAATGTTATTTCACCAGCTTTGAATGCCTGAGAGGGTCCCTTTTTCTTGCAATGCTTCGTTATATTATCTGTATTATATTTGTATTTTCAGGTTATCGATACTGACCTCACACTATGTATTGTTTTGGTGAGCTGTTGCGGCTGTAGGGTCTCCCTTCATAACCACCCCTATAGGTCTGGCATAGTTGACAACACACATGTCCTGATATACTGCTAGGCCTTATTGGTGTTTCACATACCCAGCTTTCCCCCACCTACCCCCCCCTTCCTATACATCTAATTATTAGGTTTACTCTAAATTGCGTTGTCCCTGAACTGTCCCTATGCCCCTACAGTGTCCTTATACACTGCTGCTCAGCACGTTGTGCTTAGCCAATGTTATGGTTTCTCTTGTTACCCTTATATCCCTGTTGTACCCAACTCTCCTTACTTGTGATGTCCCGACTACTCAATCCTCCTCCCCCATCTTACACCCGAGTAAAAGCAATCTACCTCGCCAGAGTCGGGAGGACTTCCTCACTTCCAACCCAAAAATACGAGTGATAGCTAACATAGGCGATCCCCATATCTCTTTACCATGCCGCTAACGATCATTTCACATAACGTACGAGGTTTGAACTCTCCACACAAACGTACCAAGGCCTTTCGCTATTATAGGTCTCAAAGGGCTGACGTGGTTTGTCTCCAAGAGACACACTTTTCGGCCAGTTCTTATCCAAAGTTCTTGTCCGCTTCCTACCCATTATATTATTTAGCCACTGCCCCTAATAAAACTAAAGGTGTGGCCATCTGTTTTAAGAGGTCCGTTCCCTTCGTCTTTAAATCCTCAGTAGCTGATAAAGAGGGGCGTTACTTGATAGTTACAGGCAATATTTCAGACGAACTGGTCACCATCGTCTCATACTATGCCCCTAACACCCATCAAACCGCCTTTTTCTCAAAATTATGCGAATTAATCACCGAACATGCCCAGGGAGCCACGATACTTTGCGGTGACTCTAACTGTATACTCAAACCCCATTTAGATAGGTCAACTACTGCACAATCTCTTCCTATCCCATCGCCACTTCCGTCGACGGACTCGTCCTCCCTTAATAAATTCCTTTCCCAATACCAGTGGGTAGACCTGTGGAGGGACTTGCACCCCTCTCAAAGGGATTATACATATTTTTCCTCGCGACACCTAGTCCACACTAGAATAGATCACATATTTGCCCATCCATCCTTCATTCCTAACATCTCTAACATTTCCATCCTTTCCACCCCATGGTCTGACCACTCCCCAATCTTGCTCATATGCTCCGCGCTGCACCCTAAACCATATTCATTTAATTGGACCCTGAATGATTCTCTGCTCTCCTACCCTGAGATCGCTTTAAAATTAAAAAGCCACTTAGAAGAATATTTTTCTCTCAATCTTCAGTCAGCCTCTTCTCTGATTTTTTTGTGGGAAGCGCACAAGTCAGTATTGAGAGGTCTGTGTATTCAAATAGCCTCCCGTAGGAAGAAAGAACGACTTGCGAGAGAGGCTGAATTGGAAGATAGGGTATCAGTGCTTGAGACTCAACTGAAAAATGCACCATCCCCGGATGTATACAGAAATCTCACTCACGCCCGAACTGAGCTTGACCTCTGTCTATCTGAAAACGCTGACCGAGCCTTACGCTGGTCCCAACAACGGTTTTATGCCCTCAATAATAAAAATAATTCTAACCTAGCGCGACGGCTAAAATGTTTACCTCAACCCCGCCCCCCAGTAAGACTACGTACTCCTTCAGGAATCACGTCCAACCCACTGAAGATCACTCAATTGTTCCAGCAGAAATTAATACAACTATATAGTGCCACTTCAACCGTCGATTCCAGTGAGCTGGATGCCTTCTTGGATTCTGTCCCGCTCCCGGCGCTGGGACCAGGTCTGATTGACCTGTTAAACCAACCTATTTCTTCCAACGACATAGAGCTAGCAATTCAACAATTGAAAGTCAATAAAAAACCCGGCCCAGACGGTTTTACAGCCTTATACTATAAAAAATATGCCCCACTCTTGATACCCCATCTTACTAATTACTTTAATTCCTTGAGAGACGGAAATAAACCCGGAGAAGCATCGTTGATAGCAGCTGTGTCTATGATACCTAAGCCTAATTCTGATCAGTTAGCATGGTCCAACTACAGACCAATATCTCTAATTAACATAGACCTTAAAATATTAGCTAAAATTTTATCTCAACGGTTAAACTCGGGGCTGGGGACCATAATACATAGAGATCAGGTGGGTTTTGTTCCCAATAGACAAGCATCAGATAACATAAGACGAGTCTCTCACCTGCTGCATCATTGTAGACAGCGCAATTTACCAAGCATGTTATTATCGCTTGATATTAAAAAAGCCTTTGACTCCGTTTCTTGGCCTTATCTGTTTGCGGTCTTGCGGAAGTGGGGTTTCCCTCCTTGCTTTCTTACAATGATTCAGGCTCTTTATAGCTCCCCTTCTGCATATGTTAGATACAATGGCTTCTCCTCCCCACGCTTCCCTATTCAAAGAGGCACTCGCCAAGGATGTCCCTTATCACCCATATTATTTCTTTTAGCCTTTGAACCCTTGGCGATACACATTCGGCTCAACACATCCATCCAGGGAGCTACTATAGCTTCAGTTCCTCATAAACTCTTCCTTTTTGCTGACGACATGCTGCTCCTCTTAACATCACCTCGCTCATCCCTCCCAGCTCTACTGCAAACTCTTAACAACTTTGAGCGCATTTCGGGTTTACAAATTAACCCCTCTAAGTCCTACGCTATGAATATCAATCTCCCCTCCTCTGTCACCACATTGTTAAAACAAGAATTCCCGTTTCAGTGGACCTCTAACCATTTGGACTACTTAGGAGTGAAACTCACTTCGGAATACGGTTCGCTATATGCGACCAACTACCCTCATATGCTCCGTAAAATCCGCCTAATACTCCAGTCATGGGGTAAACTTCATCTTTCTTGGCTCGGCAGAATACGCGCACTAAAGATGACTATTCTCCCTAAACTACTTTATCTATTCCGGGTCCTCCCGGTCTCGGTCCCCACACAATATCTGAAAATAGCCCAACGAGCAATTAATTCTTTTGTTTGGAAGGGGGGTCTCCCTAGGGTTAATAGAGCCACCCTTTACCGCCATCGTCTAAAAGGGGGACTGGGGGTCCCAAACCTCTCGAAATACTATCAAGCAGCTCAAATAGGTCAACTGACGTACCATGCCTGCTCTGAACCCCCCCTGTGGCTAGCTCTAGAGGCCTCGGAACTTCACTCAAGTACCCTCGACACGATACTCTGGACTCTCCCAGTTAACCGGAGAGAAAATACTAACCCCATCATGGTTCATTCCCTTAGAATCTGGGATTCAATAAAATACTCCTCGCACTTAATTTCACCATTTTTGCCCTTGGCCCCCCTTTGGGGTAATGCCCAGTTCCCTCCGGGAATGGATTCCCTTAGGGACTTTCGATTATGGGTAGCTGCGGGAATAACTAGAGTTCATCACCTCTTTAACGTGGATGGAATTGTCCCATTTTCTGTATTGAGTGAGAAATACAATCTCCCATCGAGAGAAATATTCCGATACCTGCAACTTTAAAATTTTGTTCAATCCTTACTAAGAACCTCAGCCCCCCCTTATTCTTTCACCCCCTTTGAACAGAGATGCCGCCAAAACCCACATGCCCCAGGAATCATATCCCTTCTTTATTCACATATTAATTCCCCATCCCAGAGGAGGTCCTTGGGTTATACCGTTCGCTGGGAGTCTGACATAGGTTCAACGCTGACAGACTCGGAGTGGACCCAAATCTGGTCTTCCTCCACTGGGGGTTTGCTCAATACCCTCATGTTGGAGACTAACTACAAAGTATTAACCAGATGGTACCTGACCCCTGCCAGAGTAGCAAAGGCTGTGGCTAACTATTCCCCAAATTGCTTTCGGAAATGCAACTCCATAGGAGATATGCTTCATATCTGGTGGCTATGCCCAATATATACTATAGTAGAACACGGCACTCTGGGTATCTGAGAGGTGCTCAAGTCAGGTATCCAACCCGTAATCAATCAGCAATAATATACTTGGCACTCAGGAGAACTTTGTAGTGAAGTCAAAACATCATTTATTCAGTGCATCCAGTTCAACATGAACGTTTTCGGTCCAAACATAGGACCTTCATCAGACAGGATTTTTGAATACTGTAATGTACATATACAAAAAATACAAAAAGATATTTTTTAGAGACAAAATTCATGATGCACTTTGAGCATACAATGTATTATATTCAAAGATATGTAATACAGAAAACCAAATATCATTAGTAAGGTGATCAGACAACAATAGTGACGGACTTTGGTGAATCCTGACTTGGAGCGTGAGATGTGAGCTTCTTATCGAAGAAACAGAGAGCTGTGAATGTGTTGGTAAGAGGATTACGATAAGGTGACCATGCTGGGTCTGGACAAGGGCCTGCCAGAATGGGGAGATAATGGTGAAATTGCCCCTGAATCATGCAGGGTGAGCTGCCTAAAATACAAGAATACATACACGTAAAACATGTGACAACATATGAGGATACAAAAGGGTATACCAAAACAACGGGCTGCCGTATATGAGAGTAAGTACTAGAGTATATAGCGTGTGTGACCACCGGAGCTGTGTATGAAACCCCTATGGATCAAAATGGCTACCAAACTTTATGATGACATGCTGAGGGTAGGTGTAAGCAGTCCCCCCACTAGGAGTAATACTATTATATACCTGGAATACACAGTATGTCTGTATGGGCCCACGGATGGTGCCAGAGTCAGACAGAATCCAGAAGGTGTGGTACCGCCTACGGAGAAGGACATATTGTGGCAAGTGTGAGTACATGCCCATAGGTACTATAGAGGACCTCATGGTAAATGTAGGGCAGAGGGACACATTACCTTGTACAGTATGTGCGAATGCGCTGCCAAAGGGCGAGATGCTCGCTGGTGCAGGGAGCGCTGCAAGAAATGAAGGTAGTGCCAAATAAATAAATAAATAGTTTGGGCACGAGAGGTAAAGGCAGAAAAATTGCCAATAGGCACTATAGAGGAACCATGGTACATCCTGGGCAGAGGGACACAATACCTGGTGTAATAAACGGAGCTGCGCTGCAGATAGGCGAGGTACTCGCTGTTGAGGAAAGCGCTGTAGGGAATAAAGGAGGTGCCAATAAGATGTAAAATCCGGGCATGGGGAATAAGGACAGGAGTGTGACAGAGCGCCGCTGTACCTGGTGCTGCAGAGGAGAAAGGCGCCGTGCAGAGAGTCCTCCCGGAGACGCTGGCACTCCAGCGTTACTTCCGGGTTTATGTGTGCGCCGTCAGGGGGTCAGCTGACCCGCTGCGTCATCGGCGTCACATGACGGTGCCGGCCGCGCATGCGCAGGATCGGGGGGAGCGCTGGGCAGATTTACAGGCCAACTGGCGCCTGTATATGACATAAAAAGTGTACTAATGCACCGCACAGCTAAAGTGTCAAAGCCACAATCGGGGAGATTTAGTGGGCACTGCAGCATATGAATGAAAAATGAGGAATAAAAATGAGGAATAAAAACCGCAGGGTGGCTATATGTGGGAGTTACATGTACACATAAGGGGTAAATGAGTAAAACCCCGGGGGATTCCCAATGGTGGTCACACAACTGTAATATAGAGACAAAGCTAATACTCTATATTAGAATGGCATGGTGTGGAAATACTATACCATGTGAAGGATAGTCGGTGCTCAGTGCATAGTAGTGCAGCTAGCGATTCTGTGAGGATATAAAAGGAGAAGAAGAAGTTAATATAACTTACAAAGCATAACAGGAATCATAATGCAATATTCACAGTCATTTTACAAAAAAGCTGAGACGTCGTAGTCCCTATTCAATCCCTTTGGTTCTAAAGTCTGTAACGTGTAAATCCAAAAAGCTTCCCTTCTCTGGAGCATTTTGGTACGGTTCTGACCTCTCCTAGGGGTATCAACTTGCTCCAGAACCTGGAACCGGAGCTGGGCGATACTGTGATTTTGTTCAGAAAAGTGATGTGGGAGGGGGAGGTGTGTCTTTTTACATCGGATCGTGGACTTATGTTGGGCCACTCTATCCCTCACCATTTGAGTAGTCTCCCCCACATAGGCTAAACCACACGGGCACTTTATAAGATATACCACAAACGTGGATTCGCAGGTATAAAATCCTTTTATGGGAATTGCCTTGCCCGTTTGTGGGTGAAAAACAGAGGAGCCCCTCTGTATGTTGCTACACTGAAGACAATTCAAGCAGGGGAATGTCCCCTGTCTTTGAGTTTGCCCAATAGTTCGAAGGTTCTGGACCAGAGTTTATTTCTTGATTCTCTCAGTTACGAATATTAACCTTAAGAAAAACCCCTGGGAAGCTCTATTAAATAAGCGTATTTCTAATATTCCTAGATATTCCCGGGCCCTTATCACATTTATATTTTTAGCAGCTAAACAAACTATATCCTCGGCATGGAAAAAAACAGGCTTGGATTTATCGGGAGTTAAATCTCGCCTATCCTGGTATATGGTTAATGAAAAATTAACTGCTATACTAACTGACAGAGTCGACAGATTTGAACTTATTTGGCTCCCCTGGGCAGAATACGCAAGCCACACCCCTTTTGCGGATCCGGTATCCCGATTGTCTAACCTTAATCCTCAGGCGCCTGACTAAACTACCCAAACGGATACAGACTTACTATAATCCCTTCTCGGGTTCCCCTCTCCCTCTCCCTTCCCCCCCCCCCCAAACCCTTGTCCCACTTTCTATGTTTGTCTTTGTTTTTGCTGTTACACTCGTCCTTCATTATGACTTGTGTTAAGTTTATTGCTGGTAACTGGAACATAAATGAAAGACTGTCATACTGTCTATGATGCAATGTACTATTGGATAACGTTAAAGTACCTTCCTTTCCTGTACCACCTTTTTTTCGCAAACTTCAATAAAAATTTATTGTTAAAAAAAAATGTTTGGCCCCCATAAAACAACGCTTATACTCCCCACCAATGCCGGCTCCATTCCCATGGTGTTAGCACTCGCTCTCTGCAGGACTCTCCTCCAAGTCAAAACTTTCCTCCACCGCTCTACTGCTTATGTTATATACCTTATAGAGTGCACATGTGGGTTGCTCCATTCAGCAACTATGAACTAAAATACAATTACATGAAGCATATCGTCTCTAGGCATACTCTACAGACACAAAAAAGCAACTTCTCTGTGTTTACTATCACGCCAATAAAACACAGCCACATGTTCACCATTAATCTTCAACAAAAGAAAAACTGAAATATCCCATGGTCATAAGTATTCAGACGGTTTGCTCAGACACTCATATTTAAGTCCCATGCTGTCCATTTCCTTGTGATCGTCCTTGAGATGGTCCCACTCCTTCATTAGAGACCAGCTGTGTTTAACTAAACTGATAGGACTTGATTAAGGGTATCCTTTCCATCTCAAGCACTCCTCTACGATCCACAGTCATATACGGCTTGATCACGGAGCTGGTCCTCCATATTATTCACACTTTGGTTTTTCTCTTATTTGTTACAGCAGCACATTAAGTCATTCATTCCTACTCATATCGTTCCCGTCACATGGCAGCACGGAGTAGCCTCTCATTGTCTAAACTCTATTACACATGCTTTGGCATCAGGTCGCCTAGGATAACGAGCCTCTCATGTCTCGTCCTATCGTTCCCTTCACCACTGGTCTTAAGCTAAGTTCTGGGCAGACGGGAGGTGGGTTGGCGACTCGCCCTTAAAATCAGTTAATGCACAAGACTGCCTCTTTATAGGAAACCTCATGTTTCCTAAGCTGGGTCATTGAATCATCCTGGTTAGTGTTCCACCTCCATGGTGACACGTTTCACACATTTAAGCACTTTGCAATATGTTTTTTCGATCTACAATTGTATAGTTTTATTGTATATTTTAGTATAAATGTTAATGGGATATTTTGGTTGATACTGGTGCTCTTTTTGTAAGTATATAAAGCATTTAATGCATTGCATCCATTGATACCTTGTCAGTAAAGTAAAAAGAGACAATGTCCAATTCCGGTGGAAAAAACTGCAAGGTTTTATTTACTCTTCCGTAGATGTGATGTTTCGACCAGCAACAATGAAGCATGAAACAGACATAAGGCTGGTCCAAATGTTGCATCTATGGCAGAATAAATGTAACCTTGAAGTTTTTTTTCACCTGAATTGGATACTGTCTCGTTCTTCTATTGAATTTTTTCCTAGTGGACGCCTTGGAATTTTTTTGATGGTGCGTCCTTTCTGTGCCTATGTGTCCTTTGTAATTGTCCAATATTTGAGTGCTACAAGCCACCTTCTTTTTTATTACTGTCAATAAGGAAATCTTTCCCAACTTTTTGCATTATTATATTGTCAACTATTCCGATTATAGTTGTGAGGGTATTCCTTGTGGTGGGGTTCCCATCCATATCCTTCCTACATCTTTGAAGAAAACATTCCCGACGTCATTACTGCACCTTCATCAGGCTGGCAGGAAGGGCTTATCCATCTACAGGCATCAGAGGAGCCAGGGTGTGCAAAGAAAACATTCCCTACACCATCATGCTGGCAGGAAGGGCTAATCCATCCACAGGCATCAGAGGAGCCAGGGTGTGCCAAGAAAACATTCCCGACACCATCAGGCTGGCAGGAAGGGCTTATCCACAGGTATCAGAGGAGCTAGGGTGTGCCAAGAAGACATTCCTTACACTCAAGCTCAAACTTTACCAGCTTGCACTGTTGACGCCTGAACAAAGGTTCATAGCTTTACGCTGCTTGCTACTGATGCTTTCCCATCAGTAGAGTGCATCAGAACTCAATCTGACTAGGTGATGTTTTTCCACTGCTCGGTAACACAGTATTTGAAGTCCTTTTTTAGAGATGAGCGGTGTTCGAGTCAAACTGTTTTCCAATTTCAAATTTGAGCTGTTTTGGGCGGTGTTCGAGTCGTTCGTCGAACTCGAACAATTTGCTTAAAATTCGGCTGTTCGAGTTTCTGTTCGATAACTGTTTGTTCACCAAAAGCCTAACTTGATTTTCACATTAAAACTGTTTATCAATGTTAATAGACTGTTTCAGTGTATAGTGGGCGGGGGATAGATCTGGGCTGAAATAATGCTGATCTCCTTTTTTTTTTCTTTCCCGCATTTACAGAGGGGCGGTGCAGTCTCTCAGCCTATCAGCAGTGCGCACACACACAGCAATGTGTATGTGATGCACACAAGCAAGGGCATGTGTCATTGGCTGTGTATGTCACATTTCCTTGCCCTATAAGAACCAGCCATTTTTCCCGTCGCCACCATTTCCTCACTGCTGCAGCTTAGTGTTAGACGGCTCCGGTGCTGCTGTGGGCGCTATTCAGTCAAAGAGTCATTTTTGGGAACGAATTTTCTGAAAGATAGGTTTAGGGAGTCGGGAGTCGGGACTAGTTGTAATATCAGCCCTTTTCAGGGTAGGTTACTGCAGTTCATAGCACTTTTTGCCAGGCAGGTCTGTGCCAGTGTTGTGCAAGTGTTAGTCACAGCATTTGGTGTAATCTAGCTCAGCCAATCCTTTTGGGCTAGTAGCATTGTCTGATAGTCATCTGAGTAGCCCGCCTGTGAAGCTAGCTACACCGCCTGTGTATCTCAATTTTTACTGCATCTAACCCAGTAAATCGTTTTGGGCCTAGGAGCAGTGTCTGCATGTCAGCAGAGTAGCCCACCCGTGAAGCAAGCTACACCAACTGTGTATCTAATTACTAAGTTTTAACTGCATCTAGCCCAGGAAATCCTTTTGGGCCTAGTTGCATTTTGTGCTACTCAGCAGAGCACCCCACCCATGAAGCAAGCTACACCGCCTGTTTATCTAAGTACTAATTTTTAACTGCATCTAGCCCAGGCAATACTTTGGGCCTAGTAGCAGTTTCTGCTACTCAGCAGAGCACCCTACCCATGAAGCAAGCTACACCGCCTTCTTCCTTTCTCAATCTAACCTCTCGGCTCTGGGGTGTCCACTCTCCTTCCAGCTCTCTCCTTCTCACAGGTGGACTACCGCGTGTATTCACACTGTGGTGAATCTTTTGGGCCCAGGCATAAAAAGTCGTCGAGGTAATGGATAATATGTGCCGCCTTACAAACATCCATGATGACACATTCGAGGAAGCAACTAAACGCCTCAAATAGTGAGCAGGATATGGAGCACCCCATGGGCAAACAGCGATCTATGTAGTATGCTCCTTCACAGAAGCAGCCCAATGGGAGGACACTATTCGGAGGCACTGGTAGTAACCGGAATGCCCCCTCAATGTCTGTTTTGGCCATTAGGGTGCCCCTTCCCAACTTCTTGACCCGCCTGATTGCCTTGTCAAAAGAGGTACAGTAGGTGGCTTCCTTGAAGCAGGCCTTCCCCTTCAGATGGCAACGGGATCAGATTTCATATCTCGGGGTGAACCTCACCTCGGATCCTCTTCAATTATTTTCTTTGAACCATCAGGTCATTTTGAACAAGGTGGGATCCCTTCTGGAGTCTTACGGCCCATTGAGGCTGTCGTGGCTCGGTAGGATTCAGGTGGTAAAGATGGATATCCTGCCGAGATTTCTTTATATCTTTCAGGCAATTCCCATTTGGCCACATAAATCGTTTTTTATTAAAATACAGTCCTTGATTTCCCGTTTTATCTGGAAGGGGAAAACACCGAGGGTGAGTTACAAGGTTTTATCTAGGCCACGCCAGTTTGGTGGGGTTGGTCTACCCAACCTCCGAAACTATTGCAGGGCGGCCATATTAGTTCGCCTCTTGGACTGGAAATATAAAATTAAATTTAAAAAATGGGTAGAGTTGGAACAAGAATGGTCCGATTTGCCTCTTCAGTATCTTCAGTGGATCCCAAAGCAATATGCTCTTCAACAGGGGAGTTTTTCCTTCCTAACCTCAGAGGCTATGAGGGCATGGCACTGCAGTGGGGTGAAGGGGTCCGCTCCTTCTGGGGCCAGCCTTCTTACACCTATTTTTTGCAACCCGGCATTTCCTCCGGGCATTCACAGGAAAGCCTTCATGGGATGGAAATACGAGGATGACATACGGGTTGGTGATATCTTACAGCGTGGCGAGATTCCCACCCTCTGTTCCCTCCAAACCCAATCTCCCTCCACTAAACTTCTATGGTGGGAGTACTTGCAGGTCCGGTCTTTCCTGGCCTCTTTGAATTTGCCTAGGGGTTCGAACTGTAGACTCTCTCCCTTGGAACTGTTGTTTGCCGGTGGTGACGCCCCGAGCAGGGGAATCTCTTCCCTCTACTCAATTTTTTCAACACCTGATTCTGACGCAAGGCTCTATTTCCAGTCTGCTTGGGAGAAGGATTTAGGGCGGACTCTGTCGGATGAGGATTGGGAGCGTTGCTTCCTGATGAACCATAAACTCCCGAGTTCCAGTGAGGCCTCGGAGAAGGGGTATAAACTGCAATATAGGTGGTACCTCACACCTGACAGGTTACACAAATTTTCTCCCTCAATTTCAAACTGCTGCTGGAGGTGTGGAAATGGCATTGGCTCCCTTTTGCATATCTGGTGGGACTGCCCCTTGATTAGAACATTCTGGGACCAAGTGTTCCGAAATTATGGTTTGATCACAGGCAAGCACATCACCGGTACTCCGGAGATAGCATTGCTCTCCATGATTCCCGGTTCGGTGAGATCCCAAAAAAAGGACATCCTTAAATTTTGCCTAGCAGCTGCTAGAACGGTCATCCCCCGCCGATGGCGAGACCCGGTTCCCCCCGATGTTGTGGAGTGGTTTTCAGAATTTGAAACCATCTTTAGGATGGAGGAAATTGAAGCAGACCTTTCACAGACAAGGGTCTCCTTCTTAGGTACCTGGACTGAATGGATTCTATTTAAAGATTCTGCTCGTTTCCCTGACCTGTTTACCTGAATACACCTGTCTATTCTACAGTCGATTACTAAGCTACTCTTCCTTTCTTTTCGTGTTCTCATTTTATATATCTTTTCTTGAGCCCCACCTAATTGGGCTCCCCCCTCTATTTTTTCTTCTTTCTATCTCCCCCCTGGGTGAGCTGTTCACCTTCCACCAGCTCGGTGTGATAGGTCTGTACCATGATTTACCAGTTACTTTTATAATGATACTATCTGCGTGCATGTCTCGCTTTAGGGGACATGGGCGAACTGATTTTGGGTATGCTTTACTTTATTTACGGTAATGAAAGTCCTCGCCTGTTGCGGGGGCAAGGAGTCATTGCTTATATGTTAAAGATACCGTAGTTATTCTTGAGGGTTTACTCCCTCTAATTTTTTTTTTTTTTTTTTCTCTCTTTTTTGTAAGATTTATGCAAGGTTTGTGAATGAGTGTTTTTTTGTTTTACTCTTCTCGAATTGTATATTATAAGAAAAAGTACTTTGATCATTGACGTAGTTTTCAACTACTGTTTTTCTTGTAAAATTCTCTTCTCTTTAATAAAAATATATTTAACCATAAAAGAGGTACAGTACATAGTACTGTACTTGGTTCCACGTTGATGTTGTCATTTACTGACCTGCCCCTTGGATATGACAAATGGTGGGTTAGTCTGAATGTATTGGGTTCATTTTTTGGCACGACTCCCAACATGGATACCACTATGTCTTCTGAGGAAAGTGTTCTGAATGGACCTGCCGCCATTCTACCTAAAGATATTTCTTTTTAAAAAATTTTTGTCACGATGTCTGGGTGTTGGTAGGCTGATTTTAGATTTTTACTCCAGCCTTTCTTGATTTTAGAAGGGCATGACATGCCTATATCTGTGTCTCCTCCTCCTTTTACGCCCCCACCTCTTATATTTTCACATGACTATATGTACTTGTGACATTTCCATGTGTTGGTTGTGTCTTCTGAGCAGGTTGTCAGCTTTTGGACATCTTTTAAGGTGTTTTCTATATGTTTTCAATGAGTTTGTATGTGTTTGTGTTTGCCTGCCATTGGTTTCAATGGGGTTCGACGGTGTTCGTCGAACGCTTGATGAACATTCATCGAAGATGCCCCAATTCGACGAACCAAACCGAACTCGAACACTAGGGGGGTGGCTCAACACTAGTCTTGACTAAAATTTGACTGTATATGTTTAACACCATTGCAGGAGGAAACCACACAAGGTCGACAGGTTTTCAGCTACTGACCCCACTAGTCTATCATCGATGACTTTTTCAAGAATGAATGCATGCATAATAAATCTTTACAGCTACATTTTTCACTAATGCAACTAAAGTAAAAAGATAGACCATGGAAGTAGTAGATATAAAATATAATTTTTTTTTAATGAAGCCTGTTTGCAAAATTGCTTTATTAATTCCGTATAGATGTATTCTAGCAATAAATAGTAGTTTAGGAGATGAATAGAGCCTTTAATTAGAATAACAGATCCCGTAATATTTAAGCATTATATTATCTGTTCAACAAGATTGACCCATAATAAACATGGAGACAAAAAGTGAGACCGAAAACTACAGGCCCTGCAACTTTCCATACATCATTGGGGAAATGTATGGTGTGAAGGAAGTTGTCCTCCATAGTCTCTGATGATAACCTTCTCACCCAGCATCCGCTTGGACTCAACAGTGATTGAAACTAATCTGGTTAGCTTCTATTATGAAGGTCAGCAACTTCCTGCACTACAGCTGCTGTCGAACTACAACTCCCAACTTACCTGGACAGCTGCATGACAGCCAGGGAATGCAGGGAGTCATCGTTTTACAATAGCTAACGTGTCAAAAGTTTCAGATTTCTTTTCAGTGATGAGGTATGTCCCAGATTAGCCTGGGGTAAAGCTGTCAATGTTGTTTAACTGGATTTATTATGGGCGTTGGATACTGTGGCACATAAAATGAGCATGCCGTTCATTTTCTCATGAAAATGGCCTAAATCCATGCGGCTCTTAAGGGAAATTACATCATAGACTTTTGCTCCGGCTCCATATGCTCTTTGGGAGGTTAACTTGGATTTTTTTGTTAGTAAATAAGGGGGTTGTCCACAACTAGACCACCATAAATAATAACGCCTGTACTCACCTACTGCACTGGAGGTGTCGTCACTCGCTGTCCCTGGAGCTCACGTGACGCTGGCACCCAATCAGCGCTGGCATTACTGGCCCCGACTTCGGACAAATTTGAACATGGGAATGGCGCCAGCACAGGAGGTGAGTATAAGTGTTATTATTTTAGGAGGGCAAAGCTTGGGGTATGAGAAGAAGTTGTCCAAGTAGTGGACAACTTCTTAGAGGTAAGTAAAATTGATTTGAGTACATTTGTTTAGGTATGTATAGATACAAATTTGATTAGATTTTATTGACTACTGTTTTATTTGATACTTTTTTGTGTTACTGGGAAAAAGAAAAGCCATCTTGATTTGTTGATCACTGATACATGCTTTGTTCCCGTTCTGGATGTTTCATATAGAAATTAGCAAAGTGTGAAATAATTTATGGAATTGTTTTCTATTTTCAGTTGAAGAAAGTAGGAAAGATTCAAAAACAAATGTCCTTTTACCTCTCCGCGATGAAGTGGAAGATAAGGAATCACCGATTGACAAAAAAGGAACTGAACATGGACTGGATAGATCTTTTGCATCTTCTGAATGTGGACAATATTTTAAAAGAAGTCTCATCCTTCCAAGCACAAGTGCATTTACAAAGATATAAAGACGTTCTTATGTTCAGAATGTGGGAAATGTTTTGCCTATTAATCACTTCTTGCTATACACAAGAGGGTTCACACAGGAGAGAAGCCATTTTCAGAAGGCAGGTCTTAGTATGCATCAGAGAACTCATGCAGGGGTGAAGCAGTTTTCTTGCTCACGGTATGGAAAACTGTTTACTTGTAAATCAAAATTAGTTGATCATTTAAGAACGCACACAGGGGAGAAGCCATTTTCATGCTCAGAATGTGAAAAAAGTTTCACCCGGAAATCATATTTGGATGATCATGTAAGAACTCACACAGGGGAGAAGCCATTTTCATGTTCAGAATGTGGAAAATGTTTTAGCCAGAAAACATCTCTTACTCTACATCAAAGACTTCACACTGGGGAGAAGCCATATTTATGTTCTGAATGCGGTAAAGATTTTAAACATAACCCAGGTTTAGTGGAACATCTGATAAATGAAACACCGGAGAGACCATTTCCGTGCTCAGAATGTGAGAAAAATTTTATTCAGAAATCAAGTCTTTTGGAACATGTAAAAATTCACACAGGGGAGAAATCATATACATGCACAGAATGTGATAACAGTTTTAGGCACAAATCAAGTCTTGTAAAGCATCTCAGAACTCACACAGGGGAGAAGCCATTTTCATGTCTACAATGTAAGAAATCTTTTGCTTATAGAAAAGGTTTGGTCTTACATCAGAGAACTCACACAGGGGTGAAGCCATTTTCTTGCTCAGAATGTGGAAAACGTTTTACCTACAAATCCAATCTCATTAGACATCAGAGAAGACACATGGAAGAGAAACACCTTTAATGTTTGTTAGACATGGACAAATGCTTCGCTAAAATATAGAAAACCATCACCCCATTACTTGCCAAATTCAAATTTTTACAAGAACGGATTTTTCAGAAAAGGGCGTCCCAATATTTATTTAAAAATGACAATGACATGATTTCCTATTTTGAAACCATTCATTTTACAAACACAACACAAAAAATTGGACCTAATTATTAAAATTATAAAATCTTAGTTGCTAGAAGCTAAAGATTAGGCATCCCCAAAAAAGGACATTGGTAGATAATGGGTTAACATCAAGAGATTTTTGTGATGATCTCACTTATGGCTTTTGTGTTTTAGTTTTCCTGAATTATTTACGTCATTGTTCAGTCCTGTGTACACAACTGTACTAAAGCCAAGGAAGACACAGCCGAACTGTTGGATTAATACCTTAAGTACTGTGATCGCTAGCTACCACCACGTCTTAGTGGCTTGATGTGGGAGATAGTTAAGTCTTGCCATGGCTGGCTGACGGTCTAAGAAAGGCAAAGAGTAAGGCCGTTTTCACGCATCCATGAAGCATGAACTGTTCTTGCTTCTGAAGACCTCGTCTCACCCCTCAATCTGAGTGACCTGTTTTATATAGATCTATGAAGCAATTAGCTCAGGTCAGGAGACCCAGCTTTGGGTCAAATCTTTTGGATCGAATGTTTCACACATGTGTGAAACTGAACCAAAATGTTGCCTGTCAGTTTAGTAGTGACTGACAATAATACTTTGTCAGACAAGTATATCAAGGCATTTTAGAAGTGATCAAAAGGGAAATAAAGAGTTAAAGAATTAAAAAGTAGTTCACTGTAAATAAAATAAAATATATATTTATCATAGGTAGTTTTATATTTTAAGACTAAAAAAAATTATAGTATCACTGCACAGGTTATTTAAATCACACAGTAAACAACTGAAAAACCCACCTTTTGTAGTTAATCCTGTTTTTTTTCCCCTCATGTTAATATCTCCCTCAACCCCTTCCCAAAAAAATAATGTACCCAAATATGTGTGTAATAAAAATATTATAAGTTCCAAAAAAATTAAACAATGCCGCAAATAGACCAGGACAAAATGGTTGGCACCTTTTTTTAAAGTAAGAAAAACTCCCAATGGTCACTGAAATCATTTGAAACTGACAACAGTAATTTTCTATTGAATTTTAGTAAATGATAATAATTATAAATCAGACTTTGTAGCAGAATTCTGGTCCTACAGGAAAATTGGGCTGTTGACAACATTTTTCATGTTGAACTGGGGTCTCTATATAATAGTGGCTGGAGTGGAAAAAAACATTTTTTTTTGCCTCTGTTGTAAAGATATTAGCAATCAAATATTTGGCAACTAATGAGTTAACTTTAGTTAAACCAAATTTTTTTTTCAGATAGGTTTCAGTGGGGGCGTTTACTTCTTTTCCTAGTATAACAAGTTTTCAGTGGGGGCGTTTACTTCTTTTCCTAGTATGACACTGATCAATCGTATGCAGGCATCATCACGCGTCCTGCGGTTCTATGTTACTACCTGCATATGATTGGTCAGAGTCACACAGGGAGAAGTAACTGCCCCTAGTGAAAACTGTCTGATAACACTCACTTGGATTTGGCTAAAGTTAACTCATTAGGTGCCAAATATTTCATAGCTGGTATCTTCACAACAGAGAGACTAAATAAAAATTATAAAGAAATATGCTCCGCATATTACATGGCTTGTCCAATTCAACATAAAAAACTGATGAAAGGCCTCTTTTCAAGAAAACAAAACTATTAAAAATGCCCTGGAATAAAATTATGGTTCCTCTAGAAAAGATTGAAATTAATTTTACCATGTGGAGAAGTGAAACTACAGAGCGTCCTGTAGTTATCACAAGTGTCTGCAGACTTGTAATCAGTCAGTCGCCTATTTACAGGGTAAAAAGTAGTCACTGTGCTGTTTGTTGTCATGGCGTTTACCACACAGAACATGGGGCAAAGAAAGCTAAGAAGAGAGTGGTCTCAGGAGATTAGGAGAACATTATAGACAAACAAGTCTCAGGTGAAGGCTATATGATGTCTCCTACAGCTGGATGTTCCTGTTACTACAGCTGCACATATCCAGAAGTGTGAAGTCTCTGGGGCTGTAGCCGTCTTCCCTGGAGGCAGCCACACGAGGAATAAGGTCACAAATTGAAGAGATGGATAATACAAAGGGGAACCACAAAACCCAGAACTTTGAAAGAGATTAGAGGAGAACTCCAAGTCCAACAGTGTGAGGTCACACCAAGTGGCATGAAAATTCAACTCAGACGCAGTCACCATAACATTTAATTTCACCCCAATGTTTTTTTTTAAATATGAGTTTGCTGTATCAAAACATTATCTCCACAAAATACAATAAATTTGGGCTAAAAAATTGTTTGTGCTCAAACCTGGTGGGGAAGGCTTTTTGGTACAATAAATAATGGCGGCTATGTATCTTCCATAGAGCCTGAGTTCACACAATTCTTTCTCAAGAGGAGGCCTGGCACCAACTGTAGTGAACTTGGACATATGGGAGTACCATTTCCATGTAACTGAACGATTGAGCGCATGTTTCTTGGGCTCATAAAATGAGAACTGACAATGCACTGGTGATAGAGGAAGGAGTGTGTGGAGCAGACTGGTTACGAGGAAGATGATCAAGAGGAGAGGAAGAATATGTGTGTGTGAAATGGCCAACGTCCCCCCTCCCAACTCGTTCCTACTAGGAGGTGCTCCCTGGGTCCATGTGTGACTACCACTGACAGTGTCCCTACCACTTCAACACAGATTGGCATTAAAATTGTCATGCCCATCTCCTCCATATCATTTTCTGACAATAAAGGCTGACTGACTGAACAGCAATCTAGTCTGAACTGGTGCATAACCAAAAAAGTCTTGCATAGCAAATAGATCAATGGCTGCACTCAACTGTACTTAAGCAAGGAAATGTGCGATACATGAAATGTGAATAGCTTAATGGCTTGTGAAATCTATGAAAAAACACATGAGATGCTTAGCACAAGATTTGGCCAAAAAATGTGAGCCCATCCACCAAACATCAAGGTAATCTCAGATCGGATGGGTACATGACTTGACTGCCTAGTGTGAACACTTACCTATGGCGGGGCATTCACCATGCTGTGATTTTAACTACATCCAAACACAGTTGGTTCTGACCTTCCTATAAATGCAGGCTTTACCATGTAATTAGCCATAGGTAAGTGTTCACACTAGGCAGTCAGGTCCCCATCCGATCTGAGATTACCTTGATGTTTGGTGGATGGGCTCACATTTTTTGGCCAAATCTTGTGCTAAGCATCTCATGTGTTTTTTCATAGATTTCACAAGCCATTAAGCTATTCACATTTCATGTATCGCACATTTCCTTGCTTAAGTACAGTTGAGTGCAGCCATTGATCTATTTGCTAATAAAGGCTGACTGATCATGTCTTCCAAAATCTCAACTAGAAGAACATTTTTTTGGTGTATTATGTTCCTTAACCTCCAGGGAGCTGTTGGCGTTTGGACTTTGGGGCAGAATAGAAACAGGTGTCATTAACAGATTGGACATTTTGCTCTGCACAACATTAAGGCTAGGTTCCCATTGCGTTAATGGGATAGCGCTAACGGACAGTGTTGCACGGCGAAATTAACGCCGTGCACCGCGTCCGTTAGCGTTCCCATTGCCGGCAATGTTAGAGCGCATTGCTAGCGCGTGTCATTTTCGGCACGCGCTAGCGATGTGCCGGTCTTTTGTAGCGCGCCTCGGACGCTGCTTGCAGCGTCCGCGGCGCGCCAGAGGTCCGTTCCCCGCTCTCGCAGATCGGGGATCTGCGAGAGCGGGGACGTTAACGCGACCCCTGAACGCGGCCCCGAAAAAGACATTGCGTTAGCGCAATCCGCTAGCGCTCGCGCTAAACGGATTGCACTAACGCAATCTGAACCTAGCCTAAACGATGTGATGGCTGAGGAGGTAAACTCAGCAGAAACGCTGACTCCAGCTGATGATGTCGCTGTCAGAGGCTACATTATCCTGCTGTGCTTAAGATGAGCAATAGCACACATACACCATCACATCCTTCACGTTCTCCTCGCTAACCTGACTGCCAGAATTTGTAAAAGAGGCCAAATGTGACTAGTGTTTGGTAATACTGAAGGTTTCTAACAGCACTGCCAGTGGTGTGAGAACATCTGCTGTCCTTGATATTGTTATTTTTTCTATCTCCCTGCCATGGCCATCCCCTATATTTTGTTTAGGTTTAGCATACATTTTTTGTGAAAGTATAAGGTTTTATTTGTTTCTAAGCTTTTCGCAATTTTCAAGTTTTACAATCTTATTCCCTTAAGCCATAGAGATATGTCACACAAAATAGTTAATAACTAACATTTCCCACATGTCTATTTTACATCTGCATCATTTATGAAACATATTTTTTTGTTGGGAAGTTAGAAGGGGTTGATCAGCGATTTCTCATTTTTCCATCAAAATGTACAAAAGTGCTCAAAATCACGTTCAAGAAGTTTATTAACCCTGTAGGTGCTTTACAGGAATTAAAGCAATGTAGAAGGAAAAAAATTAACATTTTATTCTTCTTTATAAAATTGTTGGTTTTGACCCAAATTACTTATTTATACAAGGGCAACAGGAGAAAATGGACCCCAGAATTTGCCAATACCCCATATGTAGTGGAAAACTGCTGTTTGGGTGCACGGCAAAGCTTGGAACGGAAGGAGCACCGTTTAACTTTTTGAACAGAAAATTGGCTGGAATCAAGAGTGTTTTCAGAGCCCCTTATGTGCATAAACTGTGGAAACTCCCGATAAGTCAGCTTATTTTGTAAACTATACCCCTCAAGGAACATATTTAGAGGTGTGAGCACCTTGACCCCAGAGGGGCTTCATAGAATTTTCTAATGTTGAGGCTCGAAATTGAAAAAAAATTAACTTATGCCATAAAAGTGTTGGTTTTGCCCCAAATTGTACATTTTCACAAAGGTAACAGGATAAGATGGACCATACAATTTGTGGTGCAGTTTATTCTGAGCACACTGATACCCAGTATGTGTTAGAAAACTACTGTTTGGGCGCACGCCAGGTCTTGGAAGGAAGGAGCACCAACTGAATTCTGGAGCTCAATTTAGGCTGGAATAGATTGCGGATGCCCTGTCACATTTGACGAGCCCCTGACAGATTAAAACAGCAGAAACCCCACAAGTGATTCCATTTTGGAAACTAACACTCTTGAGGAATTCATCTAGGGGTGTAGTGAGCATTTTTATCCTTCAGCTGATTCACAGAATTGAATAACATTAGGCTGAGTAAATGGAAAGTTAACATTTTTTCCACTAAAATTTTCTTTTGGTACAAGTTTTTAATTTTCAAAAGGAATAATAGGAGAAAATGAATGGTGAAATTTGTTGTGTTACTCGTCCTGAGTACGCCGATACCCCATATGTGGTCAAAAACTACTTTTCCGGCACAATGCAAAGTTCTGAAGGGAAGAAGCGCCATATTGGAGTTTAGATCTTACTAGAATGGTTTGCAGGTGCCATGTCACATTGGCAGAGCCCCTGAGGTGCCAGAACAGCAGAAACCCCAATGAAGTCATTTAAGTTTCCAAACTACACACTTGATGAATGCATCTAGGGGTGCAGTGATCATATTGACACCACATGTGCCTCACAGAATTAAAATAACTTTGGGCAGTGAAGAAAGACTAATTACATTTTTACCACTAAAATGTTGTTTCAGCCCCAAGTTTTAAATTTTTATACGGGCTAATAGTAAGAAATGGACCTGACAGTTTGTTTGACTCAACACATAAGACCTCAGGAGTGGACATGGATGTCAGACATATGTACCATCCTCCAAAACTTTGAGGACTCCACCAAGATGGTGAGCGGCGATGATACAATAATTAGCATCACCATCCCACTTCTCTCTGCTCTGAAATGCTCTCTGCTCACTATCAAAGAAGATGCGTTGCAGTCGGAGATTGATGAGATGGAGCAAGGAACCATACATGGTGAATACACACAGCCCACCCACATCTCATCTCAACGTGGATAGGGTGACAATGAGGAAGAGGAGGAGGCGGAGGAAGAACAGGAGCTACTTTCATGCAATAGATAGTACTACTAGCACAGCTGTCATACCGTCTGGTCAGCATGGATGGCCTGAGGACAGGAAGGAGGAGGACAGAATTTTCAGTCATCCTCTTGGTGAGGACACGGAAGTCTTGCCTGTTAGCAGTCTTGCACACATGGCTGAGTTTATGTTACGTTGCCATTCACGTGACCCTTGCTTTCTCAAAAGTTTGGGTAGCAGTCATTACTGGTTGGTGACACTTCTAGACCCACACTACAAAGAAAACTTTCTATCTCATATTCCAGAGTCAGACAGGTGTACTAAAATGGTGCAGGACCAGAGGGCTCTTGTTGCGGAATGATTTAAAAAATTCCCATCTGAAAACGCTGGCAGCAGACATCACAGTTCGTTGCACAACCAAGGACGACAGGCGAAAGAGACACAACTCCAATCCAGCTCAAGTTCTGGGAGTTTTCTCAGACCCCACATCGTATAGGCCCTGAGGCACGGGGTACTCTCACAAGAATTGCAAAGTTTTGGAAGATGCTGAGGGAATACCTTGCTGATCAAACCAAAGTCCTCCGTGATACCTCCATGCCTTATAATTATTGGGTATCCAGGCTGGACACGTGGCATGAACTGGCTATGAATGCCTTGGAGGTCCTGGCCTGCCCTGCCGCTAGCATTTTGTCAGAGTGGGTATTTAGTGCCGCTGGGGGAATTATAACTGATAAGCGCGTCCACCTGTCAACTGAAAATGCTGACAGGCTGACTCTTATAAAAATGAACAAGGGATGGATTGTGCCAGACTTCTGTACACCACTGAGCGATATCAGCCAAACATAACCTCCAATACAGTGTCTTTTTTTGTTAACTCTATTACCATGCACCTCTTTACACCCAAACATGGGTATACAGTACACTTCGTGATTTCAACTTTTTTTCTGTTGTCATTCTCCTTCTCTTCATCCTCATCACCCACCACTAGGGTTGAGCGACTTTTATTTTTATAGGATCGGGTCGGGTTTCACGAAACCCGACTTTCTCAAAAGTCGGGTCGAGTGAAATCGGCCGATCCTATAAAAATGTCGGGGTCAGCCGAAACACGAAACCCAATGCAGTGCAATGGGATACTATGGTTCCCAGAGTCTGAAGGAGAGGAAACTCTCCTTCAGGCCCTGGGATCCATATTAATGTGTAAAATAAAGAATTAAAATAAAAAATATTGATATACTCACCTCTCCAACGCAGCCTGGACCTTACCACTGGTAACCGGCAGCCTTCTTTGTTTAAAATGAGCGCGTTCAGGGCCTTAGATGACGTCACGGCTTGTGATTGGTCGCGGCTGCCCATGTAAACGCCAAGCGACCAATCACAAGCCGTGACATAATTCTCAGGTCCTAAATTCCTAGAATCTAAGGCCCTGAACGCGCTCATTTTAAGCAAAGAAGGCTGCCGGTTACCAGCTGTAAGGTCCAGGCTGCGTCGGAGAGGTGAGTATATCAATATTTTTTATTTTAATTCTTTATTTTACACTTAAATGTGGATTCCGATACCGATTTCCGATATCGCAAACATATCGGAACTCGGTATCGGAGTTCCGATACCAGATTCAGAAGATCGCCGACCTCATGGCCGACCCCACACAGGGGTCAGGTCGGGTTTCATGAAACCCGACTTTGCCAAAAGTCGGCGACTTCAGTAAATGGCTGACCCATTTCGCTCAACCCTACCCACCACCACTATATCACCATGGTGATCGTAGTCTGTGATGGAACAGCCACGTTATTGTGTTAAAGGGTGTTTTTGATGCCCATAAAAAAAATGTTTACAGTTTTTCTTTTCTTTTTTCATTGGAATGTTATGTACTTTTTTGGCTGTGCACCCGGAGTGCCCTTGCATGGATGAGTGGGTAGTTATACTGGAGCAGCTTTACAAGGCACACCGTAAGATGATCGCATAAGGCAGCAGTGTGGGCACTATACTTTTTCTCATTGGACATTGTGTTAAAGGGTGTTTATGATGCCCGTAAAAAATATATTTACACAGCATGTTGATGTGTACCCCCCAGGGGCACATTTTTTTTTATGAAGCCCTCCTCCACGTTTCATCCTAGGGGGATTGGGGTGCATGCAAATTTGGAGCAGGTCTGGCATTCACTGCATAGTTAAACAGTATGAGAGACCCAGTTCCTAATAATTGGAACTGTAGGGGTTTGTTACGCTGCTTCAACAATGCAATTCTCCACTTTTGGGTCTTCATCCTCAACTCTGCAATTCTCCAATGCAGGTTCTTCAGGCTTAACACTGCAATTCACTGCATAGTCAAACAGTATGGGAGTACCAGCTTCCTAATAATGGGAACTTTGGTTTCATGTGGCCTTCCAGGACGTCAGTTTTTTGGGTTATTGGGGTTGCATCCAAATTTGGAGCAGGCTTTGCATTCACTTCATGGGCAAATTGTACGGGACTAGAGAAATCATAATAATGGGAACTTTGGTTTCATGTGGCCATGCACCACGTCTCTTCAAATTGTTTTGGTGGTTCCTGTAACTTTGGTGCAGGCCAGACCTTGGATTAAATGCATTGGCAAACAGAATGGGAGACCCACTTCCTAATAATGTGAACTTTCTTGGTTGTCAGCTTCAACAATGCAATTCTCCACTGCCAGTTCTTGAGCCTCAACACTGACATTCTCCAATGCAGGTTCTTCAGGCTCAACACTGCAATTCCCTGCATAGGCAAACAGCATGAGAGTACCAACTTTCTAATAATGGGAACGTTGGTTTCATGGGGCTTTCCAGGACGTCTGTTTTTTGGGATACTGGGGTGCGTCCCAATTTGGAGCAGGCCTTGCATTCAATTCATGGGCAAACTGTAGGAAAGTAAAAAAAATCTAATAATGGGAACTTTGGTTTCATGTGGCCATCCACCATGTCTCTTCAAACTGTTTTTGGGGTGCGATAAACTTTGGGGCAGACCAGGCCTTGCATTCAATGCATGGGCAAACAGTATGGCAGTACCAAATAAATAAGAATGGGAACTTTGGTTTCATTTGGCCATCCAGGATGTCTGTTCAATGGGTTATTGAGGTGTGCCTAAATTTGAGTCATGCCTTGCATTCAATGCACAGTCAATAACAGTACAGGAGACACACTGTTTAATAATGGGAACAACAAAGCATAGCCGGCTGATGGCTCTCTAAGAATAGGGAGGACAAACTGCTGTCCATTTAAGAAGATTAAAGTCCGCCTAATGGCCCTCCTCCTTTAACAGTCCCACCTTCATAAATGAAACGGGATGTGTCTGATGATGTGTCACACACCACATGGCCAGCTAAGGTTACATAGTTACATAGTTATTAAGGTTGAATGAAGACTTTAAGTCCATCTAGTCCAACCCATAGCCTAACCTAACATGCTTTAACATGTTGATCCAGAGGAAGAATCCGCGTCTGTTATTATGCTTAAACCTTCTTTCCTTCAGACGTAGAGGATGCCCCCTTGACCCTGTCTCAGGTCTGTTATTAAAAAGATCATCAGAAAGGTCTTTGTACTGTCCCCTCATATATTTATACATTAACATAAGATCACCCCTTAGTCTTCGTTTTTCCAAACTAAATAGCCCCAAGTGTAATAACCTATCTTGGTATTGCAGACCCCCCAGTCCTCTAATAACCTTGGTCGCTCTTCTCTGCACCCGCTCCAGTTCAGCTATGTCTTTCTTATACACCGGAGACCAGAACTGTGCACAGTATTCTAAGTGTGGTCGCACTAGTGACTTGTATAGAGGTAAAATTATGTTCTCCTCATGAGCATCTATGCCTCTTTTAATACATCCCATTATTTTATTTGCCTTTGTAGCAGCTGCCTGACACTGGCCACTGAATGTGAGTTTGTCATCCACCCATACACCCAGGTCTTTTTTATTGACGGTTTTGCCCAGAGTTTTAGAATTAAGCACATAGTTATTCATCTTATTACTTCTACCCAAGTGCATGACCTTACATTTATCCCTATTAAAGCTCATTTGCCATTTATCAGCCCAAGCTTCTAGTTTACATAAATCATCCTGTAATATAAAATTGTCCTCCCCTGTATTGATTACCCTGCAGAGTTTAGTGTCATCTGCAAATATTGAAATTCTACTCTGAATGCCCCCTACAAGGTCATTAATAAATATGTTAAAAAGAAGAGGGCCCAATACTGACCCCTGTGGTACCCCACTGCTAACCACGACCCAGTCCGAGTGTGCTCCATTAATAACCACCCTTTGTTTCCTATCCCTGAGCCAGCTCTCAACCCACTTACACATATTTTCCCCTATCCCCATTACTCTCATTTTATGTAACAACCTTTTGTGTGGCACCGTTTTAAAAGCTTTTGAAAAGTCCATATACACTACATCCACTGGGTTTCCTTGGTCCAGTCCGGAACTTACCTCTTCATAGAAGCTGATCAGATTAGTCTGACAGGAACGGTCCCTAGTAAACCCGTGCTGATACTGGGTCATGAGGCTATTCCTCTTCAGATACTCCAGTATAGCATCCCTTAGGCCATGTTCACACTTTGCGGTTTTTACCGCGGAACCGCCGCGATTTTGATGCTGCGGGTCCGCAGCAGTTTCCATAGCGTTTACATTAACATGTAAACCCTATGGAAACCGCAAACCGCAGTGCACATGCTGCGGGAAAAAACGCGCAGAAACGCAGCGGTTTACAACCCGCAGCATGTCACTTCTTTGTGCAGAATCGCTGCGATTCTGCACCCATAGAGGGTGAGTATAGCCAATTTTTTTATTTTAACATTATACTATTGATGCTGCATATTGCTGCACATGCAGCATCAATAGTATAGGCGGAAACCCGCAGCGGAAACCGTGGAACAAACCACGATAAATCTGCAGGGATAACCGCAGCGGGTTTGCCCTGCAGATTTATCAATTCCGCTGCGGGAGAACCCGCAGAGCACACCGCAAAGTGTGCACATAGCCTTAGGATGCCCTCCAGGATTTTACCCACAGTAGAGGTGAAGCTTACTGGCCTATAATTTCCGAGTTCAGTTTTTGTCCCCTTTTTGAATATTGGCACCACATTTGCTATACGCCAGTCCTGTGGTACAGACCCTGTTATTGTGGAGTCTTGTGGAGATTAAAAATAATGGTCTATCAATGACTGTACTTAGTTCCTGCAGTACTCAGGGGTGGATCCCATCTGGGCCCGGAGATTTGTCCATTTTAGTGATTTTTAGACGCCGCCGTACTTCCTGCTGGGTTAAGCAGGTGACACTTAACCCCTTCCCGACATCGGACGTACTATACCGTCCGATGTCGGGTCCCCTGCTTTGATGTGCGCTCCGGCGGTAAGCGCACATCAAAGTCGCGACATGTCAGCTGTTTTTTACAGCTGACATGTGCGCGCAATAGCGGCGGGTGAAATCGCGATCACCCGCCGCTATTAACTAGTTAAATGCCACTGTCAAACGCAGACAGCGGCATTTAACTACCGCATCCGGCCGGGCGGCCGGAAATGAGCGCATCACCGACCCCCGTCACATGATCAGGGGTCGGCGATGCATCAGGATGGTAACCATAGAGGTCCTTGAGACCTCTATGGTTACTGATCGCCGGTGGCTGTGAGCGCCCCCCTGTGGTCGGCGCTCACAGCACACCTGCATTTTAGCTACATAACAGCGATCTGATGATCGCTGTTATGTAGCAGAGCCGATCGGGCTGTGCCTGCTTCTAGCCTCCCATGGAGGCTATAGAAGCATGGCAAAATTTAAAAAAAAAAGCTACAAAAATGTGAAAAAAATAAAAAAAATATAAAAGTTTAAATCACCCCCCTTTCGCCCCAATCAAAATAAATCAATAAAAAAAATATCAAATCTACACATATTTGGTATCGCCGCGTTCAGAATCGCCCGATCTATCAATAAAAAAAAGCATTAACCTGATCGCAAAACGAGAAAAAAAATCGAAACGCCAGAATTACGTTTTTTTGGTCGCCGCGACATTGCATTAAAATGCAATAACGGGCGATCAAAAGAACGTATCTGCACCGAAACGCTATTATTAAAAACGCCAGCTCGGCACGCAAAAAATAAGCCCTCACCCGACCCCAGATCACGAAAAGTGGAGACGCTACGGGTATCGGAAAATGGCGCAATTTTATTTATTTTTTTTTTCTAGAATTAGGAATTTAGGACCTGAGAATGACGTCACGGCTTGTGATTGGTCGCCTGGTGGTCACATGAGCGGCACGCGACCAATCAGAAGCCGTGACGTCATGGAAGGTGCTGAACGCGCTCATTTTAAGCAAAGCAGCCTGCCGGTTACTACCAGGGCGCGTCAGAGGGTGAGTATATCCCTATTTTTTATTTTAATTCTTTATTTTTTACATGGATATGGATCCCAGGGCCTGAAGGAGAGTTTCCTCTCCTTCAGACCCTGGGAACCATACACTGGGAACTTCCGATTCCCAATACCACAAAAGTATCGGATCTCGGTATCGGAATTCCGATACAGCAAATATCGGCCGATACCCGATACTTGCGGTATCGGAATGCTCAACACTACTCAGGATATCATCACAGTTAATTGCACCAAGATCCTCTCTTATCCGTTGGAAATTTGCCCTCCTGAAGTTTAGTGTCCTTGTCACCCCCCTACTACCCATCTTATTAAAGGATACATGAAAACTTATTATTTTGTGATCACTATTCCCCAAGTGACCCCCAACCCTTATATTTGATATGCGGTCTGGCCTGTTGGTTAATATTAGGTCTAGCAGTGCCCCCCTTCTTGTTGGGTCCTGAACCAGTTGTGAAAGGTAATTGTCTCTCATAGTTGTCAGACCCCGATCACCTTTACTGGAACTGCAGGTTTCTGTTCCCCAATCTATTTCAGGGTAGTTGAAGTCCCCCGTAATAATGACTTCTCCTTGAGTCGCAGCTTCATCTATTTGCTTTACGAGGATATTCTCCATTGCTTCCATTATTTTTGGAGATTTATAACAAACCCCTATCAGTAATTTATTATTTTTTCCCCCTCCCCTTATCTCCACCCACAGGGACTCTACATTTTCATTAGATTCACCTATATTATCACGCCGGATGGGTTTTAAGGACGATTTTACATACAGACACACCCCGCCCCATCGCTTATATGTACGGTCATTTCTGAACAGACTATAGCCCTGCAACTTAACAGCCCAGTCATGGCTCTCATCCAGCCATGTCTCAGATATCCCCACCATGTCATAATTATGCTCCAACAACATTAGTTCTACTTTCTCCATGTTGTTGGCAAAGCTTCTGGCATTAGTATACATGCACTTGATGTTCCTCTCTGTACCTCTATTCTTTCTTAAATTATTAACTGTTCTAACCCCACCTTCCATGCCACCCCCAACTTCCTTATTTGTGCCCAGGTCTCTATCTGCACTATCTTCCCCTCCTATAAAATGAATACCCTCCCCCAATCCCTAGTTTAAACACTCCTCCAACCTTCTAGCCATTTTCTCCCCCAGCACAGCTGCACCTTCCCCAGTGAGGTGCAGCCCGTCCCTAGCGTAGAGCCTGTAGCCCACTGAGAAGTTGGCCCAGTTCTGTAGGAACCCAAACCCCTCCTTCCTACAGCAATCCTTGAGCCACTTATTAACCTCCCTAATCTCCCGTTGCCTCTCTGGCGTGGCACGTGGTACAGGCAGTACTTTGGAAAATACCACGTTGGAGGTCCGTGCTTTAAGCTTGCAGCCTAATTCCCTGAAATCGTCTTTAATGACCTTCCACTTACCTCTAACTTTGTCATTTGTGCCAATGTGCACCATGACCGCTGGGTCCTCACCAGCCTCTCCCAGTAATCTGTCCACCTGATCAGCGATGTGTTGGACTCGAGTGCCAGGTAGGCAGAACACCGTCCAACAATCCCTGTCTTTGTGACAGATTGCCCTATCTGTTCCCCTAATAATTGAGTCCCCCACTACCAGCACCTGTCTGGCCTGCCCTGCTCTCCTATTTCCCCCCTTACTGGAGCAGTCACTCCTCCGGCTTTCAGATGACATCCCTGGCTGCAGCAGTGCTACCACTGTACTGGCACCCCCCTCATCTGCCAACTTAGCAAACTTATTGGGGTGTGCCAGATCAGGACTAGCCTCCCTGACACTCTTCCCTCTACCCCGCTTCCTAACTGTCACCCAGCTTGCCTCTTCACTGTCCTGCAGCTCCATCCTACCATTCCCCCCTCATCTATCCCATTGAGCGTCTGCTCAGTGAGCAGAAGACTCCTGTTGTGAATTCCGCTCTTGGGCTCCCTCCGGTGGTTGTAAGTGGCACTTTTGTGAGTTCTGCTCTTGGGCTCCCTCCGGTGGTTGTACAACTGGCCCACCCAGATAACAGACATCTTCTGGGAAACAGAAAGATCCGAAATAAAATCCACCACAGAGTTTACAAAAATCTCCACACCTGACTAAAGGTGTGGAGGGTAAATCTGCTTTCCAGAGCTTCCAGCTTAACTGAATAAATCCATACTGACAAGCTGGACAAGAAAAAACATAGAAAGAGCTGAATGATTAAGTCCACAATATGTGGACAGCAAAAGAACAAGCAAGGACTTATGTTTGCTGAACTGGTAAGAATATCAGGGAAATCCAAGCAGAGATGTGGATCCAACCAGGAACCATTGACAACTGGCCCAGGCTGAAGGATAGAGCCAGGATAAATAGCCGAGCAAGAAAGACGATCAGTGGAAGCAGCTGCTGACTGCTAAATCCAAGGAGCAGCAGTTCCACTCAAAACCACCGGAGGGAGCCCAAGAGCAGAACTCACAAAAGTGCCACTTACAGCCACCGGAGGGAGCCCAAGAGCGAAATTCACAACAGACTCCTCTCCATATTGTCTATGGAGACAATAACATTTCCCAGTGAATGCAAAAATGAAAAAATCATCAAAAACGCTGCGTGTGAACATAGCTCAAGTGGTGGAGGAACATTTTTGTTTTGGGTTATTTATTTTGCCTAATATACAAGTCGTTACCCTGGAAAGGATGTACCTCAACATATTTCCCAGGAAAATCCATTTTGGTTTCATTTCTGTATGTTTTAATGTGCGCCTGTAAAAGTGGCATAAGAATCTGACAACATTGTTCACAACAGTGACCTGGGAGTCAGAAATGCTTCTAGAGGTCTTCCCCATTATGTTCCCGTGTAATTTGAGAACTGTTCCCATAGATTTCTGATTCCCGGAAAAGACCTCCGGGGGGAGGGAGGTGTCACGGCAAAAAAACTCAGGTTTCCTAGGCTTATATTGGGCTCGTTGCTCATGTTGAGCACCCAAGCATTCCAATCTGCTCGACCCGAGCAACAAGCACCCGAGCATTTTCTGCTCGCTCATCAGTAGTCCTAATATTTCCGGTACCTGAAAAAAACGGTACCGGAGATGTCAGTGACATATACAATTATTACAGTAATGTAATGGTAAACCCACATGTAAGGGTAAACCTCAAACCCTACAGAATCCCCGAACCACACCAGGAGATAATCTGCAAGGAGGTGAAGAGAATGCTGGACCTCGAGGTGATAGAGGAATCAAGAAGTAGCTGGTCAAGTCCCATCGTCCTCGTATCGAAGCCCAATGGCGAGTAGCGATTTTGTAATGACTACTGCAGGCTCAATGAGGTGTCCAGTGTTGACGCGTACCCAATGTCCGGCATGGACGAACTCACATGGGATGTTATATACCTGGTAACGAGAATCAGGCAGTGTCTCTTGGGAGAAGCAGGAACTCCAACTGTGCGGGTCAACTGCAGGGGAATCCTGCAGGGAAACGACTCATATGGGCTGTGTTTTCTTTGTTTTACCTTTATGCCAGCAAGGCTCGGTTCATTTTGCTGAACCCGCCAAGGTTTATGCTATCCGCAATAAACCAGCAGGTGATCATCTACCAGAATGTTTCCTCTGTCTACCTGGGAAAGCAGCGGCGGAGTGTGTCTACCCCTCACAACATGTACAGAAAGCTGCACACACACTGTACTGTACTCTGTACTGTACTAATTGTATATGTCACTGACATCTATATATCTATCTATTCTATGTGTAATAAATAATCTTTATTTTTTTATAAATATAATTTTATATCTTTATATAGCGCTAACATATTCCGCAGCGCTTTACACATATTATCGTCACTGTCCCTGTTACAATCTAAATTCCTTATCAGTATGTCTTTGGAATGTGGGAGGAAACTGGAGTACCCGGAGGAAACCCATGCAAACACGGAGAGAACATACAAACTCTTTGCAGATGTTGTCCTTAGTGGGGCTTGAACCCAGGACTCCAGCGCTGCAAGGCTGCTATGCTATCCACTGCGCCACCGTGCTGTGTGTATAACCCATATATCTGTATCTATGTGTGTAATTCATCTCTTCTAGACTGTCGGGTCCCAGTGTCATTTTAGAGTACGTGGCTGCTGAATTACCGGCTTTTCTTCTATCTATATAATATTTATACATATATCTGTGTGTGTCACTGACATCTATATATCTATGTGTATACTGTATATCTATTCTAACCTGTCACTCTGTGATTTTACTGTATGCAGCACATGAATTGCCGGCTTTTTATCTATCTATTTATCATCTACTTTAAAATACTTTAGTGGCAACACAATTATTACCGATCACGAATCCGAATGTGCCACATTTGTGCCGAATTTGTGTTTGTCGATCGTTTTACAAACATATTAGCACATGTCCTGTCATCACTTCTATCATGGAAATGCCCCTTTGACTAACGTTATCATCCATCCAATAGACTGTATGAGGACATGAGGTCCTGGTGATGGTCGGCCTGGAATCACATGATGACAATTCCCAGAACACTGCCCCCTATCAGTGGAAATGTGAGAAAATCCAATAATGACACCAAATGCTTGAAGACTTTATCCTGAGCATCAGATTATATAGTTCAATGTATCTTTATACAGAGAATGAGAAGATAAAAGAAACTGTCAGAAAAGAGTAAATGTGTTATAATGTCATATGATGAGAACTGGAAATGGGAAAAGCTCAGCCAAACCTCTGTAACCACCGGCTGTAATCTAACACCTGGAAACCGCCAGGATGTTATTTCATTCATCCCTATTTCTGCCTCCATCATTATCAGCTGCTTTATAAGAGGCCGATAGTGAGAGAAAAAGTATCGGTTATTCCGCTGCATTGTGACATCATCACTTACCTTATATGGAAGCGGGCAGTGATGTCACACAGGTGAGTGATGATGTCACAATAGAGCGGAACCTTAAAAACCCTCGGTTCCATCTCACTGGCTCAGACTTGGTATATGTCTGTCTCCTGACAACACTTACCTAGATCTTCTCCTTGTGAGATTAGCGATTTACTTGTGGAATAGCGAAACTGTATTAGAGGATACTTCTGGATTTTCCTGAAGATCACTGACTGAGGACTTCTACATCTGGAGGTAAGTCTATTTTGTGTTGTTATTTATGAAACTATTATTATTTATTGTTATAGCGCCATTTTTTCCATGGCGTTTTACAAGTGAGGCGGGGTATACATAATAAAAACAAGTACAATAGTCTTGAACAATACAAGTCACAACTGGTACAGGAGGAGAGAGGACCCTGCCCGCGAGGGCTCACAATCTACAAGGGATGGGTGAGGGTAGAGCTGGTCATGCAGCGGTTTGGTCGATCGGTGGTTACTGCAGGTTGTAGGCTTGTCGGAAGAGGTGGGTCTTCAGGTTCTAACTAGAAGCTTTCTTCTCATTATTTTTTCATGTATTCTTGAATTTTGTATGAAAACACTTTTTGCGTTTGTTGCCATTTTCTGACACCCGTAGCGGTTTCTTTTTTCGTGATTTGGGGTTGGGTGAAGGATTATTTTTTGCACCCTGAGCTGTCGTTTTTACTGATACCATGATGGGGAACATGCGATGTTTTGATGAGTAACTCGTCCGGCACAAATCACGGCACAATACAACAGAAAAAACATTTTCATGAATATTTTTATTTACAATTCATGAAACAAATCCAGTCCTCAGTGGCCGGATATAAGAGTAGGAATGGCCGCGAGAAAACCAGGGAGCAAATATCAGTGTCCAGCAATTTACAGGGGGAGGAGGGGAGATTTCCTTTATTAATAAATAGTAGTAATAATAATGGCAGCCAGCGCTCTACCTGTATGGGGCAGGGCGGGCTGCACCAGGGATTATAGCACTGTGTAATATGGCTCCAATGTTATCTTCTCCCCTTCAGATCTCCCTCCTGACTCTGTCTGGTCCAGGACCACAGAGGGGACGTCAGCTCCTGGCTGTCTGGTCCAGGACCACAGAGGGGACATCAGTCACCACCTACATAAGCTGAGAAGAGAACATCAGCGTGCACAGGACCCCGCAGAGCCGGACATCTGTAGAGTGAGTATAATGGCTGCCGCCAGGGTCCATCTTCTTACACTAATTAGATAAGTGGAGGAGGCCGGACCACGGCTGTCAGCACCGACCACTGAGTTAGGCCAGAATTGCACCTGACAACCTCCCGCATTTAACCACTATCATTCGGCTACTTGTTGGCTGATTGTCGGGTGTCTGGTGCCATTAAGGCAGTTCTTACTGCTGGAAAATACTGACCAAATACTGAGCATGTGAACATGGCCTAAAGCTGAAAATTATTTGGTTTAGATCTGAAATAAAACTTGTGTCAGAGTATAATGTAGCCCCCCCCTCATAAAATATGTAGCTCCCCTCATAAAATATAATGCAGCCCCCTCATAGAGTATAATGCATCCCCTCCCATAGAGTATAATGTAGCCCCCTTAAATAAAATAATGTAGCCCCCTCGTAGAATATAATGCAGCCCTCAAATAGAATAATGCAGCCCCCTCATAGAGTAAAATGCAGCCCCTTCATAGGGTATAATGCAGTCCCCTTAAAGAATATAATGTAGCCCCCTCAAATACTATATTGCAGCCCCCCATAGAGTAAAATGCTGCCCCTTCATAGGGTATAATGCAAACTCCCATAGAATATAATGTAGCCCCCTCATATAATATAATGCAGCCCCTCCATAGAATATAATGTAGCCTCTCCATAGAATATAATACAGCCCCACAGTCCTACAGTCTTATGGCCACCAGTACTAACTGATATATATATATATATATATATCCCACAATCCTCACCTCTCCTCCTCATTCCCCCGCGGTTCCAGACTCTGCTCCAGTCTCAGCAGCTGCACTGCCATCTGCCCGGCACACAGTATGAGGTGACGTCATCACGCACCGGCTGTGGCAGAGGCAGAGGGCAATAATGGAGCAGGGAGTATCATCTGATGCCCTCTCCTCTATTATTGCACCTATGATGCCGATACAGTTGAATGCGGCACATGCTGGGGGCAGCAGCGGTGGAGCAGCAGGCGACAGGAGGAAGGAGACGACTGCTGCGGCTAAAGCCTGTGCCCGCTGCTAAAGAGAAATTAATATTCACTGCTCCCCACGCCCATGGCCAGTCCGACCTGGGCTCTACACACAGAACTGAGGAATAAAATGGTAAAACTCATCTGTTCCTTATACTACAGGTGGAATAATTCTCTACTGCTGGAAGGTTCTCAAAGTTTTACTTGTTGAGCGTTGAAAACTCCAAGTGTAAACTTTGTTCTGGATTAGGAATCTTATTTCCATCGGGAATTCACCAGATATTACTGTAAGTATTCTGAGGTCATAACAAACATTTCCTGCCTAAAAATAAAAGAATAAAATCTGACCGATCTATTGTTCCTTTTAGGGTTGATAAACGACTACAGAGCTGAAATCTTGACAAGAAGATCCCTGTCGATTACTAAGATCCCAGCTGAATTCTGTAGCACTACTAGTGACATCACATTTCTTGGATTTACAAGAAGAGTAAAGTAGTTAGAAGGTAACGATACTTTTCTGTAACATTTAAGTCTAAGTTGCAATGTGTGAACATGATGTGAGGAATAGCGCCATTTCCGGCCATTATATGGCTTGTATGGTATTTTGTATTGTTCTACAATTTTCACCCTACAGTCACTATCTCTAATTTGCATTTGTCTTTGAATCAGTGTCTCCCGCAAAAAAAGTATTTTACCTCTTACCTTAGGTAGCACAGAGCCATGGAGGAAATTATATATCAGTACTGAGCATTGTAGCTGTGAATCCAGCTCTGGTATAAGCTAATGTACCTGCTAGAATCCTGCAGGACAATGATTCTGTGCTTCCTCCTGGCAGTGCTCCTCCTCTGCCTCCTAACTTGTGAAATCTCTGTGCAGAGCAAGACGGATTACAGGAGGTTATTCAGAGTTAATGAGCTCAGGAGACGGGAAAGTGGAGGAATTGACCCATAAGAATAGATTAAAGACGATTTCTCTGATATCATATGTTACAAAGTTTCTTATAATCACTTATACTAGTGATTTATACAATTTGTTGCCGGGCAGTTCCCATGTAAACACTTTCTCGATGTTTTGCGGCTTCATCTTCTCGTCCTTCCATACTACTTATGGTCACTACTTTTTGGCTTTTGCTGTTTATTGTCCTATAACTTTTTTCCATTTGTGGATTATTCTGCAGGACTTCTCGCACACTGAGTGACTTCTGCGTGTTGCTCTGCGCTGTGAGATCTGCGACTATTGTGCGCCGGAAGAGCACGTTACTGAACACTTTTGAGGAGAAACCATGAGTTCTCGGGAATTGAGGCAGCTGATCATGGACAACATTGCATGGATGAACCGGCCAGAAAACCGAAGTAAGTGAACCTTTACAATGTAAGGGGTGTGTGTGGGGGGATTATACCGGGGTCTTTTTGTCGTCACCCCAGTAACAACAGGTTCCACTCTCTAGTTCTTTCCATAAGAGGAGTTAGAAATATTTCTGCCTGTATACTGGGGACAATGTTAGACGGGGAACTAAACTAATAACTCTGGGTATTGTAGTAGTGACGATCGGTGGGGTCCGGACCCTCAGACCAGCACACATCGCTCACAACAGGGGTCAACGTGCTTAGATTATTCTTGGGTGTGTGCAGAGCGGTGTCCCGGCCCAGTAAAAATTTATAGAGAAATAATAGATAGATAATAGATAGATAATAGATGATAGACACATTTGTACCTGTCATTTATGATATTTTCTGTCATTATAATACATGAGTTTTTCCCTTCAGATCAGAGCCCTGTGATCGGAAGACTCAGGTCGTCTCAGACAAGAGGAGGAAGGATTGAAGATGACAGAGATTATTTACCTTCTCCAGAGAGAAGAAGAAGAGTTAGAGACCCATCCAGGCGCTCAGTACGAGAGGAGACCAGACACAGGAGCCGTTCGCCACATAGGCCGCTACCTGACCGTCCCATCTCTCCTGAGCCTTTACCACCGACCACGCGCCCTGACAATCTCAGGCCTGCGGAGGCTTTACCACCGACCACGCTCCCTGACAATCTCAGGCCTGCGGAAGCTTTACCACCGACCACGCTCCCTGACAATCTCAGGCCTGCGGAGGCTTTACCACCGACCACGCTCCCTGACCGTCACAGTTCTGCTGATGCGTCACTACCGAGCAGCAGCAATAACAGGAGTGGTGGAAATGAAGCGGCAACCACCTCCGGGGCCGATCCTCAGCCAAATTTTATTCCACCATCCGTGGGCACAGATGCTGAGAATCAGGCCGGATTAGATTCAGTTGAGGATACAACCCCACCGCAGGCTGCACCCCTGCGGAGGAGAGGACGGCGGAGAGGAATGACAAGGATACGGCAAATAGAACGCCTTCCTACCAGGAGCGCCACAGGCCAGGAGGAGATTCCTTCTTGTGCCATATGCCTAGGTGATTATGAAGTAGGTGAGCAGCTTATTGTGCTGCCCTGCCGACATCTTTTTCATCAGAGCTGCATTACACCATGGCTCCGCCAAAACCGCTACTGTCCTTACTGCCGCCAAAACTGTTTCCAACAGAACAGACAGAGAAGAGCATAAATCCCAACATGTGCTCGTGTATCCATCCCCAATATATATTTATTTCCTTTATTAATGATTTTTACTAAATAAAATGTATATGTTTTTTATACTTATGAAGTCAGCACTCCATTTTTTCAGTTTTCTATGTTACCAGGAGTTTCTTCGTGTACGGCCATATTGATACATTTATAGAGGAACAGTCACACGATGCAACTACTTTTTACCTATTTATGCATCATTTCCGGAATTTTCTAAACTACATCAGTGATATGTCCGCCACTGCATTACAGAATCCATTTAGCTCTAGTGGTCCCCATACTTGCCATTATCCGTTCTGCAATTTCTGGGGCAACACCTCTATTAAATCTGTGGACAGTTTGCTCCAATTACAAAACAAGCACTAAATCTATTGTACTACTTCTAATCTGATTTACTATGCTGCACGTGAGTGTCCATATATATGGGGCTGCATTACACTATAGAGGCTGCCTATGGGGGTGCATTATATTAGGGGCTGCATTACACTATAGAGGCTGCCTATGGGGGTGCATTATATTAGGGGCTGCATTATACTATAGAGGCTGCCTATGGGGGTGCATTATATTAGGGGCTGCATTACACTATAGAGGCTGCCTATGGGGGTGCATTATATTAGGGGCTGCATTATACTATAGAGGCTGCGTTATACTATAGAGGCTGCCTATGGGGGAGCATTATATTACATTATACTAGGGGGTGCATTATATTATAGAAGCTGCCTTTGGAGGTGCATTATATTAGGGGCTGAATTATACTATAGAGGCTGCCTGTGGCGGTGCATTATATTATAGAGGCTGCCTATGGGATGCATTATACTATAAAGGCTGCGTTTGGGGCTGCATTATACTATAAAGGCTGCCTGTGGGGGTGCATTATACTATAGAGGCTGCCTATGGGCCTACATTATACTATAGAGGCTGCCTATGGGGGGGGGGGCATTATATTAGGGGCTGCCTTACACTATAGAGTCTGCATTATACTATAGAGTCTGCCTATGGGGGATGCATTATACTACTGAGTCGGCCTATGGGGGTGCATTATACTATAGAGTCTGCCTATAGAGGCTGCCTATGGCGGGTGCATTATGCTATAGAGGGTGCCTATGGGGGTGCATTATATTAGGGGCTGCATTATACTATAGTCTCCTTATGGGAGGTACATTATACTATAGAGTCTGCCTACGGGGGGTGCATTATACTATGGAGTCTGACTACGGGGGGTGCATTACACTTTAGAGTCTGCCTATGGCGGGTGCATTATGCTATAGAGGCTGCCTATGAGGTTGCATTATACTATAGAAGCTGCCTATGGGGGTGAATTATATTAGGAGCTGAATTATATTATAGAATTGTTATCAATAAAAGATCCAAAAATAATTATGTGCTTAAACATTGGGCTTATTAGCCACATCAGCGCCACCAGTCCTTCCTATTTCTTATATTAGGTCGATGTCTGGGAAACAGATTACTGAAAATAAGGTCTTAGAATCTTGATAGAATCGCTGACCGTCTGAAAAACCCAAAGATTTTAATCAATGACCATTTTAACTAGAATCGGAGAAAGAAGTATTGCTCGTTCCTGTCTCAGATTCACCTTCTGGTCTTTTCCTTCCTACTGAGATTCAATATTGTGTGTAGCTTACAAAATAAATAGGCCTTTTCACGTTTCTCTTCCTCATTCCCCTTTTTCTTATCTACCACTGTTTCTGGAGAGATGGAATCACTAAGCCGTAGGTCAGAGTGACAGAAAGGAACATGGATCAGCAAGGGCCAGGACCGCAGAGTATGAAGGATAAAAGGCAGACAAGCAAACCAAGAAGCAACAGAAGATACAGAGTCAGGAGTGCGGAGAAACACTCACCTCCGGCGTGGAGCAGGAGCTGAGCGGGGGGGAAGTGTCCTGAGAACAGATATATAATGTGTCATCAGACGTATAATCCGCACTGATGTGTATAGAGGGAGACGTGGCCTGTAATAACCATATAATGGACATGTGCCCCCCGTACAGGAAGCGGCGTGGAGCAGGAGCTGAGCGGGGGGAAAGTGTCCTGAGAACAGATATATAATGTGTCATCAGACGTATAATCCGCACTGATGTGTATAGAGGGGGATGCGACCTGTAATAACCATATAATGGACATGTGCCCCCCGTACAGGAGGCGGCGTGGAGCAGGAGCTGAGCGGGGGGAAAGTGTCCTGAGAACAGATATATAATGTGTCATCAGACGTATAATCCGCACTGATGTGTATAGAGGGGGAGACGTGACCTGTAATAACCATATAATGGACATGTGCCCCCCGTACAGGAGGCAGCGTGGAGCAGGAGCTGAGCGGGGGGAAAGTGTCCTGAGAACAGATATATAATGTGTCATCAGACGTATAATCCGCACTGATGTGTATAGAGGGGGAGACGTGGCCTGTAATAACCATATAATGGACATGTGCCCCCCGTACAGGAGGCAGCGTGGAGCAGGAGCTGAGCGGGGGGGAAAGTGTCCTGAGAACAGATATATAATGTGTCATCAGACGTATAATCCACACTGATGTATATAGAGGGGAGACGTGGCCTGTAATAACCATATAATGGACATGTGCCCCCCCCGTACAGGAGGCAGCGTGGAGCAGGAGCTGAGCGGGGAGAAAGTGTTCTGAGAACAGATATATAATGTGTCATCAGACGTATAATCCACACTGATGTGTATAGGGGGAGACGTGGCCTGTAATAACCATATAATGGACATGTGCCCCCCGTTCTCACCTGCACAGATCGGACACGTGTCGGTCTCGGGGGAGCGCTGCGCGGTGCTCGGACTGTCACGCTCTCCTTGGTGTCCGGTGTCTCTCGCTGGTACGAGTCTGCGCTCTCTTCCTGATAAAGGAGACATTATCAGCTTGTTAGTAACGGTCACACGGCTCCCTGTGAGCGGAGCAGCCCCCCGCCTCGTGCTGCAATGTGCCTGCGGTCAGCAGTGAGGACCCCCGGAGGCGGGCACAGCGCAGTGTAACCCCTGGAGCTGTGCAGCATCAGAAGGCGAGGGACGGGGGCAGCCAGGTGCTGGATCCTCCTGCAAGGGGTCTTTCAACACTGAAAGGTGCCAAGGGAGCAAGTTCTCTCCATATTGTAATCAGCCCCTAATCGCCCGGACCCCCAAAGATCCCGAGATTCTCCGTCAGAACAGAGCTATGGGGGAAGCCATGAATTACGTCCTATGACTGATGTGTGAACACCCGGACAGTACGGGGGGCCGGGGAGGTGACGTGCTGTGGATGGAGACCCCTTTAGGAGCTTGTCACATTGGGGGTGTTAGAGCCCTAGGGGTCTCTGGAGACGTCCTACCTTCTTCGGGCCTCCTCCATTTTCAGTCGGCAATTAGGGGTCTCGTGTTCCTTCTTTGATGGGTGGAGTCTCGTCATGGGGGTCTCGGGACAAGATCCTGCGGGAGCAGCCAGAAAATGGAGGGTTACGGTAACGTAAATGATCGGGCAGACCCCTGTATAAAAGCCGGGAGGTGGGAGCTGTGATGGGGTCACTGCAGCGGGGAAACAGAAGTTTGCAAAAATGTCTGAATTTAAAGGGGCCGTTCCCTTCTGATCTAATGTGCCAGAAAGGTGTTGTGGGGGTCCCACTGATCCCCCAGATGTCAGTCCTCCACAGGCGGATACTTACCGGAGGACACCGGGCTGTCCCCCTGCTGGCTGCCACGGTCCCCACATGGCGGGATGGAGGGGCTCGGAACGGCAGTAATTGGAGGGCGGCGTTTTCGGGACTTGGCTGCAGACAGCAGAAGCATGCGCGCGGAGCGGCTCATGGAGGCCGGGGGAGGGGAGGCCACGCTCTGCAGCTTGTCTCGCAGCTTCTGACTCCTACAGGTACAGACACGACATGAGGGGGCAGAGGATTAAATCCCAGGACCCCCAGAAATAACAGCTCGCAGGTGGCTGAGATTAATCAGAGCTCAGACCAAAGGTGCAGTAACCGCCCTCTCCAGCAAAGCAACGAACCTGAGATCAATGAGTCCGGCTGTACAACACTGTAGAAGAGCTACAGTGTAAAGAATGGTGGAGGGACAGAGCACCAGAAGGGACGCTGCTGACTGCACCCATAGACCGCGAGATCCCAGGAGCGGGTGAGAATGCGCCCAGCGGGTACGTACCGGGCCTCGGGGTCCTGAGCGTCCAGGGTGGGCTGCTCTCCGGAGTGTAGGGGAGAGACTGGACAGGAGCGGCCGCCCTGTAAGGGAAAAAGAGCAGTGATGGGTAACAGACGGCCTGGAGCTCGACTAACGGCAGCGCTGCCGAGAGCACAACGGAGGGTGGCCGCTGCCGAGAGCACAACGGAGGGTGGCCGCTGCCGAGAGCACAACGGAGGGGGGCCGCTGCCGAGAGCACAACGGAGGGGGGCCGCTGCCGAGAGCACAGCGGAGGGGGGCCGCCGCCGAGAGCACAACGGAGGGGGGCCGCTGCCGAGAGCACAACGGAGGGGGGCCGCTGCTGAGAGCACAACGGAGGGGGACGGAGGATCTACAGTCCCCTGCAGAGGATTCAGTCTCCTCCTACGGAGGGAGATCCATCATCCGGGGTCAGATGTGTCAGCCCCTCTGGAAACAAAAGGCATGCTGGGAGATGTAGTTCCATGATGTCATTAATGAGGGAAGTAGCCGGGTCGTCCTTCCTACACCACACGACGTACCCCAGAGCCTTCGAGCCGCTCCTCATCCTCTTCATCCGGGGTGGAGAGGACGCGGATGAACGACAGACCGAACTGCTCCTGCTTGTTGAAGGGCTGCGTGCAGGTGACACGGTCCCACTTCTCCAGGGCGGCTCCTGCGAGGAAGTCTCCTGCCGAGGGGAGTCTGCTCTACAGAAAAACCTGCAGTCCCCCCAGAGCAGCACACACTCCAGTCACCTCCGGAGCTGCATCCACAGAAATTATTCATATACTCCAGCCACCACCAGAGCTGCATCCACAGAAAATATTCATATACTCCAGTCACCAGAGCTGCATCCACAGATAATATTCATATACTCCAGCCACCTCCGGAGCTGCATCCACAGAAAATATTCATATACTCCAGCCACCTCCAGGGCTGCATCCACAGATAATATTCATATACTCCAGCCACCTCCAGAGCTGCATCCACTGAAAATATGCATATACTCCAGGTCTTTTATTAAATAAAATAAAAATACTTTACATGACAATAACCAAGATACAGTACAAATAAAACACAACAGAACAAAACATAAGAACAAAGCTCCAATCAGACGACAACAAACGACAAAAATCACAAAGAAATAAACCAGAAATGAAACCAAAATGGAGAAAGTTCATGACCCCTGTAAAAATTTTACATAATAAATAGTATAAAATCATATAAGACCCCCGGCCCAGCTTCATTCATACTACTATATACAACCCCAACTACATTCACACCGTGCTATATACAATATTATATACAATATATACACTATAAACACATTATACTAAACCAAACATTATACAACACCGCAAACACAACACAACCCTACCGGTCCCACTGCCTCACCTTACAGCCACCCCCTTACACCACCACATTCACCCCACAACAAACCTAAATACAATACAGTGTACAACATTAACATTAACACATTTTTTTTTTTTTTTTTTCTCTTTTTACTATTTTTTTTCTTTTTTAATATATATATATACACACAGCTACTCTAACTATCCCGCCACCCCTGATCCAGCTCTGGCCACAAAGTTCAGGAATTATCCGAGCTAGGATCAGGCCCCAAAGTTTTTCCCCAGGCGGGGCCTGGGCCAGGCCAGATCAGTCTCTTATCACCGCCGTTGAACCCCCCAATCCCCCCGCCCAACCTAACTAAGACCCTCTATTATACACACTATATACAATACACTATATACAACATATACATAAACCAACATCACAGAACACAACCTACATACTCGCCACCCAAGGCTCAAGTTCGATGCCTGCAAACCTTCTATTCAGGGAACAGAAATACAAAACAAAAACCTAGGGTGTAAAGACATCAGCCCACCACCAGGATATAGGAGCGCTAACGGACTAAGGCACCCCGAAGGAGAAACCCCTCCAGAGATGGGCCGCCCTCCGGGCACCCAGTCTTTCGCACTCCAGAGAACGCACCTTCACCAGGGCACCTAGGATGCTGCTACCAACTTCATCTACACGGAGGATTTTACTCTGCGTCGTAACTAAAACTCGTGCGTTCCACGTGAAGTACCTGACCACTGCGCTGACTAAGAATAAAGTGGCTCGGTCCCTTCTCCCGAGGTCTCTGAACGCTCCATAGGCCCACTCGGCATAGGACAGAGTGGCCAGCCGCGGCCAACCAATGGAAGCACCCACCCTGTTGTACACCTCTGTATTAAAGGGACAATGAAGCAGGAAGTGCTCCATGCTTTCCAGCATGGTAGCGCAATCCTCACGGGGACAATTCCTGTCCACGGAGCTCCTGTGCTTCAAATTGTCCCTCACATACAACTTACCTTGGAAGCAGCGCCAAGTCAAGTCCCAATACTTCTTGGGGATCCTACTAGAATTTAACAAACTTAACCCAACCTCTAGATCCCGACTCGGGCAGTCCCTGAGGACCAATGGTCTCTGAAAATGCGAAAGCAAGACCCGCATGTCGAGGAGTTTCCTCGGGAGGGACCTCACTTCCCACATTCCCAGACCCCACCGGCGCATCATCTTCAGAACCGGGGTAACATAAGCCGGGAGATGCCCGTGCGGTGTGCGAAGATCCTTCAATCTTCCCCCTGTCTCCCATTCCTGGAAGAAAGGCTGAAACCATCCTTTGCAGGAGAATACCCACGGAGGAGCCCTCTCTTTCCAGAGGTTTGCCACATTAACTTTCAAAAAGGTGTTCACTAGAAACACCACGGGGTTCACCATATTCAACCCCCCTAGTCTCCTCGTGCGATAAGTGACCTCCCGTTTGACTAGGTTTAGTCTATTCCCCCATAACATCTGGAAGAACAGACTGTAGACCCGTGTCCAGAGAGGCTCCGGCAAGACACAGACGCTGCCCAGGTAGATTAACAAGGGGAGCAGGAAAGCCCTGCACAGGTCAACCCTTTCCCTCAGGGTCAAAGACCAACCCTTCCATTGGTCCACTTTTTGGGCGACACCCTTGATTCTGCCTTCCCAGTTTTTCGTGGGGTAATCACCCTGGCCAAATTCGATGCCTAGGACTTTGGCATGTTCTTGGGGTTCGGGGAGGGTGTCCGGAAGATCAAACGTGGGATCCCCGCCTCCCAGCCAGAGACTCTCACACTTGTCCTGGTTGACCTTGGACCCGGATGCCTCCGAGTAGCTCTCCACTTCTGACATCACCACCATCGCCTCCTCTTGCGAAGAAACAAAGACAGTAACGTCGTCCGCGTAGGCCACTACCCTCAGGATAGCCTCTGGCGCCAACCCGCCCATCCTCACCCCCGCCAACGGTCCACAATCAACCCTTCTGAGGAAGGGATCGATCGCAAACGCGTAAAGCAAAGGACTAAGAGGGCAGCCCTGGCGGACACCAGATCCCACCCCGAAAGGTTGTCCAATCCACCCGTTTACCAGAGGGAAAGTCTCAGCCCCTGTGTACAAGGTCTTAAGCCAGTCCACAAACCCTCCAGGCAGACCATACCTCAAAAGAGTGGACCAGAGGTACTCGTGGTCGACCCGATCAAAGGCTTTTGCCTGATCCAGGGTCAGCAAGAACCCCTTCCAAAGGCCCGCCCTGCCTTGCTCCACGGCCTCTCGGACACCCAGAACAGCACTGAAAGTGCTACGGCCAGGAACGCAACAGTGCTGGGCCTCCGAAAGGAGCCGCGGTGCAAACTTTACCAGCCTATTGAAGAGTATCTTAGCCAAAACCTTCCTATCCACATTGAGAAGTGATATGGGACGCCAATTCTCAATGCGTGACGGATCCTTACCCTTTGACAAAATGATCAAAGCCGACCTCCTTAATGATCTCGGCAGAGTGCCCGAGGAGAGACACTCATTAAACACCTGAGTCAAGAGGGGGACCAAGGAGTCCCTAAAGGTCTTAAAGAACTCGGATGTTAAGCCATCCGGACCTGGCGATTTTTTGGGCCAGAGCCCATCGATCGCCAGTCTCACTTCCTCTTCTTTGATCGCTTCTGCCAAACCGCCCAGCGAGAGGTCAGCCCCTGGCTCAGGAACAGCTTCAGCCAGGAAAGCCGACATCCTGTCACGATCCACTTCCTTCCTCCCCAAGAGGTGCGAGTAGTATGAACTGACGACCTCCAAGATCCCTGATCTGGACCTTCTCAGGGATCCCGTACTGTCCATCAGCCCGGTCACTATCTTACTATTCACTGACATCTTGCAGCTTCTGTAAGGGTCGGGCGAGTAGTACTTCCCGTAATCCCTCTCAAAAACCAAAGATGCGTGCCTATCGTACTGACACCTCTTTAGCAAGGATTTCACACTGGAGATCGCCTCGCGGCTACCCCCAGTCGAGACAAGTTGCTCGAGTTTCCTCCTCAGGCTCTGATACAGGCGATCCCTGTTCAGGCTTCTGAGGTTCGAGAGTTGCCGGAAGAATCTCGCCACCCGATGTTTGAACATCTCCCACCACTCAGACTTAGTGTTACTTAGGCCCAGCAGCGGTACCTGGCTCGAAGAAATTCCTCAAAGGACCGTCTTACAGCTTCTTCCTCAAGGAGTGACGAATTCAGCTTCCAATAACCTCTTCCCATTCGAGGAGTCTCTGTAACGCTCAGAGAAAACATAATCAAACAGTGATCGGAGAACTCCACCTCCACAACCGACAACGGCGAGGAGACGGCATCCTCCTTCAAATAAAACCTGTCTAACCTAGACCTGCACTGACTACCTCTAAAAAAGGTGAACCCCGCGTGGCCTGTGTTGTGCCGGATGTGGACATCCACCAGGCGTGCCTCACTTACTATCCTATTTAGCGCGACGCAATCGTAAGCCAGCCGGTCTCCGGAACCTCCTCTATCACAGGGTCTCGTGACGTTGTTGAAATCCCCTCCAAAGACCACCTGCCGACTTGAAAATAAGAAAGGTTTGATCTTCATGAAGAGACACTTGCGGTCCCACTTGGACTGGGGACCGTAGATGTTAATGAGCCGAAGCTCCTGTCCCCCAATGGAGACATCTAGGATCAAGCATCTCCCCATTTCTAACTCGATCAATCGTCTGCATTCAACCGCTGCGGTCTTAAAAAGGACCGCCACCCCACTATACGGCTCGGCCGCAAGAGACCAGTAGGAGGGCCCGTGCCTCCACTCCCGCCTTGCTTTATGCATGGTTGATAGGTCGGTCAACCTGGTCTCCTGCAAAAACAAAATGTCGGCGTCAAGTTGGCCGAGAAAATGAAAGGCCGTGTACCTTGCCACATCTGACTTTATGCTGGCAACATTAATGGTTGCCAGCGTCAATGGGGTGGGTGCCGCCATCATGATTGATTGAATTAGATAGCCTTTTTCTTCCCACCCCCAACAGTTTCACCCTCTTCCTCTGACAATGATGAGTTTTTAGTGCGCTTAAGACAAACAGACTCATCCATTCTCTCCTTACATACACTCTGGCCCTTGTCTGGTGGTCCTGAGGTAGTCCCCCCCCCAGAAGGCTTTGTATTTGCCCCCTGAGAAGAAGACCCAGCGACCTCCTGAGCCCCAACAACCTTGTCCGCAACCTCCGGCCCCGGGTCCCCATCGCCCCCCTCTGGAGGGGAGTCCTGGAGGGCCCGGAACCGGTTAGAGAGATCCACCAGAGGGGGGGCGGCTGGACCTTCCAATGGCACCTGGTTCAGGCCTACGGAGTCAGAGGGGTCGCACTCCAAGGAGGAGGCTCGAGGCCCGGACCCCCTCTTATCCTTAGTTGTTTTCCTGTTACCCTTTTTCTTTTGCTGTGACCACTCCCCATCTCCCTCATCCAGACTGTCACCGGATGAAGGTTCCTGGGCAGACATGGCGTCCTTTTGCTCCTCCCTTTCAAGTCTCTTGACTTCCTCGCTCAATTCGCCGTCTTTAGGATCCTCAGCTGCAAGTGAAGCACCCGGGTCAGAGTTTAGGGTCATTACTCCCTGCCCCCTGTTCCCATGGCGCTGCTCCTGCCGCCTGATATTGGATGGCGGCAGCCTGCTCCTCACCGGTTCCCTGCCTCCTCTGCCTCTACTGGTCCCTTCACCGGCGAGATTAGTCCCGGCTTTCGCCTGTCCCGCACTCGCCGCTTTCAGGACCGCATTGGCAAAGGAACGCGGACAGCGACTGAACGGGTGACCGAGGTCACCACACAAGTTACACCTAATCCTGCCACAGGTAGCAGCAAGATGGCCGAGGTCCCCACACAGTGCGCATTTCTGGGTGGTACACTGCGCACTGAAGTGTGTGGGGCTGCCGCACCTGTGACAGACCTTAGGCTGCCCCCGATAGAAAATCAAGATCCTGTCCCTCCCCAAAAATGTTGAGGAAGGGATATGGGTAACGGTGTTTCCTGAAACCCTCAATTTCACCATGAAGGTCCAGGCTCCTGACCAGATACCATGCTCATCGAGGGTCTTCTCGGGAATACCGACGATGTCACCGTATCGTCCCACCCATGTGGAGATGTCGACACAGGAAAGTGACTCGTTACTGGTCAAAACGGTCACCTTCCTGACCGAGTTCTGGCGGGATATTGCCACAGTGTGGAAACCCTGCCATTCGGGGCGGCCCCGAGCCAGCTCATGGCGAGACCAGAAAAGCTCAAGGCCCTCAGGTCTCACGAAGCTGACATCGAAGTAGGAGGTCCCATAGGGATGGATCAAGGCAAAGATGTCATATGCCACGAAGCCCATCCCCAGCAGGAGCTCAGCAACCTTTGACCGATCAGGACAGGCATCCTTGCTTACCCACTGGAGACGGGCCACGTTCCTACGGTTACTCCTCTGCCCCGGTGTCGGCAGAGACCAGACAGTCTCTGCCCCTCTGTCTCGGAAGGCGGAAAGACCGTGTCTCTCTATCCAGAAAGACAGATCAACCTCCCTCCCCTCTACATTGATGGAACTCTCCCCTCTCCTCAGGGCGTCCAGGAAGCGCTGTTGCAAGTCACCATTCTCAGGGTCACCAGACAAGGACGCACTACTACCCCCAGCAGTGACAGCTCCTGAATAGCTTGGGGCTGAAGCCCCCGCCACCGCTGGGGGGGCAGCGGGACCACTACCTGCTTCCCCTCCACCAACACCAGTAATGCTCTCCTCATTCACTCCACCACTACTCCCATCATTCACTCCACCACTACTCCCATCATTCACTCCACCACTACTCCCACCATTCACTCCACCACTACTCCCACCATTCACTCCACCACTACTCCCATCATTCCCGTTACCATTGCCAACACTTCCCATCACTTTATTACCAGTATTCTCACCACCATTTTTTTCAGTGTTCTCTGCACCTTCCACAGTAACATCCATTCCTTCCTCACTTGTGTCTGGCTTCTCTGCACTCACACCTGCTGGACCGGGGGAGGGGTGCAGCACCACACCCGGTTTCCCTTGATTGGTGTGTGTCTCTGGAGCGCCTTGCCCCCCTACTGCAGCAGTTTGTATTTTATTATTAGTCAGGGCCCGCTGCTTGTTGGGGGGCACCGCCTGCCCCGCACCCATAGACTTCGGGGTCCTGATATCACGTTTGGGTGCTGGAGCACTCTGTCCTCCTGTCGCAGCAGGCCGCCCAGTGTTCCCTGCAGATGATTTTTCCTGCTTTTTTTTTTCTTTTTGGACTTGCTCCCCTATCGCAGCCGCATGCCTCTTCTCTGTTGAGGCGCACTGCGCCCCTGTCACAACAGTGCGCCCTCCTTTCGCCGCACCATGTTCCTCGGACCTGCCCCCCACAGCCCCGGCGTCGGCCGGCTCAGCCGTAGTGAGCAGGGATGGAGTCTGCCCACACCGTCCCCCTCTCGCAACGGCGTGGACATCCCCCTCGCCCCCCTCAGCCCCGGTGATAACCGGCTTAGCCGCAGAGGGCAGAGAGGGAAACTCCTCGGGGTCCCCTATGTCCGGCGCCGTGAGTACCTCCACAGCCTCGCCCCCTGCACTGTTCCCCGCACAGACGGCAGCACCGCCGGACGTCCTCCTCCTCTCCCCACCTTGCCTTTGCCCCGGACCCACTGCAGAGCCCGTGCCTTTAGGTTTGGTGGGGTTTACACAGGAGGTGGTAGGTGTAACATCATCCATCAGTACATATCTGTAACTCACCACCTCCCGTGCGGTCTCCTTCGTTTTCTTCTTCCTCTTCTTTGTTTCCTCTGCTGGCTCGTCCTCACCAAAGGAGAAGCGGTCCAGGTTCACTGGAGACTCCAGCTGTCGGATCTCCTGTAGCAGACCGCCCTCCTCCTCTTCCTTCGCTGACACTCCAGCCTGTGCTGTCGGAGTCCTCTGCCGTGCCGGGAGGCCGCTTCCCTGTTGTCGGCTCTGCGACTCACTCTCCCGGCTGGTTCCAGCTTGTAGGACTCCAGTCACAGCCACGTCGTCGTCCTCCTCCTCGTCGCTTAGGACGCCGGCTGGCGGCTCTCCTGAGGTATTTAACCCCTTCATTTCTGAGAACCGCCGCTGGTTCTTAAACCTCTCCAGGAAGGGACCTGCGCTTTTCTCAATCCCCTCCCGGAGGAGCACTAACCGGGCCACCTCATCTCTGAGGGCTCTCAACCTCTGGGAGGTCACGGGTTTCTCCTTGCTAGAGGCTCGGGTGTTCAGGATCCGTGCCTCCTGCAGCTTCTCCTTCAGCCCGGTCAGTGCTTTGCCGGCGTCCTCGTACTCACGTAGCATGGCGACCACTCAGGAGGAGAAGGTACTCGTGGACTCGCCGGAGCTCCTCTCCCCCCAGGATGTTCCTGGGCTCTCCTTCCTGGGGCCTGGGGTGCCCCTGTCTCCCTCTCTGGGCGGACGATGAGCCGTCTCAGGGTTGGAGTAGGTGAGTAAGGTTTTCTTCACCCGTCCTGACCTCCTCAGTCCCTCTTGGGCCGGTTGCTGCTGCTGCTGCTCTCTGTCCCCCGCCGGCACAGACCGGGGAACAGAAGCCTGGGAAGCCATGCCGGCCTCCCAGGAAGCCTGCCTCTCCCTGGGGAGAAGAGAGGCAGACTCTGGGCCTCCTGGTGGAAGTGCTGGAGCTCACAAGACAGGTGCTGCTCCTAGCAGGGTGTGACTGATTGTGGGCACCTGTCCTCCAGTCACCTCCAGAGCTGCAGTCTGTAAATTCACACATTATGCTCCACTCACATCTACAGTGGCATGTAACCGTTTATCCCCTGCTGGTCAGAATCACTGTTATTGTGAACAGTGAAGAGAGCTGAAGATGAAATGATCTGTAAAAGGCCTAAAGTTACAGATGTCGCCTCTCCTTGGTGTTTTAGGCAATAAAAATATATATTTTTTTCATCGTTTACATTTTAAAAATTACAAAAAGGAAAATGAGCAGATGAAAAAGTTTGTGCACCCTGCATGGTTAGTACAAGTATCAGCCTGTAAACGCTTTCTGTATCCAGACACGAGTCTTTCAGTTCTTGTGTGAGGGATTTTCCTCCGTTCTTCCTTGTAGAATTCCTCCAGTTCTGTGAGATTCCTGGGGCGTTTTGCTTCCTCTGCTATTTTGAGGTTTCGCCACAGATTTTCAATGATGCTGAGATCAGGGGACTGTGAGGGCCATTGTAAAACCTTCAGTTTGCCCCTTTTCAGGTCTATTGTGGATTGTGACGTGTGTTTAGGACCATTCTCCATATGTAGCAGCCATCCTCTTCCTCTTTTCACCTTCAGCTTTTTTACAGATGTTTTTTTCAAGAATTTGTTGAAATTTCATTGAATCCATTCTTCACTCTACCCTTGAAATTTTCCCCAAGCTATTGGCTGCAACACAGTGCAAAGAATGATCCTCCCCCATGCTTAATGGTTGGCGAGATGTTATTTTCCTGACATTCTGTGCCCTTTTTTCTCCACCTTTTATCATTGTGGCCACAGAGTTCTATTTTATCCTCATCGGTCCACAGGACTTGTTTCCAAAATGCATCAGGCTTGTTTAGATGTTCTTTGCAGACTTCTAAAGCTGAATTCCATTGATTGGATGCAGGAGAGGTTTTCCCCTGATGACTCTTCCATGAAGGTCATATTTGTGCAGGTGTCTCTGAACAGTAGAACAATGTACCACAACTCCAGAGTCTGCTCAATCTTTCTGAAGGTCTTTTGCAGCCAAGTGGGAGTTCTGATTTGCTTCTCTACCAATCCTATGAGCAGCTCTTGATGAAATTTTCCTTGGTCTTCCAGACCTTATCTTGACCTCCACTGTTTCTGGTAACTGCCATTTTTTAACTACATTACTAAATGAGGAAAAGGCAACATGGAAACGCTTTTCTATCTTCTTATAGCCTTCTCCTGCTTTGTGGGCTCCACCATTTTCCTTTTCAGAATGCTAGGCAGCCGCTTAGAAGAATTCAAAGCTGCTGTTTTTTGGTTAGAGGAGGCTGGGTTTTTATAAAGCTGGGAAATTTCCATCATCGGCCTTTCCTAACAATTATAGTGAAGAAGCCATAACCTTAACAGGCTAATTAAGGTCTGAAACCTGGGTCAAAGTTATCTGAGCACACATATATCCAAGGGTGCACAAACCTTGGCATCAGCCAGTTGTCCTTTAAGTAATTTTGAAAATCTAAAAGATGAAATTACTGTATATACTCGAGTATAAGCCGAGATTTTCAGCCCACTTTTTTTGGCTGAAAGTAACCCTCTCGGCTTATACTCGAGTCATACCCAAGGGTCGGCAGGGGAGGGGGAGCGGAGCTTTGTAATAATACTGCTCCTGGCACGGTCCCTGCACGTTTTTTTCCCCCCCGACAGCTTGTTTCTGTAGTGAGCGGTCACATGGTACCGCTCACTACAGTAATGAATATGGACCCGACTCCACTCCCATAGGGGTGGAGCCGCATATTCATTACTGTAATGAGGGGTACCATGTGAAAGCTCACTACAGGAAGAAGCTGCCGGGGTACAGACGTGCAGGGACCGCGCCAGGAGCAGGTGATATAACGCAGTGCGCTATATTCACCTGCTCCCCGTTCCACCGTCGGCGCCGCTGCCTCCTCTACACTGACACTCAGGTCAGAGGGTGCGGTGACGCAATTAGTGCGCGCCGCCCTCTGCCTGAACATCAGTGCACAGGATGGGGAAGACACAGCGGCGGTCGGCGGTGGAATGGGGAGCAGGTGAATATAGCAAGTGCCGAGGGCCTGAGAGGTGAGTATGCGATTTTTTTATTCTTTTAATCGCAGCAACAGCATATGGGGCAAATGTCTGTATGGAGCATCTTATGGGGCCATAATCCACATTTGTGCAGCATTGTATGGGGCATATTTTAATATGGAGCATCTTATGGGGCCATCATGAACTGTATGGAGCATTATATGGGGCTCCTGATTTAATATGGACATTCAAAAACACTTAACCTACTGATGTCTCAATTAATTTTACTTTTATTGGTATCTATTTTTATTTTTGACATTTACCAGTAGCTGCTGCATTTCACATCCCAGGCTTATACTCGAGTCAATAAGTTTTCCCAGTGTTGGCTTATACTCAAGTACATACGAGATATAGATAGATAGATAGAATTTTCCTTCTCACCCCAAATGGGGGTGGTCTTTGTTGTCCTTCCTCATTCTCGAGTCCTCCTGGGAGTTTGAGGGTTCTGCGCAGGATCTTAGCTGTTCCCAGCATTGCGCTTTTCTGGACAGAGCTCAGATGTTGCTCCTGGGATCTGTTGCAGCCATCCTTCCTCTTAGGGGTCACTGCTCCACGTGCTACGATCACCACTGGAATCACTGTTGCCTCCACACCTTCTCCAGTTCTCCTCTGAGGCCCTGGTGTTTCTCCAGCTTCTCATATTCCTTCTTTCTGATGTTGCTGCCTCATCTATTATCATTGCTGTCCTCTGCTCCTTGTCTACTATCACAACGTCTGGTTGGTTAGCCAACACCTGCTTATCCATCTGGATCTTTAGATCCCACAGGATTTTAGCCCCTTCATTCTCCACCATTTCTCTGGGGTCTCCCACCTGGACTTAGCCCATACGCTGTGCAGATGTTCCTGTATACAGTTCCCGCTCCTTGGTTGTGGCGTTCGGTAGACGCTGTTCCTGCATTTCGCATCCTGCCATTGTGTGTTGGACGATTTCTGAGGTTTCTTTGCATAGTCTGCACCTTGGGTCTTGTCTTGTAGATTCCGGCTTCTATGGATCTGGTCCTTGGTGCTCGCTCTTTTGCCGCTATGATCAGTGCCTCTGTCTCGGAGTCCAGCTTTCTCCAGCCATTGGTAGGATTTCTCCATGTCAGCCGCCTCCATTATCTGTCGATGGTACGTCCCATGCAGCGGCTTGTCTTGCCATGGTGCTTCATGGTCCTGCTCCTTCCAGATCTGTTGCTGCCTTAGGCTCTCTCAGCATCTCATCGTTTGGAGCCATTCTCCTGCTGTATTCCTGGATACTCTGTCATGATCTCCATGGCCAGAGAACATAGCATAAGCCTATATAGGTACAAGCTCTTGGAAGATGGGAACTGAGCTGACCATGAACTAAACCTACCGCACAACTAGAAGTAGCCAGGTAGCATGTCCTACTTTTTATCCCTAGATGCCCAGCGCCGGCTGGAGAACTAAATAATGCTAGCAGAGGGAAATATTAGACCTAGCTCACCTCTAGAGAAATACCCCGAAAGGAGACAGAGGCCCCCCACATATATTGGCGGTGAATTAAGATGAAATAACAAACGCAGCAGGAAAATAGGTTTAGCAAATTTGAGGTCCACTTACTAAATAGCAGAAGACAGAAAGATCACTTTCATGGTCAGCTGAAAACCCTAACAAAACACCATCCAGAAATTACTTTAGGACTCTGGCATTAACTCATAATACCAGAGTGGCAATTCCTGATCACAAGAGCTTTCCAGACACAGTAACGAAACAACAGCTGTGAACTGGAACCAAAAATGCAAAAACAAACATGGACAAAAGTCCAACTTATCTAGTTGTTGTCTAGGAGCAGGAACAAGCACAGAGAGGCTTCTGATAACATTGTTGACCGGCAAGCAACTAACAGAGAAGCCAGGTTATATAGCGACTCCCACATCTTGATGGGAACAGGTGAACAGGGAAGATGATGACACAAGTTTCAATTCCACCAGTAGCCACCGGGGGAGCCCAGAATCCAAATTCACAACAGTACCCCCCCCTCAAGGAGGGGGCACCGAACCCTCACCAGAACCACCAGGGCAATCAGGATGGGCCCTATGAAAGGCACGAACCAGATCGGAGGCATGAACATCAGATGCAGTCACCCAAGAATTATCCTCCTGGCCGTATCCCTTCCACTTGACCAGATACTGGAGTCTCCGTCTGGAAACACGGGAGTCTAGGATTTTCTCCACAACGTACTCCAACGCACCCTCAACCAACACCGGAGCAGGAGGCTCAACGGAAGGCACAACCGGTACCTCATACCTGCGCAATAACGACCGATGAAAAACGTTATGAATAGAAAAGGATGCAGGGAGGTCCAAACGGAAGGAAACAGGGTTAAGAATCTCCAATATCTTATACGGGCCGATGAACCTAGGCTTAAACTTAGGAGAAGAGACCCTCATAGGGACAAAACGAGAAGACAACCACACCAAATCCCCAACACAAAGCCGAGGACCAACACGACGGTGACGGTTGGCAAAAAGCTGAGTCTTCTCCTGGGACAACTTCAAATTGTCCACCACCTGTCCCCAGATCTGATGCAATCTCTCCACCACCGCATCCACTCCAGGACAATCCGAAGATTCCACCTGACCGGAGGAAAATCGAGGATGGAACCCCGAATTACAGAAAAACGGGGACACCAAGGTGGCAGAGCTGGCCCGATTATTGAGGGCGAACTCCGCCAATGGCAAAAAAGCAACCCAATCATCCTGGTCGGCAGACACAAAACACCTCAGATATGTCTCCAGGGTCTGATTAGTCCGCTCGGTCTGGCCATTAGTCTGAGGATGAAAAGCAGACGAAAAAGATAAATCTATGCCCATCCTAGCACAGAATGCCCGCCAAAATCTAGACACAAATTGGGTTCCTCTGTCAGAAACGATATTCTCAGGAATACCATGCAAACGAACAACATTTTGAAAAAACAGAGGAACCAACTCGGAAGAAGAAGGCAACTTGGGCAGGGGAACCAAATGGACCATCTTAGAGAAACGGTCACACACCACCCAGATGACAGACATCTTCTGGGAAACAGGCAGATCTGAAATAAAATCCATCGAGATGTGCGTCCAAGGCCTCTTAGGAATAGGCAAGGGCAACAATAATCCACTAGCCCGAGAACAACAAGGCTTGGCCCGAGCACAAACGTCACAAGACTGCACAAAGCCTCGCACATCTCGTGACAGGGAAGGCCACCAGAAGGACCTTGCCACCAAATCCCTGGTACCAAAAATTCCAGGATGACCTGCCAACGCAGAAGAATGAACCTCAGAGATGACTCTACTGGTCCAATCATCAGGAACAAACAATTTATCAGGTGGACAACGATCCGGTCTATCCGCCTGAAACTCCTGCAAGGCCCGCCGCAGGTCTGGAGAAACGGCTGACAATATCACTCCATCCTTAAGGATACCTGTGGGCTCAGAGTTACCAGGCGAGTCAGGCTCAAAACTCCTAGAAAGGGCATCCGCCTTAATATTCTTAGAACCCGGTAGGTATGACACCACAAAATTAAACCGAGAGAAAAATAATGACCAGCGCGCCTGTCTAGGATTCAGGCGCCTGGCGGTCTCAAGATAAATCAAATTTTTGTGGTCAGTCAATACCACCACCTGATGTCTGGCCCCCTCAAGCCAATGGCGCCACTCTTCAAAAGCCCACTTCATGGCCAAAAGCTCCCGATTCCCAACATCATAATTCCGCTCAGCGGGCGAAAATTTACGGGAGAAGAAGGCACAAGGCCTCATCACGGAGCAGTCAGGACTTTTCTGCGACAACACTGCCCCAGCTCCGATCTCAGAAGCGTCGACCTCAACCTGAAAAGGAAGGGCAACATCAGGCTGACGCAACACAGGGGCAGAAGAAAAACGGCGCTTAAGCTCCCGAAAGGCCTCCACAGCATCAGGAGACCAATCAGCAACATCAGCACCCTGCTTAGTCAAATCGGTCAATGGCTTAGCGACCTCCGAAAAACCAGCAATAAATCGACGATAAAAGTTAGCAAAGCCCAAAAATTTCTGAAGACTCTTGAGAGAAGAGGGCTGCGTCCAATCACAAATAGCTTGAACCTTGACAGGATCCATCTCAATGGAGGAGGGAGAAAAAATATATCCCAAAAAGGAAATCCTCTGAACCCCAAAGACACACTTAGAACCCTTCACACACAAAGAATTAGACCGTAAAACCTGAAAAACCCTCCTGACTTGCTGGACATGAGAGTCCCAGTCATCCGAAAAAATCAGAATATCATCCAGATACACAATCATAAATTTATCCAAATAATCGCGGAAAATATCATGCATAAAGGACTGGAAGACTGAAGGGGCATTTGAAAGACCAAAAGGCATCACCAAATACTCAAAGTGACCCTCGGGCGTATTAAATGCGGTTTTCCACTCATCCCCCTGCCTGATTCGCACCAAATTATACGCCCCACGGAGATCAATCTTAGAGAACCACTTGGCCCCCTTTATGCGAGCAAACAAATCAGTCAGCAACGGCAATGGGTATTGATACTTAACCGTGATTTTATTCAAAAGCCGATAATCAATACATGGTCTCAAAGAGCCGTCTTTTTTTGACACAAAGAAAAAACCGGCTCCTAAGGGAGATGACGATGGACGAATATGTCCCTTTTCCAAGGACTCCTTTATATATTCTCGCATAGCAGCATGTTCAGGCACAGACAGATTAAACAAACGACCCTTTGGGTATTTACTACCCGGGATTAAATCTATGGCACAATCGCACTCTCGGTGCGGAGGTAGCGAACCAAGCTTGGGTTCTTCAAAGACGTCACGATAGTCAGACAGGAACTCAGGAATTTCAGAGGGAATAGATGATGAAATGGAAACCAAAGGTACGTCCCCATGAGTCCCCTTACATCCCCAGCTCAACACAGACATAGCTTTCCAGTCGAGGACTGGGTTATGAGACTGCAGCCATGGCAATCCTAACACCAAATTATCATGTAGATTATACAGCACCAGAAAGCGAATTATCTCCTGGTGATCCGGATTAATACGCATAGTTACTTGTGTCCAGTATTGTGGTTTATTATTAGCCAATGGGGTGGAGTCAATCCCCCTCAGAGGAATAGGAGTCTCCAAAGGCTCTAAATCATACCCACAGCGACTGGCAAAGGACCAATCCATAAGACTCAAGGCGGCGCCAGAGTCGACATAGGCGTCCGTGGTAATGGATGACAAAGAGCAAATCAGGGTCACAGATAGAATAAATTTAGACTGTAAAGTGCCAATGGAAACAGATTTATCAAGTTTTTTAGTGCGCTTAGAGCATGCTGATATAACATGAGTAGAATCACCACAATAGAAACACAACCCATTTTTCCGTCTAAAATTCTGCCGCTCGCTTCTGGACAGAATTCTATCACACTGCATACTTTCTGGCGTCTTCTCAGTGGATACCGCCAGATGGTGCACAGGTTTGCGCTCCCGCAGACGCCTATCGATCTGAATAGCCATTGTCATGGACTCATTCAGACCCGCAGGCACAGGGAACCCCACCATGACATCCTTAATGGCATCAGAGAGACCCTCTCTGAAAGTCGCCGCCAGGGCGCACTCATTCCACTGAGTAAGCACAGACCATTTACGGAATCTTTGGCAGTAAATTTCAGCTTCATCTTGCCCCTGAGATAGGGACATCAAAGTTTTTTCTGCCTGAAGCTCCAAATGAGGTTCCTCATAAAGCAACCCCAAGGCCAGAAAAAACGCATCCACATTGAGCAACGCAGGATCCCCTGGTGTCAATGAGAAAGCCCAGTCTTGAGGGTCGCCCCGGAGCAAGGAAATCACAATCCTGACCTGCTGTGCAGGGTCCCCGGCAGAGCGAGATTTCAGGGACAAAAATAACTTGCAATTATTTCTAAAATTCTGAAAACCAGATCTATTCCCCGAAAAAAATTCCGGCAAAGGAATTTTCGGCTCAGATACTGGAGCATGAACAACAAAATCTTGCAAATTTTGTACCTTCGTGGCGAGATCATTCAAACCTGCAGTTACACTCTGAAGATCCATTACAAACAGGTGAACACAGAGCCATTCAAAGATTAGAAGGAGAGAAAGAAAAAAGAAAGACTGCAGAATAGACAGACTGGCAAGGGGTCCAATTAAGAGCACACTCCAAACTAGAAAAAAAAAAAAAATTCTCAGCAGACTTCTTTTTTCTCTCCTTTCTCAGCCAAGGATTTTAACCCTTTAGTGGGCCGGTCAAACTGTCATGATCTCCATGGCCAGAGAACATAGCATAAGCCTATATAGGTACAAGCTCTTGGAAGATGGGAACTGAGCTGACCATGAACTAAACCTACCGCACAACTAGAAGTAGCCAGGTAGCATGTCCTACTTTTTATCCCTAGATGCCCAGCGCCGGCCGGAGAACTAAATAATGCTAGCAGAGGGAAATATTAGACCTAGCTCACCTCTAGAGAAATACCCCGAAAGGAGACAGAGGCCCCCCACATATATTGGCGGTGAATTAAGATGAAATAACAAACGCAGCAGGAAAATAGGTTTAGCAAATTTGAGGTCCACTTACTAAATAGCAGAAGACAGAAAGATCACTTTCATGGTCAGCTGAAAACCCTAACAAAACACCATCCAGAAATTACTTTAGGACTCTGGCATTAACTCATAATACCAGAGTGGCAATTCCTGATCACAAGAGCTTTCCAGACACAGTAACGAAACAACAGCTGTGAACTGGAACCAAAAATGCAAAAACAAACATGGACAAAAGTCCAACTTATCTAGTTGTTGTCTAGGAGCAGGAACAAGCACAGAGAGGCTTCTGATAACATTGTTGACCGGCAAGCAACTAACAGAGAAGCCAGGTTATATAGCGACTCCCACATCTTGATGGGAACAGGTGAACAGGGAAGATGATGACACAAGTTTCAATTCCACCAGTAGCCACCGGGGGAGCCCAGAATCCAAATTCACAACAATACTCCTGGTTTCATCCGTGATGGTGGCTTGGATGCTTATCAGGCCTCGACCACCCTCCTTTCTGCTGGCGTACAATCTTTGGGTGTTAGACTTAGGGTGGAGACCTCCATGCATTGTGAGGAGCTCTCGTGTCTTTTGGCCAGCACTGTTCACAATAACAGTAATTTTGACCAGGGGTGCACAAACTTTTACATGTTGCTGTACTACAGTCACACCTAAAGCTGCAATAAATAAAAAATTACATTTTCTGCACCAGCCACATCTAGAGCTGTTGTCACCATTTTCCTTTACCCTCTTTGAACATCCGGACCCCTCTGTGGTTCTTCATCAGTCTGGCGTCTGCCGGTGGCATCAGCGTGGTCGTGGGGAGGAGAGTGGTGAACCCCTTATCCAGAGTCCAGATGGAACGTCCCACGTCGATCTGTAGGAAGGCCGAACCACTGTTTCCTGTTCACGGGGGCGGACACAACACATGAGAGCAGAGACACCCAGTCACACACAAGCTGGAACACCAAGATCTGCTCCAACTGCGGCACCTATATCAATGTAGCCGATGTGACAGGCTCGATCCAACTGTAACTCCACCCGGAGCTGCCGGCTGCGGTCCCGGGGACAGCTGAGCCACGCTGGGTGAGGTTGTCTATCAGGAGATTCTCCACCGGATGTTTTGGGCCTTGCAACAGGTGGAAAGAGAAGTGTGTAACCTGCACGTCGAGGCTCCTGCAATACAAATAGGAGAGCAGAACGTCGGGGCCACGTGAAGACCGAAACTGGGATCATAAACACAAAAGAAATGCTGTCACAGCAGGCAGTAAAGCGAGCGGGTAATCCGCCTGCAGTGTATGTGCCGCCATCTAGTGGCCAAAGGTAACACACACAAGAAGATGGAAATATTAGGGGGGTTTTGCTCAATTAAAAAACAAAAAAATAAATGAAGCAACAAGTGAGTTGTGTGAGCCCGAGAGACCGAGGTTTAGCCCTAAAAATAAGAATTGTAGAATAAACAAATCATGGACACGTCGGGCGCGGCCTCAGGAGCTGCAGAGGTCAGCTGTGCTACACTGCCGGCATCCGCCTGTACCAGGAGCAGCTCCCGGCCCACTGACATTAGGGCGACCACAATCCCGGCGGGGGAGACAGCGCGCCATGTTGTGCTCACAGTCACTACGGGCAGCCGTACACTGGGGGGGGGGGCAGGGCGGCGACCGCGCACTCTGGGGGGGGAGGGCAGGGACCGCACTCTGGGGGGGGGCAGGGACCGCACTCTGGAGGGGGGGCAGGGACCGCACTCTGGGGGGGGGGGCAGGGACCGCACTCTGGGGGGGGGGCAGGGACCGCACTCTGGGGGGGGGGGCAGGGACCGCACTCTGGGGGGGGGGCAGCGACCGTGCACTCTGGGGGGGGGGGCAGGGACCGCACTCTGGGGGGGGCAGGGACCGCGCACTCTGGGGGGGGGGCAGGGACCGCACTCTGGGGGGGGGCAGGGACCGCACTCTGGGGGGGGGGCAGGGACCGCGCACTCTGGGGGGGGGGGCAGGGACCGCACTCTGGGGGGGGGGCAGGGACCGCACTCTGGGGGGGGGGGCAGGGACCGCACTCTGGGGGGGGGGGGGCAGGGACCGCGCACTCGGCGCCATGATGCAGAACACGGTCCGGCTGATTGTACAATGAATTGGTCTCCAGCAAAGTAACGCACAGAAAACGCCATTCACACCTCGGTATTCGGTAACAAGGTGAACCGGCCTGGGTGTACCAACATGGCAGCGTCTACACTGGAGTTGATTTCTTGAGGGGGAGGAGTGATTCCTTGGATCATGACATCACCGGAAAGGGCGGAGCCTCCTTCAGTCCAATGAAGATCCGATAACAGGAAGCTGCTGGTGGAGAAGAAGAGAAGTGAGGAGAGGACCGAGGGGCTGCAGCACGGAGCCGTGTGAGGAGAGGACCGAGGGGCCGCAGCATGGAGCCGTGTGAGCAGAGGACCGAGGGGCCGCAGCATGGAGCCGTGTGAGGAGAGGACCGAGGGGCTGCAGCATGGAGCCATGTGAGGAGAGGACTGAGGAGCTGCAGCATGGAGCCGTGTGAGGAGAGGACCGAGGGGCTGCAGCATGGAGCAGTGTGAGGAGAGGACCGAGGGGCTGCAGCACGGAGCCGTGTGAGGAGAGGACCGAGGGGCTGCAGCATGGAGCCGTGTGAGGAGAGGACCGAGGAGCTGCAGCATGGAGCCGTGTGAGGAGAGGACCGAGGGGCCGCAGCATGGAGCCGTGTGAGGAGAGGACCGAGGGGCTGCAGCATGGAGCCGTGTGAGGAGAGGACCGAGGGGCTGCAGCACGGAGCCAGTGTGAGGAGAGGACCGAGGGGCTGCGGCATGGAGCCGTGTGAGGAGAGGACCGAGGGGCCGCAGTACGGAGCCAGTGTGAGGAGAGGACCGAGGGGCTGCAGCATGGAGTCGTGTGAGGAGAGGACCGAGGGGCTGCAGCATGGAGCAGTGTGAGGAGAGGACCGAGGGGCTGCAGCACGGAGCCGTGTGAGGAGAGGACCGAGGGGCTGCAGCATGGAGCCGTGTGAGGAGAGGACCGAGGAGCTGCAGCATGGAGCCGTGTGAGGAGAGGACCGAGGGGCCGCAGCATGGAGCCGTGTGAGGAGAGGACCGAGGGGCTGCAGCATGGAGCCGTGTGAGGAGAGGACCGAGGGGCTGCAGCACGGAGCCAGTGTGAGGAGAGGACCGAGGGGCTGCGGCATGGAGCCGTGTGAGGAGAGGACCGAGGGGCCGCAGTACGGAGCCAGTGTGAGGAGAGGACCGAGGGGCTGCAGCATGGAGTCGTGTGAGGAGAGGACCGAGGGGCTGCAGCATGGAGCCGTGTGAGGAGAGGACCGAGGGGCTGCGGCATGGAGCCGTGTGAGGAGAGGACCGAGGGGCCGCAGCACGGAGCCAGTGTGAGGAGAGGACCGAGGGGCTGCAGCATGGAGTCGTGTGAGGAGAGGACCGAGGGGCTGCAGCATGGAGCCGTGTGAGGAGAGGACCGAGGAGCTGCAGCATGGAGCCCTGTGAGGAGAGGACCGAGGGGCTGCAGCATGGAGTCGTGTAAAGAGAGGACCGAGGAGCTGCAGCATGGAGCCGTGTGAGGAGAGGACCTGCAGCATGGAGCCGTGTGAGGAGAGGACCGAGGGGCTGCAGCATGGAGCCGTGTGAGGAGAGGACCGAGGGGCTGCGGCATGGAGCCGTGTGAGGAGAGGACCGAGGGGCCGCAGCACGGAGCCAGTGTGAGGAGAGGACCGAGGGGCTGCAGCATGGAGTCGTGTGAGGAGAGGACCGAGGGGCTGCAGCATGGAGCCGTGTGAGGAGAGGACCGAGGAGCTGCAGCATGGAGCCCTGTGAGGAGAGGACCGAGGGGCTGCAGCATGGAGTCGTGTGAAGAGAGGACCGAGGAGCTGCAGCATGGAGCCGTGTGAGGAGAGGACCGAGGGGCTGCAGCATGGAGCCGTGTGAGGAGAGGACCGAGGGGCTGCAGCATGGAGCCCTGTGAGGAGAGGACCGAGGGGCTGCAGCATGGAGTCGTGTGAGGAGAGGACCGAGGAGCTGCAGCATGGAGTCGTGTGAGGAGAGGACCGAGGGGCCGCAGCACGGAGCCGTGTGAGGAGAGGACCGAGGGGCCGCAGCACGGAGCCGTGTGAGGAGAGGATCGAGGAGCTGCAGCATGGAGCCGTGTGAGGAGAGGACCGAGGAGCCACAGCACGGAGCCGTGTGAGGAGAGGACCGAGGGGCCGCAGCATGGAGCCGTGTGAGGAGAGGACCGAGGGGCCGCAGCATGGAGCCGTGTGAGGAGAGGACCGAGGGGCCGCAGCACGGAGCCGTGTGAGGAGAGGACCGAGGGGCCGCAGCACGGAGCCGTGTGAGGAGAGGATCGAGGAGCTGCAGCATGGAGCCGTGTGAGGAGAGGACCGAGGAGCCACAGCACGGAGCCGTGTGAGGAGAGGACCGAGGGGCCGCAGCATGGAGCCGTGTGAGGAGAGGACCGAGGGGCCGCAGCATGGAGCCGTGTGAGGAGAGGACCGAGGGGCCGCAGCATGGAGCCGTGTGAGGAGAGGACCGAGGAGCCGCAGCATGGAGCCGTGTGAGGAGAGGACCGAGGAGCCGCAGCACGGAGCCGTGTGAGGAGAGGACCGAGGGGCTGCAGCACGGAGCCGTGTGAGGAGAGGACCGAGGGGCTGCAGCATGGAGCCGTGTGAGGAGAGGACCGAGGGGCTGCAGCATGGAGCCGTGTGAGGAGAGGACCGAGGGGCTGCAGCATGGAGCCGTGTGAGGAGAGGACCGAGGGGCTGCAGCATGGAGCCGAGTGAGGAGAAGACCGAAGGGCTGCACCGTGGACCCTTGTACAAGGGAATTGGGATCAGGACTCGGTGTGATGCGCTGAGGATGTAATGTGGAAAGGGGTTGGTGTCAATTGAGCAAAAGGAAGATGATGAGGGGCTGTGGGGAATGGAAGGATGATGAGGGGCCGTGTGTGGGGGGATGATGAGGGGCTTTGGGGAATGGAAGGATGATGAGGGGCCGTGTGTGGGGGATGATGAGGGACTGTGTTGGGGATGGGAGGATGATGAGGGGTTGTGGGGGGGATCATACATACTGGTTTGCTGTAAAGTGAATGGGGTGATGTAACTCCCGTGTACACAGAATAGAAAAAAAACAGCTTACCGGAGCTCAGAAGCAGAGTCCCTGGGACCAAATGTAAATAAAATCTGAAGAAAGTCCAGCTGATAGGAAATGAAACAATTTAGTGGAAAAGAGATGAAAAATGAAAATGTGTTAATTTGCAGAGAGCATAGCAACACGAGGCCATGTGTGTCTGAAATGCGCGTTTCTATGCTGTCTCTGCAATTTAGCACGTTTTCATTTTTTATCTCTATTCCAATAAATGTAGCAATTTCCAAGAAGCTGGATTTTCTTTACATTTGTAATTCTCCTGTGTTGGGAGGTGGGGATGTCGCTCTCGTGAGGCTGCATGTTGGGGGCTGTGTTGGGGAAGCCGTCACTCCTGTGCTTTTTGTTACATATCGCTAACGTGGCTTAGGCTACTTTCACATTTCCATCTTCTGGGCTCCGTCGCAATCCGTCGTTATGGGCAAAAAACGGATCCTGCAAATGTGCTTGCAGGATGCGTTTTTGTGCCCATAGACTTGTATTAGCAACGGATGGGCACACGTCGCATCAGTCATGCGAAAGATCCGTCGTGTTTTGGCGGACGCGATGCACAAAAAAAGTTCAGTGTAACATTTTTTTGTGCGATTTGTCTGCCATTTCTGACCGCGCAAGCGTGGCTGGAACTCTGCCCCCTCCTCCCCGCTCATCACAATGGGCAGCGAATGCCCACGTTGTGCTAAATTTAGCACAACGTCCGACAGTTTGCGACGGCCCCGTACCGACTGAAGTGTGAAAGTAGCCTTAGTTGTACATATTGGTTTGTAAAGTTTATTGTTAGACTTGTATGTATAAATATATGTATATTTTTCTCCTTTTGTTAAGACTTATTTATTTGTTTTTAATAAAACTGTTTGAGAACTATGGGTTGAATTTTTATTTCTAAAGCTCGGGGTCTGTTCACACATTGCAATTTGTTGGGGAAACAATCTGCAGCAAAGTCCTCACCAGTAGACCTGCACTAAATAATTCAGATCTCACTGACAATTTATTTCCGGTCCTCAGCAGCATTTAGCATATTCTGACTAGAAGAGGCAATTTTTACCCCCACATTTGGGAGGAAAATTGGGGTGTGTTTTATAGTCTGAATATAGCTTGTGGGGGGGGGGGGGCACAGTTGTGGAGCAGGGTCACAGGGGCAGGGTCACCGCTGCAGGAAACCAGTAGCAGAAGTGGAGTGAGGCTGAAGGACCTTAGCCAAGATCCCAATCTGTGCACGCAGCCGTTTTCCTGAAGCCCGACCATTTCTTCCAGCCCAGGACTTGCAGCGCTGGGACGCTCTCTCCTCCCACCCAGGGCCTGCACCACCGCCGCCGGTTTTATGCAGCACGGACCCTGCCTCCTGTCACCCCAATCCACTGCTCCCTATGTTGGCTATTGTCAATACGGACTGTAATATCCAAATGTTATCAATTTTTTTTTTCCTCACCAAAATTTGGGGTGCTTCTTACAGTTCAAAAATACAGTAAAAAAAACCCATGAAGATCGCTTATGTATCCAATTTCTTAGTTCCTAGCGATGTTTCTCGGTGTACGTCGGCCTCCTGTGGCCACTTACCATTCTCTGTCACCCATACAGCCTGGTCCGTTTTAGGTCCTATAGGACAACACTATATAATGGATGTTTATAAAAGGGCCATCAGTCTCTGAGGGTCTGACTGCGGGTGCCCCCACTGCTCCATAGCACAGACTCTGGCAGAGGTCACATTACATATGTTACAGAGGGGTAAAAATACTCCCCTTAATAATTTTGAAGAGTATTTTTAGCCAAGAAGGACATAATTTGCAGTAACACAAATCTATGTACATAGTGTTAGGTGCTGGGATTCTTCCTCTGCACAGGATAGATCCCAGGCCTTGTCTTCCTCTGTGGTCTCCCATTCAGTTCCAACTGCAGTGGATGCTGCTCAGCAAAGACGTCGGTCTTGCTCAGACTCAGTCTGTGAGCATGGTTACTGCTGACTCTCTAGGGTCAGCTATGGTAACCAATAATAGACTGCAGCGAGAAATCACTCCTGGGACTAAGTCCAAGATTCGCTCTTCTGGGCATGCCCGTGAGGCGACTCCTCATTGGTGGTCGGCTGTCACATGCTCAGGTCCTGGTCTAGCTCTGGATTGTCCTGTGAGCAAGGTCCTCTCTGATTAAATCTACAAAAAAATATTTGGCGCGCCTCTCGGTGCGCTAAGATCATTTATGTTCTGTGAGAGTGTGGAACCTAACGGTAGTGTGACTTGTTTGCATGTGCACAGGGCAGGCCTAGAGCCTTTAGAATTCCGGCACCTCCGGAGAGGAGATTTTTTGTGTGAGTTCAGTGCTGGCGTTTAGCCTTTAGAAGTCCAGCTTCTCTGGAGAGGAGTTCCATGTGTGCACGTGCTGTGTCTGAGTCCACTACCAGTTCCCTTGCCTCAGTGAGATAGGAAGCTCCTGTGAAGTCAATGGGGTTCACGTTTAGCGTCTAATCACAGCTCTGCTGCAGAGCATCTTTCCATTGCTGTGTGCGATTGGCACAGCCACATGCTACTCTACTGAGTGACATTAACTCAGTGCGAGTCTGTTACGCTCGCTGCTAGTCCCGCCATTGTCCTCTGAGCTCCATCTGCACGGTGGACCGCGGGTGGCGAACGCACTTTATTATTATAATTTATTTAGTGTGTTCCGCCCACCCTAACACATAGTACACATCAGACCTGGGCATAGTGCAGCACTCTGGAGCTCCGGCCCTCTGGCTGTTCCTGTCTGGCACGTGGACTGAGAAAATTGCGGCCCACGGGCTGCACCATTTCTCAGCGACCAAGCTTGCTCCAGAAATTCTAGGCTATAGATTTTGCAGGACTACTTTGCAAGTGGCATTTGCGGGTGACATTTGCAAGCCCCTAAGGTGCCAACAGCAGAAACAAACAAAAGGGACCCAATTTTAACTATTTCGCCCCAAAGCCTGCTTTTACCTCCCTGACCAGGCTAATTTTTACAATTCTGACCACTGTCACTTTAGGTCATGACGCTGGAACGTTTAAATGGATCCCACTGATTCTGAGATTCTTTTCTCGTGACATATTGTACTTCATGATAGTGGTAACATTTCTCTGATATGACTTGCCTTTATTTGAGAAAATTTAGCAGTTTTCAAATTTTTAAGTTTTATGTCCTTAAACCCTTTACCCCCAAGGGTGGTTTGCACGTTAATGACCGGGCCAATTTTTACAATTCTGACCACTGTCCCTTTATGAGGTTATAACCCTGGAACGCTTCAACGGATCCCAGTGATTCTGCCATTGTTTTCTCGTGACATATTTTACTTCATGATAGTGGTAACATTTCTTTGATATTACCTGCGTTTATTTGTGAAAAAAATGGAAATTTGGCGAATATTTCGCAATTTTCCAACTTTTAATTTTTATGCAATTAAATTACAGAGATGTCACACAAAATACTTAAGTAACATTTCCCACATTTCTACATCAGCACAATTTTGGAACCAAAATTTTTTTTTTTGTTAGGGAGTTATAAGGGTTAAAAGTTGACCAGCAATTTCTCATTTTTACAACACCATTTTTTTTTTACGGACCACGTTTCATTTGAAGTCATTTTTAGGGGTCTATGTGATAGAAAATAACCAAGTGTGACACCATTCTAAAATCTGCACCCCTCAAGGTGCTCAAAACTACATTCAAGAAGATTATTAACCCTTCAGGTGTTTCACAGGAATTTATGGAATGTTTAAATAAAAATGAACATTGAACTTTTTTTCACAAAAAATTAATTTCAGCTCCAATTTGTTTTATTTTACCAAGGGTAACAGGAGAAAATGGACCCCAAAAGTTGTTGTACAATTTGTCCTGAGTACGCCGATAACCCATATGTAGGGGTAAACCACTGTTTGGGAGCATGGCAGAGCTCGGAAGCGAAGGGGCACCATTTGACTTTTTAATGCAAAATTGACTGGAATTGAGATGGGACGCCATGTTGCGTTTGGAGAGCCCCTGATGTGCCTAAACATTGACACCCCCCACAAGTGACACCATTTTGGAAAGTAGACCCCCTAAGGAACTTATCTAGATGTGTGGTGAGCACTTTGACCCATTAAGTGATTCACAGAAGTTTACAATGCAGAGCCGTAAAAATAAAAAAATCATGTTTTTTCACAAAAATGATCTTTTCGCCCCCAATTTTTTACTTACCCAGGGGTAAGAGAAGAAATTGGACCTCAAAAGTTGTACAATTTGTCCTGAGCACGCTGATACCCCATATGTGGGGGTAAACCACTGTTCGGGTGCAAGGGAGAGCTCGGAAGGGAAGGAGCGCCATTTGACTTTTCAGTGCAAAATTGACTGGAATTGAGATGGGACGCCATGTTGCGTTTGGAGAGCCACTGATGTGCCTAAACATTGAAACCTCCCACAAGTGACACCATTTTGGAAAGTAGACCCCCTAAGGAACTTATCTGGATGTGTGGTGAGCACTTTGACCCACCATGTGCTTCACAGAAGTTTATAATGTAGAGCTGTAAAAATTAAAATAAGTTTTCCCACAAAAATTATTTTTTAGCCCCCAGTTTTGTATGTTCCCAAGGGTAACAGTTGAAATTGGACCCCAAAATTTGTTGTCCAATTTGTTCTGAGTATGCTGATACACCCAATATGTGAGGGGGGGACCACCGTTTGGGCGCATGGCAGAGCTCGAAAGGGAAGGAGCGCCATTTGGAATGCAGACTTAGATGGATTGGTCTGCAGGCGTCACGTTGCATTTGCAGAGCCCCTGATATAACTTAACAGTAGAAACCCCCCACAAGTGACCCCATATTGGAAACTAGACCCCCAAGGACCTTATCTAGATGTGTTGTGAGAACTTTGAACCCCCAAGTGTTTCACTACAGTTTATAACGCAGAGCCGTGAAAATAAAAAATATTTTTTTTTTCCTCAAATTATTTTTTGGCCCCCAGTTTTGTAGTTTCCCAAGGGTAACAGGAGAAATTGGACCCCAAAAGTTGTCCAATGTGTCCTGAGTACACTGATACCCCATATGTTGGGGTAAACCCCTGTTTGGGCACACGAGAGAGCTCGGAAGGGAAGGAGCACTGTTATACTTTTTCAACGCAGAATTGGCTGGAATTGAGATCGGACGCCATGTCGCATTTGGAGAGCCCCTGATGTGCCTGAACAGTGGAAACTCCCCAATTCTACCTGAAACCCTAATCCAAACACACCCCTAACCCTAATCCCAACGGTAACCCTAACCACACCCCTAACCCTGACACACCCCTAACTCTAATCCCAACCGTAAACGTAATCCTAACCCTAACTTTAGCCCCAACCCTAACCCTAACTTTAGCCCCAACCCTAACTGTAGCCCCAACCCTAACTCTAGCCCTAACCCTAATGGGAAAATAAATACATTTTTTTCATTTTTCCCTAACTAAGGGGGTGATGAAGGGGGGTTTGATTTACTTTTATAGCGTTTTTTTTTTAGCAGATTTTTATGATTGACAGCCGTCGCACACTAAAAGACGCTTTTTATTGAAAAAAATATTTTTTGCGTTACCACATTTTGAGAGCTATAATTTTTCCATATTTTGGTCCACAGAGTCATGTGAGGTCTTGTTTTTTGTGGGACGAGTTGATGTTTTTATTGGTAACATTTTTGGGCATGTGACATTTTTTGATCGCTTTTTATTCCAATTTTTGTGAGGCAGATTTACCAAAAAACGGCTATTCATGAATTTATTTATTTTTTTTTCTTTTGGGGGGGGGCGTTTATACCGTTCCGCGTTTGGTAAAATTGATAAAGCAGTTTTATTCTTCAGGTCAGTACGATTACAGCGATATCTCATTTATATCATTTTTTTATGTTTTGGCGTTTTTTTACGATGAAAACTATTTTATAGAAAAAATAATTATTTTTGCATCGCTTCATTCTTTGGACTATAACTTTTTTACTTTTTCACTGATGATGCTGTATGGCGGCTCATTTTTTGCAGGACAAGATGACGTTTTCAGCGGTACCATGGTTATTTATATCCGTCTTTTTGATCGCGTGCTATTCCACTTGTTCGGCGGTATGATAATAAAGCGGGTTAACTAGTGGGACAGTTTTATAGGTGGGGTCGTTATGGGCGATACGAAATATGTGTACTTTTATTGTTTGTTTTTTTTATTTAGATAAAGGAATGTATTTATTGGAACAATATTTTTTTTATTATTTATTTAGGAATTATTTTTTTTTTCACGTGTAATTTTTTTTTTTTTTTACTTTGCCCCAGGGGGGGGACATCACTGTAAAGTGTCAGATCGCTGATCTGACACTTTGCTGTGCACTGTGTCAGATCAGCGATCTGACATGCACAGCAGGGAGGCTTCCCGGCGCCTGCTCTGAGGAGGCGCTGTGAAGCCACCTCCCTTCAGGACCCGGATGCAGCCCCGCGGCCATTTTGGATCCGGGCCTGCAGGGAGGAGGAGGTAAGAGACCCTTGCAGCAACGTGATCACATCGCGTTGCTCCGAGGGTCTCAGGGAAGCACGTAGGGAGCCCCCTCCCTGCGCGATGCTTCCCTATACCGCCGGAACACTGCGATCATGTTTGATCGCAGTATGCCGGGGGTTAATGTGCCGGGGGCAGTCCGTGACCGCTCCTGGCACATAGTGCCGGATGTCAGCTGCTATAGTCAGCTGACACTCGGCCGTGCTCCCCCCGGGAACGCGGCCGATCGCTCTGGACGTACTATTCCGTCCTTGGGAAGTAGGGTCCTCCCCACATGGGCGGAATAGTACGTCCAATGGTAGAAAGGGGTTAAGGCCGGGATTACACATACGCGAGATATGTCCGACTCTCGCAGGTGAAAACCCAGCTCTGGCGCAGGCACTCCGTAGCGGAGCATGCAGCTCCATGTTTTGCTGTGCGGCTGCATGCTCCGCTCCGGAGTGCCAGCGCCAGAGCTGGATTTTCAACTGCGAGACTCAGACTTAGCTCGCGTATGTGTGATCCCAGCCTAAATCAGAGTCATAATGCACAAAATAGTTAATAAATAACATTTTCCACATGCCTACTTTACATCAGCACAATTTTTGAAACATTGTTTTGTTAGGAAGTTAAAAGGGTTAACAGTTGACCAGCGATTTTTCATTTTTACAACAATATTTGCAAATCCATTATTTTTAGGGACCACCTCACATTTGAAGTGACTTTGAGGGGCCTATGTGACAGAAAATACCAAAAAGTGACACCATTCTAACCACTACACCCATCACGGCAGTCAAAACCACATTCAAGAAGTTTATTAACCCTTCAGGTGCTTCACAGGAATTTTTGGATTGTGGAAGGAAAATATAAACATTTAATTTTATTTCACAAAAATCTACCTAATTTTTTTACTTTCGCAAGTTAAACAAGAGAAAATGGACCATATAATTTGTTGTGCAATTTGTCCTGAGCATGCCGATACCCATATGTGGGGGAAATCTACTGTTTGGGCGCACGGCAGAGCTTGGAAGGGAAGGAGCGCCGTTTCACTTTTTGAATGTAAAATTTGCTGGCATAATTTGCAGACACCATGTCACGTTTGGAGAGCCACTAATATGCTTAACCCCTTCACCCCTGGAGCTTTTTTCATTTTCGTTTTTCGCTCCCCTCCTTCCCAGAGCCATAACTTTTTTATTTTTCTGTCAATATGGCCATGTGAGGGCTTATTTTTATCTTTTGAACGATACCATTGGTTTTACCATGCCGTGTAATAGAAAACTGGAAAAAAATTCCAAGTGCGATGAAATTGCAAAAAAAGTGCAATCTCACACTTGTATTTTGTTTGGCTTTTTTGCTAGGTTCACCAAATGCTAAAACTAATGTGCCATTATGATTCTCCAGGTCATTACGAGTTCATAGACACCAAACATGTCTAGGTTCTCTTTTATCTAAGTGGTTAAAAAAAATTGCGCCATTTTCCGATACTCGTAGCGTTTCCAATTTTTGTGACCTGGGGTCGGGTGAGGGCTTATTTTTTGCGTGCCGAACTGGCGTTTTTAGTAATACCATTTTGGTGCAGATGCGTTCTTTTGATCGCCCGTTATTGCATTTTAATTCAATGTTGCAACAACCAAAATAATTTAATTTTGGCGTTTTGATTTTTTTACTCGCTACGCCATTTAGCGATCAGGTTAATCCTATGTTTTTATTGATAGATCGGGCGATTTTAAACGTGGCAATACCAGATATGTGTATGTTTGATTTTTTTTTTTTTTTTTATTTTGATTGAGGCGAAATGGGGGTGATTTGAACTTTTATATATTTTTTATTTTTTTAATATTTTTAAACACTTTTTTTTTAAATTTTGGCATGCTTCAATAGCCTCCATAGGAGCCTAGAAGCATGCACTACACGATCGCCTCTGCTACATAGAGGTGAAGCACAGATCACCTCTATGTAGCAGAAATGCAGGGTTGCTTTGAACGCCGACCACAGGGTGGCACTCAAAGCAATCTGCCTTCAACAACCATAGAGGTCTCAAGGAGACTTCTCGTTGTTATAGCAATGCAGCGATGACCTCCGATTATGTGACGGGGGTCAGCGCTGCGACTATTTCCAGCCGCGCGGCCGGGAGCGCTAGTGAAATGCCGCTGTCAGCATTTGACGGCGGCATTTAACTAGTTAATGAGCGCGGGCGGATCGCGATTCCGCTCGCGCTCATTGCGCGCACATGTCAGCTGTACAAAACAGCTGACATGTCGCGGCTTTGAGGTGGGCTCCCCACCGGAGCCCACCTCAAAGCGGGGGTTCTGCCAGCTGACGTACTATTCCGTCAGCTGGCAGAAAGGGGTTAAACAGTGGAAATCACCAACAAGTGACACTATTTTGGAAACTAGACCCCTTAGGGAACTTATCTAGACGTGTATTGAGAACCTTGAACCCACAGGTGCTTCACAGAAGTTTGTAACGTAGAGCCGTGAAAATAAAAAAAATCACATTTTTCCCAGATAAATCTTTTTTACCCAACTGTTTTGGTGCACGGCAGGGCTTGGAAGGGAAGGAGCCATGTGACTTTTTGAGTGTAAAATTGTCTGGAATAATTAGACACCATGTCGCGTTTGGAGAGCACCTAATGTGCGTAAACAGTGGAAACCTCCCAGAAGTGACTTCATTTTGGAAACTAGACCCCTTTGGGAACTGATGTAGATGTATATTGAACACCTTGAACCCCCAGGTGCTTCACAGAAGTTTATAATGTTAAGCCGAGAAAATGAAAAAAAATCAAATTTTTCCCACAAAAATCTTTTTGACCTCCAAATTTTGAATTTTCTCAAGGGTAACAGGAGAAAATGGACCACAAAATTTGTTGTGCAACTTCTCCTGAGTTTACCGATATCCCATATGTCCTCAAAAACTACTTTTGAGCCACAGTTCACAGCTCAGAAGGAAAGAAACGCTATATTATAGTGCAGATTTTGCTGCACTTGTTTGAGGGTGACATGTTACATTGGCAGAGCCCCTGTGGTGCCAACACGGCAGACCTCTCAATGAATTCATCTAGGGGCGCAGTGATCACATTGACACCACAGGTGTGTCACAGACTTTTATACCATTGTTTAGTGAAGAAAAAATCATTTACATCTTTACCAAGATTGTGTGTTTGCCCCAAGTTTTACATTTTCATCCTGGGAAATGGGTAAAAATGGCCCCAAAATTTGTCCCACAATTTCTACTGAACATGGTAATACCCCATATGTGGCTGCACAATACTACTTAGCCATACGGAGAGACTCGGGAGGGACAGAGCGCTATTTGCCTCCTGGAACTCCTACAATAGTTTGCGGATTCCATATACAGAGCCCCTTAGTGATAGAAAAGCAGAATCCCTCCTCAAGTGACCCCATTTTGAAAATTATAACCCATTGGGAATTTATCTACAGATATAGTGATGATTTTCATTTCATGGGTGTTTTCCAGAAAGAAGCAGCAGTGGATGTTGCTGAGTGAAAATTGCAAACTGCCGATGTAGTGACCAATATAATCCCCCAAAAGAAAGACTGCAATAAAAGACAATATTTAAAAAAATTTTTTACTTCATTGAAAATAATACCAAATATTAAAAAATTATTAATATTATTATACAGCTGATCATAGGAGCACATAGAATAATATTGCAAAGCAAGCACAACAATTAATAATACATATACCAATACACCATGCGAAAAGATGTGTATAAAGAATGTGGATAATACTCAGAAAACAATGTGAAAAAAAACAAAATATCATACACTATAAATTATATTTATATTTTAATGTCTAGTGTATAAACCTGAATAAGTGACAAACCAAACCACACTACGTAAATAATAATAATTGATGAATGTTGTCAAAAAAGTGCAACACTGCTAATACTAAAGGTTGTAATGGGTGTGTCCCAATAAAAAAGTGCAACAGTGCTAATACTAAAGGTCGTAATGGGTGTGTCCTAAAAAAAGTGCAACAGTGCTAATACTAAAGGTCGTAATGGGTGTGTCCTAATAAAAAAGTGCAACAATGCTAATACTAAAGGTTGTAATGGGTGTGTCCCAATAAAAAAGTGCAACAGTGCTAATACTAAAGGTCGTAATGGGTGTGTCCCAATAAAAAAGTGCAACAATGCTAATACTAAAGGTCGTAATGGATGTGTCCCAATATAAAAGTGCAATGGTGCTGATACTAAAGGTAATGGGTGTGTCCTAATAAAAAAGTGCAACAGTGCTAATACTAAAGGTCGTAATGGATGTGTCCCAATATAAAAGTGCAATGGTGCTAATACTAAAGGTCGTAATGGGTGTGTCCCAAATAAAAAAGTGCAACGGTGCTAATACTAAAGGTCGTAATGGGTGTGTCCCAATAAAAAAGTGCAATGGTGCTAATACTAAAGGTCGTAATGGGTGTGTCCCAATAAAAAAGTGCAACAATGCTAATACTAAAGGTCGTAATGGATGTGTCCCAATATAAAAGTGCAATGGTGCTAATACTAAAGGTCGTAATGGGTGTGTCCCAATAAAAAAGTGCAATGGTGCTGATACTAAAGGTCGTAATGGGTGTGTCCCAATAAAAAAGTGCAATGGTGCTAATACTAAAGGTCGTAATGGATGTGTCCCAATATAAAAGTGCAATGGTGCTAATACTAAAGGTCGTAATGGGTGTGTCCCAATAAAAAAGTGCAATGGTGCTGATACTAAAGGTCGTAATGGGTGTGTCCCAATAAAAAAGTGCAATGGTGCTGATACTAAAGGTCGTAATGGGTGTGTCCTAATAAAAAAGTGCAACAGTGCTAATACTAAAGGTCGTAATGGGTGTGTCCTAATAAAAAAGTGCAACAGTGCTAATACTAAAGGTCGTAATGGGTGTGTCCCAATAAAAAAGTGCAATGGTGCTAATACTAAAGGTCGTAATGGGTGTGTCCCAATATAAAAGTGCACTGGTGCTAATACTAAAGATTATACTGAGTATATCCCAGATAAGAATCGCTTTACAAAGGCAGTAATCTAGAACACTACCATGCAAGAAGTAATGTAAAGTGCTGCAGTGCCAAGAGAATAAATACACATTTCGATAGCAGGTGAATGTACAAATAAATGAAGGGCTCCTCATACCGATCGTGCTCCTGGTCACCGCGTGTTTCAGCACTTGCCTTCTTCCGGGGCTTATACAAAGTAACAGGGAGGCATGCAGATTTATACAGCAGTGGGCCAATCAGAACTAAGTAATGCACGCAGAGCGATGTAAGAGAACCACCAATCACATGCACCCGGCGTCACCCTGACAACACACAACAAGGCCCGTAACCCCGCCCACATGAATCATGTGAACGGCCGAGAGTGCGTCGCCAAGGAGATAGACGCCAGAGTGAATGCAAACAGCGACAGGGAAAGCCGCGCAAGCGCACCACCACCTGCATGAAACTTAGGTATAACACACATAAAAGACGCATAGAATAAACTGAGAATCAATGCGCCGCCACCTGCATAGAATTGGAATATAACTCAGATGGCGCCAGATCAATGAATAGAGCAATTTATATGAATCTGTTATAAGAATAAATAAACAATTGGACAAAAATAAGATAAATAATAATAAATAAATAATAAACAAATATGTAAAAATGGAAAATAAAAAATTACGAAAAATAAAAATATATAAATAATGAATGAAAAATAGTAATGATAATTATGAATTATGGTAATTAATAATATATGAATAGATATATTAAATAATAAATAGTAAATAAATAATAGATAATACAAAAAATAATACTGAAATGAAGAAAAGTAAATAAATAAATAAAAAAAATATATATATAAAAATAATAAATAAATGAAAAAATAAATAATAATAAATTATTATAAATTACCAGTAATCACAATTACATCCAGGAATTATACAAATACTTCTTATTTCATATGTGTCAAAGTATATCAAAAAGTGTCCATCAAAGTAAAATCCATCAAAATAAATCCATTCAACACAATAAAAAAGAGCAAAGAATCCGCACCACTGCAGTAAAGGTTCACTGCACCTCACACTCAAACCAGCCACGTGCCGTAAACGCCCCAAGAGGATCGGGTGCTCAATCTGAAAAAAGTGTGCAAAAAAATTCCAATGAAATAAGAAAACTGAGAGCACTCACCGTCCTAAAAATCAGTCCTTTATTGAAACGGAAGACTCTTCAGCAGGGGAGAATGTGAATAGTGACAGACGACGGCCGTTTCGCGCTACTGCGCTTCCACAGGTCCTACCTGATTTTTAGGATGGTGAGTGCTCTGTTTTCTTATTTCATTGAAATCCATTCAACAGATCCATCCATTGATATTCAGAATCTTCTTATTATTCTTTCAACTGAAGTTGGTCCCAGAGTGAAGAATACAACAGCCCAATATGCTAAAAAATAAATAAAATAAATCAATATGTGATATATTATAAAATCTAAAATATGCATACATCATAACAATAAAAAACTATTTTTTTACACTTGATGATCAGAGAAATGGTGAATAACTTAAAGTCTCATTGAGACCCAGAGGTTGCAGTGTATGGAGAGTCCAAATCCACCTAGTTTCTTTTGAGCGAGTCTGCAGCTAATATTGCCACCATGTAGATCTGTAATAATTCTATCAATACCAATTACCCGGGGGCCAGTTGTATCACAGTCATGATAGATCTTAAAATGTCAGGTTCTGTTTTATTTTTCTTATGTCTTTAATGTGGGATTCTTGCAGGAAAGTTCTGGTGAAACGACAAAGGGATTTGTAAAACCCACGTCAGTGTCAGTGACCGGTAAGATCGGCGTATAAATCTTATTTCACTCATTGGAGGGTCACAAAAATGACTTCTTTGCAACCATTTTTATTAACGTTCCTTCTCTTTTCCAAGAATATTTAGGTGAAGGGCCTTGTAGAGGGGTGTGATCTGTAAAACCGGGTGTGGCATGAAAAAGGGTTTATATCATGGGACCTTTCCGTGTGTTAAAAAAAGCGTTCGCCAATCTTAAGTTCGACACGAACGTAGCACATTCAGATTCGTGTTCAATTTTCCAAGAATTTTACCTCAAAGTTGGCAAAATTCGGCCACGGATCGGTAAAATGATCGCACTTCTACTAATGCTTTTGATTTCACTTGTCTAGGATAGTGATGAAGATAAGTGGGGGGACAGGGAGATGTGTTTTATGAGGGGAAGGAGTGTATCTAAGTCAGAGGAGCTGCTGAGTGTAATTTTTTTTAAATAACTTAATATGTGTACACTCCGGCAGTCAAAGGGCCCAGAAACCATCCACAATGTCATGACACGAGGGCTTCTGTGATTAGAAACCGAAGTCACGTTTCCCTCCATATACAAAGCTGACATGTTGTTTTGCCGGGGCCATTTTCTTAGTGTAACAGCGAAGAGAGGCCGCTCTTGCTGCTGCGGAAAGTGAACTTGCCATTAAGTTAGACAGGATCATCTCCTGCTTGAAATCGATCTTCCAGCATCTAACTAGTTTTTGCTAATAGTTTTGTGGAGGCAGGAGTCCACATTTCGTATGTAAAATTGTTTGGGCAAAAACTGTGTTGTAGTCAGTAATCAGGAGTCCCCATTGGCTAATCAAAATTGTTAGGCCTAATATTGGGGTTCAGCAAGGAGGCCCTATTTGCTAATCAAAATCGTTAGGGCTAATAGTATTGTTCAATCACAGTATCTAAGAAAATAAATAGTGATTGTTCATTTAGTGACAGGTGACTGACGGATGTGAGCCTAAGGTTGCTAAACAGCAGGGTACTAGAGGGGAAGGCTACATACAAAATGAGTGGGAAAAAGCGCGGTCCTGATGGAAGGGGAATGGGCTTGGTATTCGACGTGTACGTGGGTTAGGTGTTATTGTTAATGAAAGCTCAACTGAACAAACACTGTCTCGTCCTATCCAAAGACAACTGACAATATCTGTTACCTGAAGGTCTACTTGAGTCCCTTTCCAGTGGATTGCAAGCGCTGCATCAATTCGCCTCTCCTCCTCTTCCTCCACCTTAGCATCACACACAGTACAATCCTCATAGATTGCACCCAAATCACCCTTGTTTCACAAAATTCCAATCACCCCATTGACTGTGGGGAACCACAGATGGGCCGTACTGAAGAGCTGTCACACATTTTATTCCTTAAGCATCACAGATCTGCTCCATAGATTCACAGAATCCAGAGGAGGAAAGCCTCTGCACCAATGCTCTGCTCACAATATTTTCCTGTTGGATCCGGGACAGACAAACTAGAGTCCGAGCAGAATCCAGACTTTTCTCTTTAGATCAGAGCCACGTGGTTGGAAGACTCAGGTTTTCTCAGATAGGAGGAGGAAGGAGAGAAATGGTGAGGAGGCGGCTTACAGAAATATGACAGAGATTCTGTACCTCCTCCAGAGAGAAGAAGAGCTAGAGATCCATCCAGGAGCTCGGTACCAAAGGAGACCAGATACAGGAGCCGTTCGCCACATAAGCCGCTTTCTGACCATCCTAGCTCTGCTGAGTCTTCACAACCGAGCATGTTTCCTGACCGCCCTAGCTCTGCTGAGTCTTCACAACCGAGCATGCTCACTGACCATCCTAGCTCTGCTGAGTCTTCACAACCGAGCATGCTCACTGACCATCCTAGCTCTGCTGAGTCTTCACAACCGAGCATGCTCACTGACCGTCCCAGCTCTGCTGAGTCTTCACAACCGAGCATGCTCACTGACCGTCCCAGCTCTGCTGAGTCTTCACAACCGAGCATGCTCACTGACCATCCTAGCTCTGCTGAGTCTTCACAACCGAGCATGCTCACTGACCGTCCTAGCTCTGCTGAGTCTTCACAACCGAGCATGCTCACTGACCGTCCTAGCTCTGCTGAGTCTTCACAACCGAGCATGCTCACTGACCGTCCCAGCTCTTCTGAGGCTTCTAGATAATAGATAGATAATATAGATAGATAATAGATAGATTATAGATAGATAATAGATAGATACATTTCTACCTGTCATTTATGACATTTTCTGACATTCTAATACAACTTTTCTCTTTAGATCAGAGCCCTGTGGTCGGATAACTCAGGTCTTCCCAGACAGGAGGAGGAGGGATGGAAATAGAGAGGAGGCGGCTTACAGAAGATGACAGAAATTTTGTACCTTCTCCAGAGAGAAGAAGAGCTAGAGATCCATCCAGGAGCTCAGGTTGCACTCTTGCAGAAAAGAAAATGGCAGAGAGGAATGAGAAGGATATGGCAAATCCAACGCCTTCCTACCAGGAGCGCCACAGGCCAGGAGGAGATTCCTTCTTGTGTCATCTGTGATAGATAGATAATAGATAGATAATAATTAATAGATATATAGATAGATACTAGATAATAGATAGATAATAGATAAAAGATAGATAATATAGATAGATTTATAGATAGATACATATATACTAGATAGATAGATAATAGATAATAGATTGATAGTTAGATAATAGATAGGTAATAGATGGTAGACAGATAATAGATAGATAGATAATAGATTATAGATAATAGATAGATAGATAGATAGATAGATAGATAGATAGATAGATAGATAGATAGATAGATAGATAGATAGATTTCTACCTGTCATTTATGACATTTTCTGTGGCTCCGCGAAAATCGCATCTGTCCTCTCTGCCGCCAAAACTGTTTCCAACACAACAGACAGAGAAGAGCCTAAATCCCAACCTGTGCTCGTGTCCATCCCCATCTTGTAAAGAGGACACTAACAACTATTATTCCTTTTCTTACAACATAAAAACCTTCTGTAAATCAAACCTTCTACTCACTGATCTGGGAACTGATATGGCAGCCATCCAACTCCTGGCGGACATACCTGCCTTGGAAGCGGCTCCAGCACCAATCCGCTATGTACCGTAAGGCTACGAAGGAGACCTTGGGTACCTACACAGGGCTCTGACCACCACCCAGCATTAACATGGCCTACTACACCTGAGCGCGAACCTTAGGAACCGAAAACTTCCTCTGATATCAGATCCAGAATATGAAGTGTGAGAAAAGGAAATCAGATGAATCTGATTGGAACGTATAAATAAAAAACGATTAAGAAATATATGAGAATTCCATTATTTATTGGTGTCGTAGGATTGAGGACTGAGGTTGAATGGCACAAAATGAGAGGCATCAGCACTATGCCAGCGGGATGGAGGTAATGACTGACGACTTGTAGCTTCGTTTATAAATACATAATTGGGGTTATGGCCTCATACACATTAGATAAAAGTCATCCAAACCCGGCTCTGTCATAGAGAACACAGGAATGTTCCTGTATATGGGTCAGGGATCGGATCCATCGTGAATCCAGCAGCTATATAATGTGTAAGGCCAAGTTCAGCAGCGCAGCTACCAGGGGGCAGAGGGGGCCATCGCCCCAGGTCCCACGCTCTGAGGGGGCCCACCCGGAACTACACTACTGGAACTGTATCGGTGTGCACATCGCGCCGATACAGTTACATTCTGCAGCAGTGCAGGGAGAATTGATCTCACTGCTCTGCCGCCCGGCCACAATGGGGCCCCTGAGCAGGTGGGGGGCCCTGTGCCAGCAGTGGGCCCCCCGCACATCATCGCAGGGCCAGCTGTATCAGCTGGATGCCGATACAGCTGACCGCAGTAATAAGAGAGGGAGCTTTACGCTCCCTCTCCCATTATCCCTCTGTCAGCATCTAATGTCACTGACCCCGACATTGACAGTGGTTGCAATGATGCCAGTACTCGGCGCCTGCAGTCAAAAATGAGCGGGAGCAGCGCAGGAACCAGGAGGAAGAGAGGTGAGTATTTTGTTTATGGGGCTACATTACACTACAGAGGGTGGCTATGGGGGTGTATTATACTACAGAGGGTGGATAAGGGGGTGCATTATATTATAGAGGATGCCTATGGGGGTGCATGACACTATAGAGGCTGCCTATGGGGGAGCATTATGCTACAGAGGCTGCCTATGGGGGTACATTATGCTATAGAGGCTGCCTATGGGGGTGCATTACATTATAGAGTCTGCCTATAGGGGTGCATTAGATTATAGAGGATGCCTCTGGGGAGTACATTACACTTCAGAGGCTGCCTATGGGGGTGCATTATGCTATAGAGGCTGCCTATGGGGGTGCACAGGAATGAACGTATGTGGCAGCTGTGACCCAGAGTCAGGCTACGGCTCAGAATCAACTCCAGAGATTAGAGGATAAGTCTCAGACAGAACTGCCAGAACAGGAGGACCATACTGTGGTCCCAGAACCTCCTCACATGGCAGACCCAACAAGGTCCCTGATAACCGACACTGAAGACTCAGCTTCAGACCAGGGCCTGGCAGTCACACTAGGCCAGAGCCTGCAAACTGACAGTCAGAGCCTCCAGTAGGCCCTGAGGACACATGTCAGTCTGCAGAAGCTCTGATGTCTTGCAGACCGACCCCCTACTGCTTCTGACAAAGAGAGAGTATACTGGGACCAGGGCAGACTGTATAAAGAGACACTCCCCACGGATACTACAGAATCTTGGGACTGTGAAAAGCGACTGGTCGTTCCTTATCTATTCAGAGAACAATTATTGAGAATTGCTCATAAAATTCCTCTGGCCGGACACTTTGTAATACAAAAGGCTAAAGCTCAACTGACACAAGACTAAAGCCCCCGTCTCACTAAGCGAGATCGCTAGCGAGATCGCTGCTGAGTCACAAGTTTTGTGACGCAACAGCGACCTCAGTAGCGATCTTGCTATGTGTGACACGCAGCAGCGACCAGGCCCCTGCTGTGAGATCGCTGGTCGTGTCGGAATGGCCTGGACCTTTTTTTGATCGTTGAGGTCACCATCTCACCAGCGACCACATAGTGACGCAGCAACGATCCCTGACAGGTCGTATCATTGTCGGGATCGCTTTAGCGTCGCTAAGTGAGACGGGGCCTTAAAGCTCAACTGACACATAACTTCTATTGTCCCAAGATGGGTACAGATATTGCCAATTACTGTCGGTCATATGTAGTTTGTCAGAGAGTTGGAAAGTTCGGGAATATACAGAAAGCTCCATTGATACCACTGCCAGTGATAGATGAGCCTTTCCAGCGAGTGGCTGTGGATATCATAGGGCCACTTGCCATCCCTAGCAGCTCTGGCAAAATGTTCATTATCACAGTGGTGGACTATGCTACACGATACCTGGAAGCTGTGGCACTGTCCTCCATCCGAGCAGACAAAGTGGTGGATGTTTTACTGACTGTTTTCTCTTGTGTGGGGTTCCCCAAGGAAATGTCAACCGATCAGGGAACCCAATTCATGTGCAGTCTGATGGATAGCCTCTACGAGAAAACACAAGTGCAGCATTTTGTGGCCAGCGCATATCATCCCCAAACCAACGGACTCTGCGAGCTTTTTAATGGAACATTAAAACAAATGCTGAAAATGCTGGTGGAGACTGAAGGGAGAGAAAGGGAGCGGTACCTCCCCATCTGCTTTTTATGTACAGAGAGGTACCCCAGGGGTCTACAGGATTTCCCCCCTTTGAACTGGTTTATGGGAGGGTAAGGGGGCCACTTGATTTGTTTAAGGACTGTTGGGAGGGTGACCCCAAAACTACAGGAGTCTCAGTGGTTGAATATATACTGCGACTCAGAGAAAGAATGCAAAAACTGAGCAACCTAGCCCATGAGGACGTGACCCAGGCCCAAATCAACCAGAAGGTCTGGTATGACCGCAATGCCCAGACTGAGGGCCTACGAGGAGGGGCAGAAGGTTTGGGTATTGGTCCCTATGTTGTGTTCGTGACACCACCTGTGGTATTCGGTCAGTAGGGACCGACACTGCTTAAATGGGTCCTCTGGGGTGATGTTATGGCAGCAAAGATGGGGTAACTTCCCACAGGTGAAGTAGGTCCCCAGGGCTCCCGGTGTATAGATGGAACATGGTGAGAGGTGCAATAAAGAACGAGGACACAGGTTTGCAGTCTCTTTACCTGGTTTACTGAAGCTTCAGGCAACCGCAGTCCAGGGCACCAGATCACAGGTACAGGCAGGGTCCGGCCAGCTTGGAAGGGAATCCAGAGTCCCCTTTACCTGGTGGAGATAAAAGCCTTCTTCAAAGCGTGGTGGTGTTGTAGTCCCTTACTGCCTATGGCTTCTGATAAGGTCCTCGCAGTTCCTCTCTGTCCCCCATGAAGGTTAGGACACAAACCCGTATGACAGGTGGCTCGAGCCTATTTACAGGGTCTCTATCATGACCCGGGCTCTATATGCCACTGTGCCTCCTGAGTATAATGGTAAATTAAAGTCCAGCTGTCCTGCCAGTTTCCGCTATGCCTCTTAGAGACTGACACAGCCTCGGTCTACCAGCTACCAGAATTCTACGCTCAGCCAGGGAGGTAGCCAAATCACTACTCTGCTCCACTGGTATCAATCTCCTGTGCTTTACTCTCCGACACACTTTCTACAAGCTGTCCTTTCCTTCTCTGTTCTCTTTTTCCAGGAGCTGTAGCGACTCTGGCTACACGGACCCTTCAGTCTTGCTGACACTTACTGTCCGACTGCTCTCTTCCTGTCCTCCTGACAGACTGTTCTCTAACTTCCCCTCCAGCCAGAATATATCAGGGAAGTTCCCCTCAATCCATGTTCAGAGCTCCTCCATCTGGCCTGGAGTACGAACATGTTGTGTGTGATTACCTGACAAAAGAGATCTTTCATCGCTTCCAACCGTGACATCACTCTCCCCGTGAGGAAAGCAATGCCACTGTGACGACCAGGACCATGGGGTGTCACATACACTGTACATAAGTGGCTAAATGATGTTAATTATGTGGTGACCCTAGATGAACATGCAAAGCGTCAGAAAGTATTTCATGTAAATATGTTGAAGGCTCATCATGACAGGGAGACCTGTGTCTTACCTGTCTGTAGCCAGGCTGAAGAATGGGAGGCTGATCTGTTACTAGATCTGGGGGCTGGGACTTAGCACATGGAGTCCCTGGAGTCAGCAGAGTTTAACCCTGAGCTATCCCACAGTCAGAGGTCTGAGCTGATGGGGGTGCTTAGTGAGTTCCCAGAAGTCTTCAAAGGGGAGCCTGGGAGGACGCACTTAGCAACTCACCATGTGGACACTGGTACTAATCCCCCAGTACAGCAGTCTGCATACCCAGTGTCAGCAGAGGTGAAGGCACACATGAGGGAACAGGTAGAGGAGATGCTAAACCTTGAGGTAATACAAAAATCCCAGAGTGCCTGGGCCTCGCCTGTGGTCCTTGTCCCGAAAAAGGACCGTACTACCCGGTTCTGTGTAGAATACAGGAAATTAAATCTATTGACTACATGTGAGGTTTACCCCATGTTGAGGATAGACGAGCTGTTAGAGCAGCTAGCTAAGGCATCGTACCTCACCATCATGGACCTAAGTAGGGGATATTGGCAGATACTTCTGACCAGAGAAGCTCAGGAGAGGCCTGCCTTTATAACGCCATTCGGGCTGTTTGAGTTTCTGGTGATGCCATTTGGTATGAAAAATGCCCCTGCCACCTTCCAGAGGTTGCTTAATCACTTACTGGAACTGGAAGGATTTGAGGGCTTTGCCGTTGCTAATCTCGATGATATAGCCATTTTTTTAGTAATTCTTGGGAGGAACACCTCGTACATCTTTCCCAGGTGTTGCAAAGGATTAACGCAGCTGTTAAGCCACGGAAGTGTCAGGTAGCCAGGTTCCTCGGACATCGGGTGGGGGGAGGGCTGCTAAAACCTGATCCAGGGAAGGTAGAAGCCATTACAGCCTGGACCACCCCACGAACCGAGAAGCAGATACTGTCCTTCCTGGGTATGGCTGGCTACTATAAGAGGTTTGTACCAAGCTACAGTGCAAGCAAGGTGAGGAGCACCCAATTCTCTACCTAAGCAGGAAACTCCTGCCAAGAGAAATGGCTTATGCCACCATTGAAAAGGAATGTTTACCAATTGTGTGGGCTCTGCTGAAACTGCAACCATACCTCAAATTCACTGTGATAACATCATAACCTATGGAGTTGGCTCAAAAGAGTAGTTGGGGACAATGGGAAATTGCTTAGATGGAGCCTAATATTCCAGCAATATGATTTTACCATCCAACATAAGAAAGGGATCGATCACGGCAATGCTGATGTCTTATCTCACCAAGGTGGGGGGGGGAACCAGATATGCTCTCGGGAGCTGACCTGTAAGTCAACTCCATGCATGTTCATAAAGAGGGAGGTGTAGTGAAATATGTATATGTGTGGCTGGCAGTTAATTAACATCTGTCTTGAAGATTGCAGGTCTCACCAAGGTGATAATATATGCTATCCTGAGAAAAGGCAGTTTTCTGTTCTCAGACCACAGAGGGCCTTCTTGGGAAGACACAGAATTGGAAACATTTAACACCTCTGATGCCTCAAAGGCAGATGCCAAATGGGACCTAGTGCAGCATGACAATTTCTATTTACTATGAGAAAGAATGGTACACAAAGAGTGTTCAGAGGAAAATAATGTATTCATTAGAAAATAGCCAGTATCCAGCCAAAAACCAAAGATTAGAATAGTGACCTGGGAGGCTGGTCTAGAAATCTGACATCCAAGTTAACTCTATAAATTAGGCCTGTACATAGAAAGATGTTCACAGTGAGGGACAGCCAAGCTGGTGTGATCCGTTCCATATTTCACCTCCCTCAGGGGCAGAATACCAGACTGCAAAGTTCCATATTTCTGTAAGTTCTCCTTTTTAATTTAAAACTGTTTTTGCATATTTGTATTTCACTTTTAATTTCCATATTTTTGTATCTTTTATTGTAAGCACTGTACCTTTCCTATTAAAGCTTAAAACTATAATAAGTCTGAACCTTGTATGCTCTAAATAATCCATAGCCTTAGAGTGTGTGATCCTTATAATTGGCAGACAGCAGAAGTATTTCTGAGACTCATGGCCCATGTGTTTGGTGAGTGGTGGCAGCGTGTATGAGCAGCGTGTGTGGACTGTCGTGGTGTGAATTGTGCTCACATTGCAGCATGGGACAGAAGTTGAATGCTGGACTGAGACAGAGTAGATAGATTAACCCTTGCAGGCGCAACCTCAAGTCACATGCTGAGAAGTGGGTACGTGACAATTTCTCATGTGGAATATTGGAATATAAGGATGCTGTATCAAGGGTGACCTTTTTATTTCAATATAAGTGTCCACAACTTCTTAGCAGGTGCCATTCTGTTCACATATAATCATTAAAGGGGTTGTCCACTACTAGGACAACCCCTTCTTGTTCAAAAATGTTTGGCCCCCCCTGGGACCAGGAGCCGAGCAGACGTGCCTTGGATGTGCTCCTCGGTCCCCTTCAGAATTTAAGGTTGAATTCTACTTTTTCACCCAGCGGAACCCGGACTAAAAGGCCCACAATATCCCACACACATCCGGGCTGACACACCTGCCGGTGCTCGCTACCGACGTGAGCCAGAACGCTTCCACCGCGAGCCGCCATCACTGCCCGTTGGCTGGAGCACGGAGGCAGAAGCGCACTGCTCCGGTGACAGAGGAGCAGCGGTGAGGGGGCCGGCGTGAGGCAGCACGCCTGGAATCGCGGCGCTGCCCAGAGAGGATCCGGTGAGTGTGGAGCCGTTGGAACGGGTGGACAGCAGCCACCAGAAGACGCGGCGGCCATCTTTAACACCGGAGTACTGCTCTAAAGGGTAGGCAGACTGTGGCTCCGGTCACCAACGGGGAGACCCCGCTTCAGCCCCCCCGGTGGTCACTCACCTGCCGGTTCGGTACCCGTGGTGGGGCATCCGGTTGCGGCGCCTGCAGGTCCCTGGAGGCGCCATACACGCTCTCCTCCCTGATCTCCTCTTTTGGCGCCAATAGCCGCCATCTTGCGGGGTGGCAAAAACTCAGCCTGAGACCCAGTTCACCCATTTAGGACAGCGCTATAATGCGCATTGTGCTGGACATCTAAAGGTCCTTAGGACGGGGGGCGAGGCCTGACTACACTACGGTCTGGTCGCACTAGTTAGGAGCTCCTGCACTGACTTGCTTATTACATTAAATCACCTGGAGCGACATATTGCGGTTACCAAGGCAACACTAATCAGGCAGAGAAGTGTTTCTCTTTTAACCCTTAATACCGCTCAAGCTGTCTCTTCTACTGACAAACTTCTCCTTTGGCAGAACTTAAAAAGGGGAAAATAGTGTTTAAACTTTCTTGTTATAATAACTATGGAAGGTGCTCTGCAGTTTCTTTCCTCTCATTAATGTCCCTACGGCGACACCTAGTGTCCATTCCTAAAAATTTGTGCTAATCTCAAACATATGTGCACATCAAAGTGGAGTTAAGCTCCTCCATGAAAATTTTGTGGTGCTTTGATCATTAGATTGTCCTGCCATAGTGTTCTGTGCAGCGGTCCCTGGCCAGAACAGTAGTGAACCTCTGCCCATACAACACTTTCACGGACCCAACAACCCTAGCCCTGACGGCTCTCCAGACATTATTGACACTTCGTTATCAGGCGACATGGACTGTGGTGCTCTAATTTTAGGCCTCTCTGAGGCCACTCTAATGGCCTGAACTCAGCTCCCCCCTAATCCCAGTAAGGGACAACGCACAGTATGCATCATCCTTGACTCTACTTCTTCAAGCTGGTCGTATAAAACCGTGGTTCTCCATCCACTCCAACTGCTCCCATGACTAAGCTGCGCAAAAATAATCCTAGGTATGCTAGCAATAGATTCCAGGCGCTGACCGATCTGGAGGATAATATGCCTTCAGGACCTCTTTCCCAGTCCGAATCCTCCAACTCCTCCATAATAGACGGAGCAGAGTCCGAAACAATCCCAGCCTCTACCACCAGGACTCCGAGTACCCCAGCTCCGGATCATAATGCTCTACTCTCTCAATTTCAATCTATTTTACATACGGAACTATCCAAAATGTCTGACAAACTGACTAAAGATTTAACGAAGGAAATTAGGGAGCTGGGATCTCGTACCTCAGACTTGGAGGACAAAATGGATTTGTCTCTCGCCACCATTGCTACCCATGAAAAAGACATAGAGGCGCTTCACGAGGAGATTTATACCCTCAATAATAAGCTCGAGGACTTCGAGAATCGTGCTCGTAGAGGCAATATTAGAATTAGAGGCCTGCCAGAAACCATCACAGATCTTCAATCTGCAGCTACAGCCCTGTTCCAGGAACTCCTACCGGGCATTTCCATTGAACGCCTTGAGATGGACCGTATTCACAGAGCCTTAACCAGGAAAAACCCTAAAGGCCCCCCGAGGGACATAATTTTAAAGCTACATTATTATAAAACTAAAGATCAACTTCTCCAGGCCGCTAGAAATTCTACTTCTTTGGTTTTCCAGGGGCATTCCTACGAACTGTTCCCAGACTTGGCCCCCACTACTATCGCGAAAAGACGGGCAATGAGACCATATTTGGAAGTTTTACGTTCCAAAAACATTAAGTATCGCTGGGGATTCCCCTTTAAGCTGATGTTCCCCCACGGGGAGATGGTCCATACTGTCCTTTCCCCGGAAGGAGCAAGCCGCTGCCTCGCCAAGTTGCAGCTCATGAATCCCCCCTCACCTGCCTCAATGCCATCTGCGTCAATGCCACGGTCGGGGGACAGACGACCTGAACCGCAGGTCTCATCGGACCCCCCTTGAGATCCAGCATTTACCATAGCTCTACATGGAGCTTGGATATACACCTAGTCAATTCACATCTGCAGCCTTGGAACCGTCTAGTATCAATATTCCTTTTTTCCCTTTCATTTTCTTGGCTGTTTTATAGCAGACAGAAAGTCGGTGTTAATAATGTTGAAGCATCTTAGTGTCTCTTCATTTTATAGTTTAAGATTGTTTTACAGTTTTCATTTAGGACTCTTCGGTTTTAGGCCCTCACTGGACGCCTACATGGAATTCGGTTCCGAAATGTTATTTCACCAGCTTTGAATGCCTGAGAGGGTCCCTTTTTCTTGCAATGCTTCGTTATATTATCTGTATTATATTTGTATTTTCAGGTTATCGATACTGACCTCACACTATGTATTGTTTTGGTGAGCTGTTGCGGCTGTAGGGTCTCCCTTCATAACCACCCCTATAGGTCTGGCATAGTTGACAACACACATGTCCTGATATACTGCTAGGCCTTATTGGTGTTTCACATACCCAGCTTTCCCCCACCTACCCCCCCCCTTCCTATACATCTAATTATTAGGTTTACTCTAAATTGCGTTGTCCCTGAACTGTCCCTATGCCCCTACAGTGTCCTTATACACTGCCGCTCAGCACGTTGTGCTTAGCCAATGTTATGGTTTCTCTTGTTACCCTTATATCCCTGTTGTACCCAACTCTCCTTACTTGTGATGTCCCGACTACTCAATCCTCCTCCCCCATCTTACACCCGAGTAAAAGCAATCTACCTCGCCAGAGTCGGGAGGACTTCCTCACTTCCAACCCAAAAATACGAGTGATAGCTAACATAGGCGATCCCCATATCTCTTTACCATGCCGCTAACGATCATTTCACATAACGTACGAGGTTTGAACTCTCCACACAAACGTACCAAGGCCTTTCGCTATTATAGGTCTCAAAGGGCTGACGTGGTTTGTCTCCAAGAGACACACTTTTCGGCCAGTTCTTATCCAAAGTTCTTGTCCGCTTCCTACCCATTATATTATTTAGCCACCGCCCCTAATAAAACTAAAGGTGTGGCCATCTGTTTTAAGAGGTCCGTTCCCTTCGTCTTTAAATCCTCAGTAGCTGATAAAGAGGGGCGTTACTTGATAGTTACAGGCAATATTTCAGACGAACTGGTCACCATCGTCTCATACTATGCCCCTAACACCCATCAAACCGCCTTTTTCTCAAAATTATGCGAATTAATCACCGAACATGCCCAGGGAGCCACGATACTTTGCGGTGACTCTAACTGTATACTCAAACCCCATTTAGATAGGTCAACTACTGCACAATCTCTTCCTATCCCATCGCCACTTCCGTCGACGGACTCGTCCTCCCTTAATAAATTCCTTTCCCAATACCAGTGGGTAGACCTGTGGAGGGACTTGCACCCCTCTCAAAGGGATTATACATATTTTTCCTCGCGACACCTAGTCCACACTAGAATAGATCACATATTTGCCCATCCATCCTTCATTCCTAACATCTCTAACATTTCCATCCTTTCCACCCCATGGTCTGACCACTCCCCAATCTTGCTCATATGCTCCGCGCTGCACCCTAAACCATATTCATTTAATTGGACCCTGAATGATTCTCTGCTCTCCTACCCTGAGATCGCTTTAAAATTAAAAAGCCACTTAGAAGAATATTTTTCTCTCAATCTTCAGTCAGCCTCTTCTCTGATTTTTTTGTGGGAAGCGCACAAGGCAGTATTGAGAGGCCTGTGTATTCAAATAGCCTCCCGTAGGAAGAAAGAACGACTTGCGAGAGAGGCTGAATTGGAAGATAGGGTATCAGTGCTTGAGACTCAACTGAAAAATGCACCATCCCCGGATGTATACAGAAATCTCACT